>NW_006201336.1:367927-368720 GCF_000334495.1 Tupaia belangeri chinensis
ATATATGTAAAGAAAAGTATTGAGAGAAATGGAGAGGGAGAGTGAGAAACTGAGATGGACAGCAGAAACAAATCAGCCTATCTCACTTTGCTACGTGTTGTGCCAGAAGGAGAATTTGGGGGCAGAGGATTTTTGGTTAAAAAATCAGAGCAGGGAGCAATATCAGATGCACATGCATTCTGAAATTAGCAAGATAAAGGAGAGGTTATAAACAAGAGATACTACTTACAGCTTTTTGAATTTTTAAAATTTCTTTCTATTTATATTTATTTTATATATTCAATCATGTTACTTAGCTTACAAAGTGAATATTCCAACATGTGTACATTACTCATCAGACCAATTCACCATACTAGAAAGTTATCCTCAATAGATAATTATCCATTTCTTTTGGCTAGATACCAAGAAGTGTGATTGCTGAATCATATGGTAGTTCTATATGTAGGTCTTTGAGGAATCTCCAAATTGCTTTCAGAGTGATTGGACCAATTTACATTACCACCAGCAGTGTAGGAGAGTTCCCCTTTCACCACATTCCTGACAGCATTTATAATTTTTTTTTCAGTCTTAATCATTCTGATTGGGGTTAGGTGGTATCTCATTATGGTTTTGATCTGCATCTCCCTTATAATGAAGGATGATGAGCATATTTTCATATGTTTTTTGGTTGTTTGAATGTCTTCCTTAGAGAGTGGGGTTATGTGTTTTTTTTTGAGAGTTTTTTGCTATAGGGCATGTGCGCTCACCAGACAGACAGAGAGAGACAGAGAGACAGAAAGCGAGAAATCACCCC
>NW_006201336.1:368753-373724 GCF_000334495.1 Tupaia belangeri chinensis
CCTCCATTCTCCTCTCGGGATCTTGGACACACATGCACATGCGACTGGCGTGAGTTTTAAGCCACCGGGTCGGGAACCAGCGACATAGCCATTACACTAACTGCTGGTCCCGAGAGTGTTTTTTTCAGCTAATTCCCCCATCTTTTAAGAGGGTTAATCACCATTTTTCAGGACAGCTGCTTGAGTTCCTTGTATGTTCTGGTTATCAGTCACTTATCTGACACATAGTTTACAAAAATATTTTCTCATTCTGAGTACTGTCAATTCACACTAATTACTATGTCTTTTGCAATGCAGAAACTTCTTAATCTGATGTAATCCCACTTTTCTATTTTGGGGATTATTGACTGTTTATTGATTATTTAAGAAATCTTTGCCTACCCCAATGTCTCCCAGAGTTTTCCCAGTGTTTCCAGCAGTTTTATAGTTTAGATCTTTCATCCACTTTGAGTTCATTTTTGTCAAAGGTGAGAGATAGGTGTTCAAATTCATCTTTCTGCAGGTGGATATCCAGTTTTTCCAGCACCGTTTGCTGAAGAGGTTTTCCTTTTCCTACTGGATGAACTTGTACCCTTAGTCAAAAATCAGTTGACTGTGTGTTTGAGAATTTAATTCTGGAGATTCTATTCTGTTCCAATAGTCCACCTGTCTGTTTCTGTGCCAGAGCCATGCTGTTTTGATTACCACAGATTTATAGTATATTTTTGGGTCTGGGAGTGAGATGCCGCCCACTCCACTCTTCTTGTGCAGGATTGCTTTGGCAATATGAGGACTTTCATGATTCCAGTCAAATTCTATGATTGTCTTTTCTAAATCTGTGAAGAATGTGTCTGGTACTTTGATTGGGATTGCCATTTTGATTATATTAATTCTTCCAATCCAGAAACATGGGATGTCCTTCCACTTTTTTTGTGTGTGTCATTTTCAATTTCCTTTTTTTTTTTTTTTTGGTTTTCCTTGTTTTTTTCTTTGGTTAGATTTATTCCTAGGTATCTTATACTTTTGTGGCTATTATAAATAGAATTACTTTTTTTCTGTTCTATCTCAGTCTGTCTGCTGTTTGTATAAAGAAATGCTGTAGATTTCTGTATGTTGATTTTGTATCCTGCAACTTTACTATATTCATGTATTACATCCAGGATATTTTCATGGATACTATTGGGTCTTCTATGTATACCATCATGTCATCTACAAATAGAGATAGTTTCACCTCTTCTTTTCCTATTTCAATGCCTTTATTTTTATTCTCGTTTCTGATTGCATTGGTGAAGACTTCCAATATTATATTGAAAAGTAGAGAAAGAGGGCATCCTTGTCTTGTACCAGTTTTTACTGGAAAAGGTTTCACGATTTTTCCATTCAGGATGATGTTTGCTATGGGTTTTTCATAGATAGGTTATATTGTGTTGAGAAAGGACCCTTCTATGCTGATTTTGCTGAGAGTCTTGATCGTAAAGGGATGTCGTATCTTATTAAATGCTTTTCCTGCATGAATTGATATGATTATGTGGGTTTTTTTTTGATTATGTGGGTTTTATCTTTCTTTCTGTTAAGATGGTGTATTGCATTTATGGTTTTGCATATTTTTTGAGAGGTTTTTGCTATAGGGCACATGCACTTGCCAGAGAGACAGAAAGAGACAGAGAGACAGAAAGTGAGAAATCACCCCCCGGGGAGGGTGGCCACGCCACAATCCCTTCTCCTCCATTCTCCTCTTGGGATCTTGGGCATGCACGCACACGTGCTTGGCGTGAGTTTTAAGCCACCGGGTCTGGGACGTGAACCATGGTCAACTACCTGGGAGTCCAGCGACATAGCCAGTACACTAACTGCTGGTCCCGGTTTTGCGTATTTTTTTTAAAGAGTTTTTTGCTATATGGTGCATGCACTCGCCAGACAGACAGAGAGAGACAGAGAGACAGAAAGCAAGAAATCATCCCCCAGGGGGGATGGTCACGCCGCAATTTCTTCTCCATTCTCCTCTCGGGATCTTGAGCACACATGCACATGTACCCAGCGTGAGTTTTAAGCCACCGGGTCCAGGATGCAAACCGTGGTTGACTACATGGGAGTCCAGTAACATAGCCATTATGCTAACTGCTGGTCCCACTACGGTTTTGTATATTTTGAACCAACCTTGCGTTCCTGGAATAACGCCTACCTTGTCATGATGTATAATCTTTTTAAAAGTTGTTGGATGGGATTTGCTAGTATCTTGTTGAGAATCTTTGCATCTATATTCATCAGGGATATTGGTCTACAGTTTTTCTTCTTTGTCCTGTCCTTATCTGTTTTAAGGATAAGGGTGATGGAGGCTTCATAGAATGAATAGGGAGAGATTCTCCCTTTTGGATCTTTAGAAATAACTTGAGCAGAATGGGGGTTAAATCTTTTTTAAAAGTTTTGTACAATTCAGAGGTGAAGCCATCAGGGCCAGGGCTTTTCTTTGTTAGGAGATTATTTATTACAGATTCATTCTCCTGGCTTGTTACGGTCCTATTCAGACTTTCTATATCCTCCTGGCTTAATCTTGGTAGATTTTACGTGTCCAGGAACTTGTCCATCTCATCCATGTTTTCTTGTTTCTTTACCTATAGTTACTCATAGTATCTTCTAATAATGTTTTGTATTCCTATTATGTCTGTTGTTATATTGCCTGCTTCATTGCAGATTTGATTCACCTGGTTCCTTTCTCTTCTTAAGAAGTCTCGTTAGTCAAGTATCAATTTTATTTATCTTTTCAATAGACTAGCTTTTACTTTCATATATTTTCTGTATACTTCATTTATTTTCAATTTCATTTATTTCTGTTTGTATCTTTATTATTTTCTTTCTCATGTAGTTTTTTGTAATTTTTTTCTGTTGCTTTTCCAATTCTCTGAGACACTATGTTAGGTGATCCATTTGCCTTTTTTCCATCTTCTTATGTGCTCTAATTGCTATGAACTTGCCTCTTATGATGGCTTTTACAGTGTCTCAAAGATTTTGGAAACTCATGTCCTCATTGTCATTAACTTCCATGAATCTTTTTATTTCATTCTTTATTTCTTCAGTAGTTGTAGAGTCATTCAGGAATATGTTATTTAGTTTCCATGTATTTGAGTATTTTTGAAGATTTTTCTTAAAATTAAACTCAAGTTTAATTCCATCATGGTCAGAGAAGATGCTAGATAGTTTCTATGCCTTTAAATCTGTAGAGGTTTGCCTTGTGCCCTATCATGTGGTTATTCTTCAAAAAGGTTCCATGTGAGGGGAGAAAAAAGTGTATCTCGTGGTTTTGGGGTTGAAAATTCTATAGACGTCTGTTAAGTCAATTTGTTTTATGGTATCATTTAGATCCTTTCTGTTTACATATTTTTTGTCTGGAAGATCTGTCCAGAGAGGATTGTGGGTTGTTGACGTTTTCAACAATTAGTATGTTGCAGTCTATCTCTCCTTTTAGATCTAAAATTCTTTTCTTCACATATTTGGTTGCTCCTGTGTTAGGTGCATAGATATTTATAAGTATTATAACTTTTTTTTTTGGAGAGGTTTTTCATTATAGGGCGCGTGCGCTCGCCAAACAGACAGAGAGAGACATAGAGACAGAAAGCGAGAAATCACCCCCCGGGGGGATGGTCACATTGCAATCCTTTCTCCTCCATTCTCCTCTCGGGATCTTGGGCACGCACGCACACGCGCCTGGCGTGAGTTTTAAGCCACCGGTTTAGAAATAACTTGAGCAGAATGGGGGTTAAATCTTTTTTAAAAGTTTTGTACAATTCAGAGGTGAAGCCATCAGGGCCAGGGCTTTTCTTTGTTAGGAGATTATTTATTACAGATTCATTCTCCTGGCTTGTTACGGTCCTATTCAGACTTTCTATATCCTCCTGGCTTAATCTTGGTAGATTTTACGTGTCCAGGAACTTGTCCATCTCATCCATGTTTTCTTGTTTCTTTACCTATAGTTACTCATAGTATCTTCTAATAATGTTTTGTATTCCTATTATGTCTGTTGTTATATTGCCTGCTTCATTGCAGATTTGATTCACCTGGTTCCTTTCTCTTCTTAAGAAGTCTCGTTAGTCAAGTATCAATTTTATTTATCTTTTCAATAGACTAGCTTTTACTTTCATATATTTTCTGTATACTTCATTTATTTTCAATTTCATTTATTTCTGTTTGTATCTTTATTATTTTCTTTCTCATGTAGTTTTTTGTAATTTTTTTCTGTTGCTTTTCCAATTCTCTGAGACACTATGTTAGGTGATCCATTTGCCTTTTTTCCATCTTCTTATGTGCTCTAATTGCTATGAACTTGCCTCTTATGATGGCTTTTACAGTGTCTCAAAGATTTTGGAAACTCATGTCCTCATTGTCATTAACTTCCATGAATCTTTTTATTTCATTCTTTATTTCTTCAGTAGTTGTAGAGTCATTCAGGAATATGTTATTTAGTTTCCATGTATTTGAGTATTTTTGAAGATTTTTCTTAAAATTAAACTCAAGTTTAATTCCATCATGGTCAGAGAAGATGCTAGATAGTTTCTATGCCTTTAAATCTGTAGAGGTTTGCCTTGTGCCCTATCATGTGGTTATTCTTCAAAAAGGTTCCATGTGAGGGGAGAAAAAAGTGTATCTCGTGGTTTTGGGGTTGAAAATTCTATAGACGTCTGTTAAGTCAATTTGTTTTATGGTATCATTTAGATCCTTTCTGTTTACATATTTTTTGTCTGGAAGATCTGTCCAGAGAGGATTGTGGGTTGTTGACGTTTTCAACAATTAGTATGTTGCAGTCTATCTCTCCTTTTAGATCTAAAATTCTTTTCTTCACATATTTGGTTGCTCCTGTGTTAGGTGCATAGATATTTATAAGTATTATAACTTTTTTTTTTGGAGAGGTTTTTCATTATAGGGCGCGTGCGCTCGCCAAACAGACAGAGAGAGACATAGAGACAGAAAGCGAGAAATCACCCCCCGGGGGGATGGTCA
>NW_006201336.1:374354-375882 GCF_000334495.1 Tupaia belangeri chinensis
GTGGGTGCTGTTTTCCCGGGGGGGGGGGGTTTATACATTTTTGCAAGGATCTGGCTTTCTGCACGGAGCTGAGCCGGTATGCAGGAGGCTGAGCAAGTCCCAGTAGCTTACATAGCTCAGGGCTGTTTTTCAAGGTGGCAGCGTAAGCTTTTGTACAGAAGCAAGAAGAGCAAGCAGTTAAGTTTAATTTTTACAGAGTACAGATTGTGCTGAATTTTATTCTTTCATTCCCCCATTTTCTGTTTTTGGAAGGAGTTTTAATCATAAAACTCAAAGGTTTACAGAAGTATCATAAGTGTCTGCCTGTCGGAGGGTCTGGTATTGCTGCTGAAGCATAAGGACCTGTACTGCACTTATCTGTTCTAGGACGAAGGCGACTAAGCAGTTTAGGATGCAAGGCCCAAAGGTTAGGATAAGGAGGAGTATTATTAAAGGGCCGAGCAGAGTCGAGATAAGAGTAGTAAACCAAGGAGAATGATTGTACCAATTTTTGAAACATCTCTGATGAGCTTCCCGGTCTTGGTGTCAGTGATCTAGTCATTTCCGGAGTTTGGACATAGAAACTATTATGACGCCCGAATGGTCAGCATAGAAACAACATTGCTCGTTTAGAGCAGTGCATAGTCCACCTTCTTTCCTTTAAGTGAGAGTTTTAGAGGTCAAATGGCCCTCACCCATGGTCCATGCTGGTCATTATCATAACCAAAGTCTGAAGGCTTACTCCTTACTCTGGGCCATTACAGCCATTACAATGCAAGTGGACTTTATATTTCAGGAACCCTAGAAAATACATTAGGAGGCTCTTGCTCTGTTTCAGTCCCCCCTATTCTTAGAAAAATCTCTCAATCCTGAGGGAAAATGGGCAATGACTGATCTGGCTGCTTCTTGCTGAATGAGGACTTAGTTTCAGAGGTCAGGATTGGAGGAAATAGCATGCATTTATTTCAAAATACTCAGAATTTTCCCTTTAGTTTTTCAATATTATTATGCTAGCACTAGCTTCTACCGTTATATTTTCGAATCTGAAAGCACATTTAATTAAGATATAAAACAAGACAGCAAAGTGGCTGATGACAGAAGTCTGACTGCATTTTCCTATTTTTCAAAATCCTTTCCAGGGGCCCAGAGGGAGTCATGCCCACAAACATCAACAGACCATTTTGACAGGAGTCTTCTCATATCCTGACCCTGCAGTCGCATCTTTGTAATATGTATTAAGTCTCCTCATCTCTGTTAAAATACATTCTTTTTTGATTTCAGCAACCTTCCCTTTTAATCACCAACTTAAAAATTATAAAACCCACCTATAACTAATAAGACCACCTCCCATTTCACATGTCCTATATTCTGGGGCCAGGCTAACCGAAAAACTCTTCACTCTTCACTAAATTCCAAACTTAGTCTCTTGCTCTCAAAATCAAATAAAAGAAACCCCTGTACCTGATCACCCCAAGAAAGGCATATTTTGCCTCCTTACTGGGCCTGTGTCACTAAAATTCATGCTTAGAAATAAACCACATTAATTATA
>NW_006201336.1:378405-387307 GCF_000334495.1 Tupaia belangeri chinensis
GCCATAAACCTTTTCTAATCTCTACAGATAGGTCGCGACCTCTTCCCTTTACTTCAGTCCAATGTTCAAGAGTCAGATTTAAAGGAGTCACCACAGTCTGTCCCATAGTCAATGGATAAGTCAAAAACACAGACAAAAGTATAAAGAACAGAGCAAGAGAAACAGAAAGTAACTTAGCAACCGCGGTTTTCCGCAACATCCAGACAGAATCAGATGGGCTTTGGCCGCGAAGGCCTCAGGAATGTACCAATACCCGATTGGTGCCCTTACCATAGGACACGATCAGGCATCCCTGATCCTCCTCTGCCCTTAGGGCGTCCCCCAGGGCTGCAGCCTGCAGTCTCCCAGGCACGTCTGCCGACTGCAGTTCGGGTATTTCACAATAGTCCGAACGGCTGCCAGACTTGGTACCAACTCATATGAGAATGCAGAGAAAACAGGCAGTAAAAGAATTAGACAAATCAAAGCTTACCTCCAAGGCCGACGTTGTGAGAGTGGGGTGATCATGATATCCCGGACGAGCCCCCAAAATGAAAGACCCCCCGACTCAAAAGCTGGTAGACCCTTCAGTCCGAGGAGAGTCACGGCGACCCCAATCAACCACAAGAGTCAGATCTTGCTGCAAAGTACAAGAGGATTTTATTGCTAGCGTGCTTGGACTCCACTCCTGGTCACAATTGACCCCGTGAAAAGTGGAGTCCCGAACAAAAGAAACACATAGATTATATAGGCACAAGTTGGAAGGGTGAGGGGAGTGAGGAATGAGGAAATAAGATAAGGGTCTTTTAAGTATGGTTACCTTTTTCTGCTGGCTCTGGCAAGGAGGGTTATTTACACAAGTGGGTTACAAAGGCATTTTGCAGATGTTGCAACTGAGTCAGGTTAGATACTCAGGGTGGTCTGGTGCTGATTTCCCAGGGGTGGGGGGGTATACATTTTTGCAGGGATCTGGCTTTCTGCACGGAGCTGAGCCTTGGATTTCTTTTAGACAACAGATAGAGAATTTTTGTTTATATATCCATTCAGCCAGTCTGTGTCCTTTGATTGGAGAATTTAAACCATTAACATTCAATATTATAATCGGTATTTCCAGACTTGTCCTAAAGTTTAAGTTGTCTTGGTTGCCTTCTATTCCTTTATTTCTAGCTGTTCATTCTTTAGTTTTCCTGGCACAGTACTCTCTTCAGGGTTTCTTGAAGAGCTGGTTCGGTGTTGGCAAATTCTTTCAGGTTTTTTTTTAGAAGATTTTAATCTTTTTTTCCCCCTTATAAAAGATAATCTTGCAGAGTATAATAATCTTGGTTGTAATTGTTTCTTTCTTAACACTTTTAATACTTCTTCTCAGTCTTCCCTTTCTTGCATTGTTTCCACTGATAGCTCTGGTGTTAGTCTGAGGGGATGGCCTTTGTAAGTCACTTGTCAATTTTCTTTTGCCAATTTTAGTATCCTGTCTTTATCTGTAGTCTTGGCCAGTTTGTCTTTATCTGTAGTCTTGGCCAGTCTGTGCTTTGGGGAAGATCCTCTTGGGTTGATTTTATTACCGTTTTTATTATTATTATTATTATTATTTTTGTATTTCTTGGGTCGGGATGTTTGAGTGCCTCTCTAGACTTGGGAAATTTTCTTCCAGGATTTCATGGATAGATTTTCCATGCACTTATTAGTTTCTTCACTTTCTGGGATACCAATTATATGAATTTTTGGATGTTTAATGGACTCTAGTATTTCTCATATATATATGCATGATTTTTTATTATTTTCTCTTTTGGTGTTTTTTTTCTAGGTCAGAGGTTTATTTTTTACATCAGATATTTGATCTTCAGCATGGTCTAATTGACTTTATACTTTTGAGAGTGTTTTTTATTTCCTTTATTACAGACTTCATCTCTAGTAGTTCCATCTGATTCTTTCTTAGAGTATCAATTTCTTCTTTCACATAGTGCAAGGACTTCCTAATCTCTTGTACTTCTATGTCACTTTTCTGTTCCGACTCATAGAATTTGACATCATCATGACCAGCAGTTGGTGTAATGGCTATGTCACTGGACTTCTATGTAGTAGACCATGGTTCAAGTCACGGACCTGGTGGCTTAAACGCACACAGGGTGTGTGTGCTTGCGTGCCCAAGATCCTGAGATAAAAATGAAGGAGAAGGGATTGTGGCATGACTATCCACCCTGGAGGGTGATTTCTCACTTTCTGTCTCTCTGTCTCTCTCTGTCTTTCTGGCAAATGCACGCGACCTGTAGCAAAAACCTCAAAAAAAAAAAAAAAAGAATTTTGTCACCATGAATGTTTAAATTCTTTTTCTGACATTTTGTTAACTTCCTCTGCTCTTTTGAGGGGTGGAGGGGAGTTACTGTATTCTTTTGATGGAGACATATTTCCTGGTTTATTCAGACCTGAGACTCTTCTACTTCTAGCCATTGGGAGATATACTCACTTTTTGATACCTTTTAGGAGAATGTTTCATTGACTAGGATCAAGTGCGTTTTGTTTAGTCTCTCTTCTGTTGTGTTTAGCAATGTGGTCTCAAGAGGAGTATTTTATTCCAGTGTCTGAAAAGCAGTATCTCCTTTTCTGCAGGTGGTTCAGTAAAAGGAAGGATCCCAGGGAGCCTTACAATACTATTGTATTTCTGAATTGTTATTCTAGACCTGTCTAGTCGCTCTGGAGGGTGCAGGATGAGGAGGGTAGGACAATATAGAGGGGGGAAAAGAGTATAAAAGAGAATAAAGAAAAACTCATGTGTTGTACTCATTGTATTTCTGAATTGTTATTCTAGACCTGTCTAGTCGCTCTGGAGGGTGCAGGATGAGGAGGGTAGGACAATATAGAGGGGGGAAAAGAGTATAAAAGAGAATAAAGAAAAACTCATGTGTTGTACTCAGCACACAAATTCGTCAGGGGGCTGGAAATGGAACTGGGGCTCTGCTGGAGAGTGGTTGACAGTCTGTGGGGCAAGGAGGAGTAGGAAATTAACAAAAGAAAGAAGAAGAGCAAAAACAAACTGCTTACCTTTCTGAGGGGTGGGGGGGTTTTTGGGGTGGGGAGAGCTGGAGCTGGGGCTGGGGCTAGTGGTGGCCCTGCCTCAAAGTTCCTTGCTGGCCAGGAGGCTGGAGATGGAACTCAGGCTCTGCTGGACAGTAGTGGCCAGTCTTTCCGAGAGGGGTGGACTCTGAGTTTGGGAGAGCTGGAGTTGGAGATGGGGCCAGTGGTGGCCCTACGTCAAAGTCCTTTGCTGGCCAGGGGGCTGGAGATGGAACTGGGCTGAATCAGTTTTTCTATCTAGCCACATAGGCAGATGTTTCAGCCTCCTTAACCACTTCCATTTTCTAGCTTTCTTCCTTTCTCTGTCATGCCACAGTTCTTTTTCTCCAGTTCTCATCTCATCAGAATCCTGGGCACACAGGCACCCATGCCTGCATATTTTTCAAGTAGTCAGGCTCGGGACTTAAATGCTGGTCAATGATGTAGAATCTGGCTTCCTCTGTGAAACACTTAATTGCTACTCTATGGGGCTGACCCTGAGTCAGTGTTCTATTGCCCCCGGAGAATGCTGATTTTTGTTTGTTTGTATGTTTGAATGGGTTTAGCTGGAAGAATCTGGTTAGACTCAGACTAACTAGAGACTCTGTCTCAACATATGTAGATAATGATTCCATTTTCAGTTCACTTTGCAAAAAAGAAAATGTTATATTATCAGTAGCAATATAACTGTGGAGCTCGAAGACATACACCAAATGTGGTTCTACTCCCCTGTCATCCCCAAAAGACACACTAGCATGTACATGTGTGCCCAGGATCCTGGCAGGCTGAAGGACCATAGAAAGGTCCTCTCTCATGCATGTGCTCTATCAAAAATAGAAAAATAAAACAAATTACTATACTACTTTGCCTGTCCCACACACAGCACTTGGGATTTAATCTGAAACTTGAGTGATTGCTTGTCATACTAAAGTTCAAAATGATTTTCTATACTGTGTTGGGTCAATCTCATGCATGTGGAGCTTAATAGTAAGCTGTAAATATATGCAGTCACATTCACACACTTAAGAGATTCCTTTCACAAGCTCTCTCCTTTCCAAGATCCTCTCATCATATTATCTGGCTTCCAGAAAATATATTTTCTTCTGTTCAGAAAGAAAAAAAAACTTCTGGACTTTTTAGTTTATTTCTTTCTTCCATGAATGAGAGACATACACGGACAGAGAAAAAGAGAGAAGGGAGGCAGCTGGTGACATAGTGCTTAAGGTGAATGAATCCTACATGACCCAGTGCACAATTAGAATACTGATTCAGTGACTTGAAAAACAAGCTGAGTGCATGTGTGTGTATGCTCAAAACCCTGAGAGGAGAGTGGAAAAGGGACTGCAGCATGGCCGTCTCTCTTGGAGTGTGCTTTTCAAATTTCCTCTCTCTCTGACTCTCTCTCTCCAGTGAGTGCACATACTCTATAGCATTTAAAAAAAAAATAGGAAAAAAAAAGAGAAATAGGCACTCCCAGCAGGGCCTCCACACCTTAATTGACCATTAACCTCAGGCAGCCCAGTATCAAGGATATGTGCATGCTGGCATATTCAGCAGAGTCTCTGATGTGAATCCAACATCCTCCCATGTTGATCAGCCTCACAGAGCATTGTGTTACTGCTGTGCCTCTGTTTGCCTCCTATCATGGATTTTAAATCACTCATGACACCAAAGGGTAACTCTGTGGATGAAAGTTCTTTCTAACTGGAATAGCACATAATTTTAGGTAAGACATCCACTTCCTCCTTCCCAGGTAACAGCTGTTTCTGAGGAGCTAATCTCTCTGATGAATGCACCCATTTCATGGTTTTGTTCTACAACTTTCAGTACCAGTATATTCATACATTTATACATATAAAAAGCTCTATTTCCCAAGTCCTTTATGATCTATGAGGCATTCATTTTCCCTTGTAGTATCTCTCATTTTTTGTTGTTCAAGCTCATATTCTACCCTCATTGATGGAAATTTGAAAAGATAGAAACCAGTCTTGGTTTCTAGAAGATCTTCCCAGCTTTGATCAAGAGTACATTACTGAGGCCAGCAGGTGGCACAGTGGTTAATGCACTGGACTCCCCTGTGGTAGACCGGGTACTTAATAGTTATGCCAGTCGTGTGTGTGTGTGTGTGTGTGTGTGTGTGTGTACCTAAAATCCCAAGAGGGGACTGGAGAAGAAGAGATTGTAGTGTGGCTATCTTCTCTGGGGGTGATTTCTTGCTTTCTGTCTCTCTATCCCTGTGTCTCCAGTGAGTGCACATGCCCGATAGCAAATATCTCTCCAGAAAACAAACAAAAAAGTTCCTCCAATACTATGATGCTCTGTGAGTTGCCTGTATTTTTCAGAAAAAATTGTATTGGAGGTGGATGACCATCTCAGGAATAAATAAATACATCTAGATCTTAGCAATTGTCACATAATTGAATTGTTATCTTCCAAAACTGAATCTTTATTATCTACATGCTATTAAATGAAAACTGATCCACTGCACTCAAAATAATTGCATGACAAAAAATGCATCATAATAAAACATTTTCTCGTTTTAAAATAATTAAAATACAGTATTAAAAGCTAGTTTGAAAACATATTCCTTTATACGAGTTCATAGCACAGGCTTCTCCTAATTCTTCTGATTCTTCTTTGGAGTATCTGGACTTCTTTTTCAGTATCTGAGTCTTTTCTCTAGAATTCAAAAGCAACTCTAAACATTGTACATCTCCCTCACCCACATTCTCCACAATAGCCTCTTTGAAAACAATGCCAAAGGTCACTACTTTTTGACGCATTGCAACTTAAAATCTTTATCTTCTCTTCTGATAGAACACTGCTAATGACAGCTAAACAAAGTAATGAAAACTTGCTTTCTAAACACAATATCTTGTATCAGAAGGAAAAATGCAAATAGACATCAGCAGTTAAGCACAAAATGTACTTTCAAAGGACAATGTAGTTCTGTTTTCCAGTATCTACTCCAGGTTTTACTGAACTTGAAATACAAGGTTCCACTGCTTTTCTAAATACTGGACTGGGACATGGGCATTTTATTGACCAAATGTGTAGCTTTAGCAAAGAATCAGGTAGGAAACACAGACATAATTTTTTTTTTTGTAATTTAACTGTGTCATTCATTATTCCAGGCAGCCTAAGTGGACACACAAATGTACATGCACACAACACAGTACAGTAAGAAAGTCTCATAAAAATTCACTAGTAATATTTGTTTTCAATCTGGAGCATACAGTGTCAAGGAAATGGGGATTCCTGAGATCTCTAAACATTGTCTTTAAACCAACTGGCACCGAATTGATTTACACTGAAATATTAATACTAAAATATTGACTGAGGGGAGTGCGGCGACCCGCTTCCCGCAGGGCTGCGCCAGGCCAGGCGAGCCCCCGCGGCGCCCAGGAGCGGGCTGGGGCCTCCGCCGCCGCCGCCCCAGAGCAGCATTTTTATTCAGGCGACGTTTAAGGGAGCCCGGCGGCGCCCAGTGCATTGTGGGAGCGGCGCGGTCGGTTTTCAGGAGGAGGCGGAGGGCGCAAAGCGAGCAGGAGGATCTGGAAAGAACCCAGCCAACCAAGAGAGGGAGGGGAGAGGTTGAGCTGGGAGGAGCATGGGCCCAAGAACCATGTCTACGCGGGAGTCCTTTAACCCAGAAAGTTATGAATTGGACAAGAGCTTCAGGCTAACCAGATTCACTGAACTGAAGGGCACAGGCTGCAAAGTGCCCCAAGATGTCCTGCAGAAATTGCTGGAATCTTTACAAGAGAACCACTTCCAAGAAGATGAGCAGTTTCTGGGAGCTGTTATGCCCAGACTCGGTATGTATACCACTTTTCCTTTGATAGTCTACAATTCAGTCAAATTTCTGCAAAGATTCAAAGAGTAATCCAATGGTAATGTTATGTTATTGTAACTTATTTGAAGGGAATAGTTGAAAAGCATCAAGACATTACTCTGCCAATTTGTTGTTGTCGTTTTGTTTTTATGAGTGCGTGTGTTCCCTGGAGAGAGAGAGAAATAAAGGTGAGAAATCACCTCCCCCCAGGAGGAATGACCACACTTCAATTCTTTAATTCCTTCTCCTCAATTCTCCTCTTGGGACTTTTGTTTGTTTGTTGGTAAGAGAGTTTTGTTTTTGTTTTTGTTTTGCCATGGGGTGTATGCACTTGGCTGGAAATACAAAGAAAGTGAGAAATCATCCCCCAAGTGGGAATGGCCATGATGGCCCTTCTCCATTCTCTTAGGATTTGGGGCATGCGTGCACACATAACCCTGCATGAGCTTCAGGATGTTGGGTCCAGGACTCCGACCATGGTCAGCCATGTGGAAGTCCAGTACCTTAACCACCATGCCACCTGCTGGCTCTCTTTGGGATTTGAGGCATGCATGCATACCCACTTGCCTTGATCTTCAAGCCGTTCAGATCTGTGACTACAACTGTGGTTAGCCACGTGTGAGTCCAGTGCCTTAATCACCATGTCACCTCCTGGCCCCACACTCTTATCAATTTTTAAGCTATGGAGTATGCAATTGAGGCCATTAGATTACAGGAAACACATTGTTTTAATTAAATCGAATTTTCTGACTAGCTGAGAAATAAGCAGAAACTCCTTTATGCCTTTCTGCTGAAGTGATGCTGAGATTGCTTCTGTTCTCCATTGCCCTGGAAGAGTTGGTGTTATAAGTATTAGAATAGTGATGACCGTTCAAGAGGGAACAGAGTCCTCTTGCAGAATGCATTAGTTGATAAGTTCCTGGGGAGATGGAAGTGTTGGGGACAGGACTTTTCCAGAAACACAGAAAAAAGACTTGACAAAATATACTTTATTCCAGAATGTCATCTGGCTAAGCACAAGTTTTTTTGTTTTGTTTTTAGTTTTTGCTCTACACTTGCTGGAGAGAGATGGGAGTTTATGTGAAATCATCCCCTAGGTGGATGGCCACACCATAATCCTTCTGTTCTCTTGGGATATTTGGGGCATACGTACACATGCACCCAGACTGTTTTCGACCTACCAGTCCAGGACTCAAACTGCACAACTTGGCCATGTGGGATCTAGCTGCATTAACCACCATGCCACCAGCTAGCTCGATGTCAAAATTTTTTCTTTACTGAATTTCTCATGTCATTACTGATTTCCTTTTAGTGCATTCAGTTCTACAAGGCAAGTGCTTCTCTCTGCATGGAAAGCACTTTGTCGCCTTCCTGATATTTACAGTAATATCATTGATTGTTTTCTGTATTGATAGCAAAAAAGAATACTTTTTGCAATGTAATTAGATGTTCTATAGTGCAACAACGAGGAATTGCCTTCCGAGAGGGGGCTCATGTATAATACTCATTTACAATTCAATATATAATTAACTACACAAATAATTTTTAAACATAATCAACAATAAAGACTGTTCTGTGGATGGTAGTGTTTAATACATTTTATATTTTGTATAGTAATTTCAGGCCTTTTTTCCCCCTTAAAGTCAGCAGCGACTTAGCCTGATTCTTAGCGTTATTTTGTCCCTTACGCCAGTACTTTTTTGTGCACGCTTTTTGTGATCTGTGTTAAAAATCTGCATTGCCAACATTGCAGCTCAAACCTGTTATTCAAATAAATATTTAATATTTTTAATTGCTCTTGTATATTCAATTAGATGCCCCTTTTAGTATTATTTTAGAGGCATTGAGAGGATTTTGCCTAAAAGTACAATTTATTGGGGAAAACTAGATTTTAGTTTTATAAAACTTTTAAGTCTTTCATGGGACCTATATTTTCTTGAATTAAATTTTGTAGTTCTAGAACAAATAGGCAGTCTACAATGGTGTTATCCGTGTTACTTAAAAACAGAGGCTTCCTTATATTTTAGCTTACTAAGT
>NW_006201336.1:387674-400193 GCF_000334495.1 Tupaia belangeri chinensis
ATACTTAGGATAATTCTGTTTTAAATACTTCTTATACAGTGGGTTAATCCTGCCTGTGAATTATCATTTCAATCCCATCGCAAGAAAAATCAGGTTAACGGATTACTCAGATACATTATGAAGTCAGGAATGTATGAATATACTGGTACTGAAAGTTGTGAAAAGTGCAGTGCTAAAACACACAGAATCTTTGTTTAGTGAAGAAAATTGGAGTTGAGAGATTCCCTATGCTTGCTCAATTACCATATTATTGTTACCTAATAACAAAACCAGTGCATTAACATCCAAATTTTATTGGGTGTGTAGAATGCTCCATATTCTTTTTTTTTTTTTTTTTTGAGAGGTTTTTGCTATAGGGCTCGTGCACTTGCCAGAAAGACAGAGAGACATAGAGACAGAAAGCGAGGAAACACTCCTCCGACGGTGGCCATGCCGCAATCCCTTCTCCTCCATTCTCCTCTTGGGATCTTGGGCATGCAAGGACACGTGCCCAGCATGAGTTTAAGTCACCAGGTCCGGGACTCTAACCACAGTCGACTACATGAGAGTTCAGCAACATAGCCATTACGCTAACTGCTGGTCCTGTAGAATGCTCCATATTCTTCATAGCAGAAATGTTTACTGAATATCTCCAGGTCACTAGGCTTCAGGTACTGTGAGCACTAGGCTTCAGGTACTGTGAGCACACACACTCAAGTTTGGCCCCATGCTCAAAAAGCTCACAGTCTAATAATGGACAGAAAGACACACAGATCATTACATTCTGCCTAGATGAGAAGTAGAAAAGTCATGAGAACAGGAGATGCTGGGAAATTAGCCTGTTGGGGAACTAAGGGAATGGCTCTTGATTTATAGCAGAAACTCATTACGCATTCCTTTTTTAATTGACACATATTAATTGTACCTTCACATTCTTTTAAGGAATGAGTGAATATTAAACAACCTGCTCAAGAACATACAGCTAGGTAGTGCTAGAGGTCATTTGCCACTCCAGGTATGTCTGTCTTAAAACCATGTGCTACTTCTAGTGCACAGACCTCTCTCCCTCATATAACATCATATGTTTTAACCACTGTAACCCTCATTTGCCCTGGATTTGCTTATTTATAATTTCTTTAAATCAGCTAAATTCTGTGTGCTCTATGAGAAGGAAAGTTTCCTGAGACAGAATGCTGTGACTATATTTTCTGGGGCCTACTCACATGGGAACCCTGGCATAAAATCTCTGTCTGGTTGTGGCTGGTGCCCCCCTCTGAGGAAGGTCTTTTTTCTCCTTTCTCAGGCCATAGTAGATTCTGGAGAGCTGCTCAAAGGATTGAACTTCACATAAAGGACAGTGAGATAGGGCCAGCTACAATTCCCAAGCCTTTCACCTTGGTTAAGGTACCAAGCTTCCTGAGAAGATGCTTCTCTTGTCACTGTCACTTTCTGAACTATTTCTTCCCTTATTCATGAAAAAGTTGTGAAGTTGGACTGCAGGCCTGTTGGTTTCAGAGCAACTTCTCAGAGGCTCTTGGCACATTATAGGGGTGCTGTGCCCTGTTGGATTTTTAGATTGCCCAGGTATAAATGCTGTTGCCAGGAAAATGGCTAACTCCTAAGGAATGTCATGTACTACTCCACAACTCAATGATAAGGACACCATAATCTAGGACTGGGAGATTGTCAATAGCTATGAAATGCAAAATGATTAATTATTGACAAGATTATTAACTGTTTGTTCACTTGTTCCATCCACTTTTATATGCAGCTGTCCAGTCCAGTCCTGGCTAATTTCAAAGCCCTTTCTCTGTTCTGAAAGTAAGAGCTTCTAAAAGTGTTGAGCACAGAAAACTGGTAGCACTCACAATGATTTTAGTGCTACTGGGACATTACAAATCTAGTAGTACTATTTTTTTTCTTACTTGATAGTAAACATATACCATGTGACAGCTGTATAAAGATCACTGTGGGAGGGTGAGCCAGGTGGTGCAGTGGTGGTGCAATGCCTGTGGTGCTGGAAGGCATGGTTCCCACATCCACCTGTACATGACCAGGTGTACTCAAATGCCTAAGATTATAATGAGCTAGAGGGCTAGATAAAGGTGATCATGGCATGACATGACCCTTTGAGGTCGCTTTTCTCTCTCTCTCTGTTTCTCTTGCTCATGCATGTACACATGCTCTCTGTCATAAAAAATTAAATAAAATTATTCAAGGTCATGAAAGGTGAACAAACTAAAGAAGTCTAAAAATATTAAAGTTATTAAATATCATCAATGCCTCCTCACAGATTAGACCTATAAAAGTTTATTATAGATATCTAATACATTGGAAAAATGTGACGGAATGACAGGGAATGTATAGTAATATTAGTTCTATGTCATCTTAATTTTGATAGTTTTACTGTAGTTATTTAGAAATGTGTCTTTGTACTTAAGAGATACACACAGAAGTGTTATAGTGTGACAGGACATCATCTATTATTTATTCTCAAATGGGTAAAAAATATTAACAAATGACTACCTGGGTGAAGAATATACGGGAGCTATTTCTTATTTTATCAACTTTTGTTTTATTTTGTGCAATAAAAGTAGCTATTACAAATGGGCGTTCATATTATAAGGATTATAAGGTTGCTTATAACTTTTTATTTCCTTTTAATTGCCATAAGATGTTCAGTCATCCTGAGAAAGACAAGAGACAGACAAAGAGACAGAGAGAAAGGGAGAAAGCACCTCCAGAGGGGCATGATCATGCCATAATCACCTCTCTTCCGTTTCTCCATCCTGTTGGGATTTTGTGTATGAACACACATGTGTCCAGCATGTTTTTCAAGCCACCAGAACCATGATGGCTCAGCTCCCAGCACTAGGCTAAAACTTCTGCTTTTTATTTTTTCTTTGATCAAGATAATAGTTTGCTTATTTATAGTTCGCTTATTGCCCACTCCAGTAAAAAGAAGTGATACAGTGAAGAATAAACAGAAATGGGATTCATTATGTTGCTTGTTTCCTATTATATATTAATAAATGGTTGCTCATAACAACTATAAAGAGGCTTTAATGAGGCAGTCGGGGATATTTGAATATAGTATGAGTTTTGGTGATATGAAAGAATTATTTTATTCTTTATAGGTGTGATTATTAAGTTGTGGATTTTTTTAGATACTTTTTTATTCTTTTTTATTTAACTTTATTTATTATTATCATTATTATTTTCCAGTTTGATCAGAGAGAGACAGAGAGAGAGAGAGAGAGAGAGGAAGTGAGAAAGCAAGCCACCAGGTCCGAGACTTGAACCATGGTCAGTCATGTGTGAGTCCAGTGCTTTTAACCACCATGCCACTTGCCGGCCCCAAGTTGTGGATTTTCAAGAAAATGTTCTTAATTTTTTTACTTGAAAACTGAAGCAATGGAAGGTGAAAGGTCATGAAGTCTGGAACTTGTTTTGAAAGAACAGACTCAGTCAGAGACTCCTCTTCCAAATGTGCTTGGTCCATCTTTTATTCCACTCTTACTTTCACCATATTATTTTTTTTTAAATAATATTTCTTAACTTCATTTATTTATTTGTTTTAATTTGACCAGAGAGGGGGAGAGAGAGAGAGAGAGAGAGAAAGTGAGAAAGCAAGCCACCTGGTCTAGGACTTGAACCTTAGTCAGTCATATGGGAGTCCAGTGTTCTTAACCACCATGCCACCTGCCAGCCCCATCTTTCATCATATTCTTATTCTCCTCTATCTCCACAGAGCTGGTCAACTTCTAAAAGATTATATAAAACATGCTGTAAGTGGCATAAAAAATGCAAAAAAGTCATTTATTCCCTCTATGCTTGAGGCTTAACCTGGGATTTGGGATCATAGACTATGATAGGAATAAATACAGCTTTCACAGTTCATAATATCTGTCCTTGTCTTCTTTGGTCCAGTTAAGTAAAAAGGAGGTGAGGAGGCCTGTGCTTTATGGGAGTGAAATGCAAAATGTCTAATTATTGCCAAGATTGTTAACAGTTTGTTCACTTGTTCCATCCACCTTGACATTCAACTGTCCAATCCAGTCCTAGAGGCCTGTGCTCTATGGAAATTCCTGCAGAAGGAACTGGACCCATGTAAATGGTGTGAATAGATGAATACAGTGGGGTCCCAAAACTATCCTTCCACTCTGTACACCAAAATATATGAATTCCTAAGAGAGTGAAGGCAAAACCTGTACATCTTCTTAAGGTCTAGCTTTGGGTCCAGAGACAATAGGGCACTGTGACTATTTGGCTGGGTCTTCCAACACTGGCCAGGCCCTTTGTGGGTACCAGAACCAGAGAGCAGCGAGTTTATCAGATCTGTCCACCACACACATATGACCTTACCTACTTTTCAAGTCAAGTGCTCAGCCAGGTCAGAATGAGAAAATTTGGGAAACAAGTGGGAAGCTGGTCTGGAGCTAAACTGCACCATAGAGAAGTGCACAAGCATACAGCCCCAGAAACTTACCCCAAATTGGTAGGAAAAGGTAAGCACTTCACCAGATACCTAAAAAACAGCAAAGCCTCAAGAAATTGAAGAAAATCAGGAAGTATATCCCCCTTAAAAGAGCACAGGAACTCCTCACCAACTACAGAAAACACACACACACACACACACAAGAAACCCCAGAAAAGATAGAAATATATTTCAGAATATTCAACGTAACAAAACTCAATGACATTCAATAGATCAGCAGTTAGCATAATGGCTATGTCACTGGATTCCTGTGTAGTCAACTCTGGTTTGCGTCCAAACCCGGTGGCTTAAAACTCACACCAGGCACATGTGCGTGCATGCCCAAGATCCTGAGAGAAGAATGGAGGAGAAGGGATTGTGGCGTGGCCATCCCCCCTGGGGGGTGATTTCTCGCTTTCTGTCTCTATGTCTCTCTGGTGAGTGCACGCGCCCTATAGCAAAAACCTCTCAAACAAACAAACAAACAAACCTCAATGACATTCGAGAGAAAACAACCATCTCCAAAATACCAGAAAATGATTCTGTGACATGAAGGAAGAAATCCATAAAGAGATAGATAACTTAAAAAAGAGTCAAATAGAGCTTCTGGAGATGAAGAATATGATGCAAGAAATCAAAATATTCCTTGAAAGCATCAAGAGCATATTGGAACATGCAGAAGGAAAAAAAATCTCTGATCTGGAAGACAAAGCCTCATGCTTTATCCAAACCATGAAAAATAATGAAAAAATAATGAAGAAAAATGAGGTTAATATATGGTTAATACCAGACACCATTAAATGCCCAAATATCTAAATAATGAGAATTTCAGATGGTGACAAAACTGGTAAAAGCATAGAAAGCATTTTTTATGAAATACTATCTGCCAAATTTCCAAATTTAGAGAAAAATTAAGACATACAAATTCAGGAAGCACAAAGGACACCAAATAGAATCAACATAAGAAGATCCTCTTCATGGCACATCATAATCAGATTGGTAAAAGACAAGATTCTAAAAATGGCTAGAGAGAAGCATAAAGTTACATACAAAGGTTATCCTATCAGACTAACATCATATCTGTCAACTGAAAAGATGCATTCAAGGAAAGAATGGGAAGACATATTCAAAACTCTAAAAGAAAAAAAAATATTTCAACCAAGAAAACTATACCTGGCAAGATTGTCCTTCAAATGAGAGAAACACATAAAAACAGTCTCGGATAAACAAAAACTGAAAGAATTGATGAAAGCTAGGCCAGCTCTTCAAGAAGTACTGACAAGGAACCAGTAGATGACATAACAATTACATAGCTAGACTCCCATGTAGTTAACCGTGTTCAAGTCCCGGACCTGGCGGCTTGAAACTCACTCTAGGCGCTTTGTGTGCATGCCCAAAATCTCAACAGGAGAGCGAAATAGAAGGGATTACAGTATGGCCATCCTTCCTGAAGGGGGATGATTTCTTGCTTTCTGTCTCTCTGTCTTGCCAGCAGGTGCATGCACCCAATAGCAAAAATCTCTCTCTAAGGAAAAAAGAAAAAGAAATACTGACAGGAGTACTATATCAGGAAAACTAGAGAAAATGGAAATAGAAATAAGAGAATACAAAACAACCAAGAAAATGGCTAACATAATGAAAGGTTAAGTCTGCAAGTATCGATAATAACATTGAATAGTAGTGTACTAAATTATCCAGTGAAAAGAAACAGAATGGCTGAATGGATAAAATTTTAAAAATGAAGCCTGTACATGCTGTCTAAAATAATTGCACCTCATAGATAAAGACATACATAGACTGAAAGTGGAGGGCTGGAAAGAGATATTCCATGCAAATGGAAATCCAATAAAAAAGGCTGGAGTCACAATCAGGCAAAGTAGACTTTAAGTCAAAAACTGTAAGAAGAGGCAAAGAAGGACACTATATACTGCCAAAAGAGCTAATTCACAAGAAGATACACTTATAAATAACTATGCACACAAAAATTGAGCACCCAAATACATGAAAGAAACACTGCTACATCTCAAGGGAGAGAGAGACTATAACACAATACTCATTGGGATCTCAACACCCAACAAAGAAGTAAGCAAAGAGATATACAATCTAAATCATATCATAAATCAAATGGACTTGACATATATCTATAAAACTTTCCAACCAACATAAAATATCCATATGCATGGTAATGTCTTTGACTGGATTGACGTGCAGTATATTCATGCTGGGAAGACTAATTTTGTATTCTGCGGAGATATGCAGTGATTAAATGCAAAAAAAAAGTAATTTTTAAAAAGGTCTAGCATTGCAAGTTGCATAATGTCATCTGTGCCACATTTCAATCAACCTATAGGATTACGAAACATTGTGATTATAGCTATTTTTTGGAGGGAGTTTTTACACAGCAATAGACATCTGTTAAATCTCTTCTCCATGAAACCCTCCCTTATTTTTTTTTTCTTTTAGAGAGATTTTTGCTATTGGGCTTGTGAGCTCATCATGAGACAGAGAGAAACAGAGAGACAGAAAGTGAGAAATTTCCCCAGGGTAAATGGCCATGCCACAATCCCTTCTCCATTCTCCTCTTGGAATTTTGAGCTGGCATGAGTTAAGCTGCCAGGTCCAGGACTTGAATCATAATTGGCTATGTGGGAATCTAGTGACACAATCATTGTGCCATCTACTGTTCCCAAACACGTCTCTTTTTTTTTTTTTTTTTGAGAGTTTTTTGCTATAGGGCATGTGTGCTCACCGGAAAGAGAGAGACAGAGAGACAGAAAGCAAGAAATCAGCCTCCCGGGGGGATGGCCACACCACAATCCTTTCTCTTCCAGTCTCCTCTCGGGATCTTGGGCACGCACGCACACGTGCTCAGTGTGAGTTTAAGCCACCGGGTCCAGGACTCGTGAACTGCAGTCGACTACGTGGGAGTCCAGCGACATAGCCATTATGCTAACTGCTGGTTCCCCCAAACACGTCTCTTTTGATTCTTCCTCCCAGATCCCAGTTATTCTTCAGGGCCTATTTCCTTCATAAAATATTTTCTGATTTCCCTGGTTTAATATATTTCTTTTATTTATTTGTTTATTTATTTATTTGAGAGATTTTCGCTATAGGGCGTGTGCACTCGCCAGACAGACAGAGAGAGACATAGAGACAGAAAGCGAGAAATCACCCCCCGGGGGGATGGCCATGCTGCAATCCCTTCTCCTCCATTCTCCTCTTGGGATCTTGGGCATGCACGCACACGCACCCGGCGTGAGTTTTAAGCCACCAGGTCCGGGACTTGAACCGCGGTCGACTACATGGGAGTCCAGCAACATAGCCATTACGCTAACTGCTGGTTCCCGTATTTCTTTTATTTTTTTTACAGAACCTATCAATACATTATTTCCAAACTTAGTAATTAAATGTCTTACCTTATATTTTTAACCTCTGTATATGTGTTAACAAAATTTACTGTAAATGTTATAAAGTTCTTGAAATTAAGACAAAATTTGGATTCTGTGCCACCTTTTTGGCCCCAGTTCCTACCTCTTCTCCACACTTCTACTCTGATGACAAAGTAACACTTCCTGTGCACAATACCACAATACCAGGGTTTTCCACTGTCATCTCTACCTGAAACATTCTTCATATATATAATGCAAGTGTCCTTCTGTTATCTCAAGTCACTCTTCTCTCAACTGAAACCCTAAGTTATCATCCCATCTAACATAGTATCAACCAGCCCCCAACCTGATCACTCCTCATTTGTCTTATCTTAACTTGATTTTTTACTTCATAGGTTTTTGTATCCCCCTGGTGTGATGAATTTATGATGTAGAAGTTTTATGTAAATCCATGTGCTTTATGCATGATACTTGTACCCACTAATCATGATCTATAGGAAATGTGGGCAATGTGTTTAGGGGGAAGATATCTAGTCTCAGAATGATCCCCAGCACTTAATGGTGACAGAAGTACTAAGTAGAAACCCCTGAAACTTCTAGGTCTGTATCAGCAAGCCCTTTCTCAAAAGTTGGAGTTCGGAAGAAAGTACAGTACTTAAAAGTCTGAACAATTCTCTGTATTTTTCAGTGAGTGGAGAAAAAGTGTACCTAGAAGAGGACCTGAGGAATATGCAAGGTATTGTCCATCTGCTCCATCTCCCTCCTTCCTTTCCTCTACCCTAAAGATTTCACTCTTGGGAACCAGCAGTTAGCGTAATGGCTATGTCGCTGGACTCCCACGTAGTCGACTGCACCTGCGCACCTTCCTCACAGATAAAGTGAGGAATTAGGTCACCTAATTACGTACGCCCAGTGCGAGTCAGGTTGCCTCAATTAAATCACCCAATTAGTCTATCGTATTAATGACCAAATGCTTGCTTGGGTCCTTTTGACAAAAGAAAATCTACAAACTATCCCTGTATGCTTCCCTCAAGGCTCGAGGAATTAATATGGCAAATTGCCTCACCCTCCTGGCACCTGAAGCTAGGTGAGCCTTGCGCTTTTCTCTTAGGGCTGCCCACTCATGGCTAACTAACTGCCTACCACAGTTAGACAAAGTGGTACATCCATACAGTGAAATATTATTTGCTCAACTACAAAGGGGAATGAACTATTAAATTACCTAACTTCGCTAATTCTCAAGGAAATTATCCTGAATGAAAAAACTCCAATATTACAATGATCCATCATGTTTCCACTTGTATAACTCTCATAGAATGACTGAATTATAGAGAACAGATTTGTGGTTCATAGGGTTTAGAGATGTAGTGAAAAAGGCATGATTATAACTACAAAGTTCCTGTGTGAATGTAAGTTTTCATTTTGGGATATATGCCTACTAGTGTAATTGCATATACAATTACATATATATTTATTTTGTTTATTCTATTTCTCTGGTGAACCCTAAACAGTACACTGGGTTATAAAGTAAGTTCCTTTTTAGCTTTAAATGGAACTGTCAAATTATTTTCCAGAATAACTGTACCATTCTAATTCTCAAAAACACTGTATGGGACCCACATCCCACATCCTTGTCATTTTTTTTTAGTTATCAATCCTTTTTAAATTTTAGTCCTCAGATATTTGTGTAGTGATATATCTTTGTGGTTTGATTTGCATTTATCTAATGGCTGATAATGTTGAGTATCTTTTCACCTCCTTACTTTCTTACAACAGTTATAAGCAAAACTTAATTTTTATCAGATTTAACCCTAAGACTTTTCCATTATGACTGAAATCTTCAACAACATGCTGCAGACTTATAGTTTGTTCCTTTTCTTTGCCTTAGCCCATTTCCTGAAGCTAGAACTTTACTATGCAAAATATTTCCTATGTTAAAAACCTTCTTTTTAAGCTTTTTACTAAAACTATATTTTTAACACTGTAACCTTCCTTTCATGGCACCTTTTTTACTTACCACTATTTCCCTTGTTTTTTTTTCTTTCTTTTTATTCGTTTCTTTTATACATTCAATCACATGTTATTTAACTTACAAAGTGAATATTACAATATTTGTATATTTCTCACCAGTCCAGTTGACAATAATGTAAAGTTATCTTCAATAGATAATAATCCATTTCTTTGTCTCATAAATGCCTTGCCTCCCTATTTTTCTCCTTAATGTCCATTCTCAGACACTACTCCTTCACCCACCCTCTTTCCACACTGTATCTGGTATTCACAACCATTTACTAAGTTTCTATAACCTTTAGTCATTCAGTTTAAGCCATAGAGGACAGACACTCGGTATATATTAAGTGGAGACACACAATGTCTCTCATTCATAGCCTGGCTTGCTTCACTCAGCAGTAAATCTTCCACATTCATCCACTTTATATCAAAAGCCAAGGTCTTATTGTTTTTTTTTCTTTTTTTATGGCTGAATAGTATTCCAAAGAGAATATGTGCCATGCTTTTTCAAACCATTCACTGTTCATGGACATTTGGGTTGATTTCATGTCTTAGCAATTGTCAATAATGCTGCAATAAACATCAATGTGCAAACATTTCACCAATTAACAGTTCTTCTGTCCTCTGGGTAGATAACAAGGAGTGGGATTGCTGTATCATATGGTAGTGCTATTGGTATATCTTTAAGGAATCTCAAAATTGTTCTCCACAGAGGCTGGACCAATTTATATTCCCACCAGCAATGTAGAATTCCCCATTCATCACACCCCACCAGCACGTATAGTTTTTTTTATTTTTTGAATCTTAGTCATTCTGACTGGGGTTAGGTGGTATCTCCTTGTGGTTTTGATCTGCATCTCCCTTACAATGAGGGATGTTGAGCATTTTTCCAAATGCCTTTGGGCTATTCATATGTCATCCTTAGAGAGTGGTTTTTCAAACTCATTCTCCCATCTTTTAATAGGGTTATACACCATTTTCAGAGACAGCTACTTGAGTTCCTTGTATGTTCTGGTTATCAGTTCCTTATCTGACACATAGTTTACAAAAATATTTTGAGGGCTGTCGAATCACACTACTGTGTCTTTTGACATGCAGAAACTTCTTAGTCTGATATAATCACACTTGTCTATTTCTGGGATTATTGACTGTTCTTTTAGGGATCTTTTTTTAAGAAGTCTTTGCCTACCCAAATGTCTCCCAGTTTCTTCAGGCTTTTTGAGCAGCAGTTTTATAGTTTGAGGTCTTAGCTTTAGATCTTTAATCCACCTTGAGTTGATTTTTGTCAAAGGTGAGAGATAGGGGTTCGGATTCATCTTTATAATGGTGGATCTCGAGTTTTTACAGTACCATTTGCTGAAGAAGTCTTCCTTTCCCCACTAAATTGATTGGTACCCTTTGTAAAAAATTAGTTGGCTGTATGTTTGAGAGTTTATTTCTGAGGACTGTATTCTGTTCCATTGGACTACCTGTCTGTTTCTGTGCCAATACCATGCTGTTTTGATTACCACAGCTTTGTAGTATATTTTTTGGTTAGGGAGTGAGATGCCACCCACTTCACTCTTGTGCAGATTTGCTTTGTCATTACAAGGTCTTTTATGATTCCAGACAAATTATATGATTATCTTTTCTAGATCTGTGAAGGATCTCTCTGGCACTTTTACTGGAATTGTGTTAAATATGTTGATTAATTTGGGTAGAATTGCCCGTTTGATTATACTAATTCTTCCAATCCAGGAACATGGGATGTCCTTCCACTTTTGTGTTATTTTCAATTTCTTTTTTAAGCTCTTCATAGTTTTCCTTGTGGAGTTCGTTAACTCCTTTGGTTAGATTTATTCCTACGTATCTTAAACTTTTTGTGGCTAGGATAAATAGAGTTACTTTTTACTATCTCAGTCTGCTTCTTGTTCGTATATAGAAATGCTATAGATTTCTGCATGTCAATTTTGTATCCTGCAATTTTCTGTATTCCTGTATTACTTCCAGGAATTTTTTTTAAGCTTTGTATTTCTTTTTTTATTTTTTTTAATTTTTTTAAATTTTTATTATCATCATAATCTTTATATTACATTGGATTACATATAACTTTACAGTGTATATTGCTTTTTCAAAAGAGAATGCCATGCATGTCATTTAATACAGAGACATTAATCTCCCCATTTCATCATTAAACATCTTTTCTATGTTTTTCCCAATCATTATTATTATTATTCTAATTATTTTTTCAAAGTCAATCACTATTTCTCATTCTGCTTATAAAAAGGACTTCACCCATCATGAAATCCCCCCCAGACCGGTCCAGCCGAGAACACTATACATGTCATCAACAGCAGGTAATAAACCATATCTATTTCTCATCAACATCCTGCCTCTCCACTGTTCACTGCCATCTTTATCCTCTTCTCTCTCCTTTTTTTTTTTTATATTTTTTTTTTTTTTATAAATTTTTTTTTTTTTTTTTTTTTTTTTTTTAGAGAGAGGGTTTTCCTATAGGGCACGTGTGCTCACCAGCCAGACAGAGAGAGACGGAAAGACAGAAAGCGAGAAATCACCCCCCAGGGTGGATGGTCACACCGCAATCCCTTCTTCTCCTTTCTCCTCTCGGGATCTTGGGCACGCACGCACATGCGCCCGGCGTGAGTTTTAAGCCACCGGGTCCGG
>NW_006201336.1:404597-425413 GCF_000334495.1 Tupaia belangeri chinensis
TTCTTAGTTCCTTATCAGACATGTCCACAACGTCCATTGTATTGACTGTGGGTGATGTAGGCTTGATGATTTCCCTTGAGGGAGAGGTCTTTTGTTGATTGCTCATATTTCTTGAGCCTCTGCGATTGTTCCTAGTCATCATGTAATCTATATGTTGCTTCCCTAACTTATTTAAGGTATCTCTGAGTGTTAAAAGTTGTACTAGATTAGAAAATTGATGATTTCTCTTATGGTTGGCCTACTTGTTGCTCACAATTACCATTAACTGTTGCCACCAGACCTGGGTGGCCCAAAGTCCTTCCTCTTTCTAAGGAGTGGTGATCCTCTAACTGACCTAATAAGCAACACCTCAAGAGCAAAGAAAAACAAAACCAAAAAAAGAAATCGCGCGGCACGCAAAGTTCGCTGCATGCTATTTAAATCACCAAAATTCAGAGAGTCCAAGGGGTAGTGGGAAAGGGCCAGAGGATGAGTGATAGACCAGGTTGGTCAGGCCTGCAGCCTCAGTCCGCCTGGTGTCCGGAACTACTGCCCAGCTCGATCCGGATTGCGGGGGGGGGGGGGGGAGTTTGTCTTAAAGTCCCAGACAACTAACCTGTGGTCCAAGGAGGAGGAAGGGTGGGGATGTGCAAAGGTCCAGAGGGGTCAAGCCTGCCCTTCCAGGAATTTTTCCATGGTTATCATTGGGTCTTCTATGTATACCATCATATCATCTGTAAATAGAGATAGTTTCTCCTCTTCTTTTTCTATTTCAATATTGTATATTTTATTTTAGTTTCCAATTGTATTGGAGAGGACCTCCAGTACTATATTTAAAAGGAGTGGAGAAAGTGGGCATCCTTGTCTTTTAGTAGAAAAGTTTTTGACTTTTCTCCATTCAGGATGATGTTAGTTATTCTTTTATTTTTTTATTTTTTTTTTTTGTATTTTTTTTGGTGTGTGTGCAGTTAATTGGATATTTTAAAGTTTTTATTTCATTTTCTTTTACACATTGAATCATGTTATTTATCTTACAAAGTGAATATTCCAACATGTGAACATTTCTCCCTAGTTCAGTTGATAACACTATAAAATTATCTTAACAGATAATACCATATTTCTTTGTCCCATTAATGCTTTGACTCTCTATTTTTATTCTTAATGTCCTTCCTCAGACTCTACTCTTTCACACACACACTATATCTGGTATTCACATCCATTTACTTTGTTTCTATATACTTTAGTCAATCAGTTTCAGTCATAGAGTGCAGACACTCATTATATATTAAGTGGAGACATACAATGTTTCTCCTTCATAGCCTGGCTTTCTTCACTCGGCAATAAATCTTCCATGTTCTTCCACTTCCTGTCAAAAGCCAGTGTCTTGGTGTTTGTTATGGCTGAATAGTATTCCATAGAGTATATGTGCCGCACTTTTTCAATCCATTCACCTGTTTGTGGGCATTTGGGTTGGTTCCATGTCTTAGCAATTGTGCCACAATAAACATCGATGTGCAAGCACTTTTCTGATTAAGGATTCTTCTGTCTTTTGGGTAGATACCAAGTAGTGGGATTGCTGGATCATATGGTGGTTGTATTTGGAGATTTTTGAGGAATTTTCAAATTGTTCTCCACAGTGACTGGACCAGTTTACATTCCCACCATCAGTGTAATAGAGTTCCCCTTTCATCACACACCCACTAGCACTTATCATTTCTTTCTTTCTTCTTTTTTTTTTTTAATCTTAGTCATTCTGACTGGGGTTAGGTGGTATCTCATTGTTGTTTTTATCTGCATTTCCCTTACAATGAGGGATGTCAGCATTTTTTATACACCTTTTGGCTATTCGTATGTCATCCTTAGAGAGTGTTTTTTTGCACCTTATTCTCCCATCTTTAAATAGGGTCTCCCATCTTTTTTCAGAAGCGTTGCTTGAGTTCCTTGTTTATTCTCATTATCAGCTCCCTATCTGATGCCTAGTTTACAAAAATATTTTCCCATTCTGAGGGCTGTCGATTCACACTAATCACTGTGTTTTTTGCCATGCAGAAACTTCTTAGTCTAATGTAATCCCATTTGTCTATGTTGGGGATTATCGACTGTGTTTTGGGGGTCTTATTTAAGAAGTCTTTGCCTACCCCAAAGTCTCCCAGCATTTTCCCAGTGTCATCCAGGAAAAAATTTATAGTTTGAGGTCTTAGGTTTAGATCTTTGATCCACCTTGAGTTGATTTTTGTCAAAGGTGAGAAGTAGGGGTTCAGATTCATCTTTCTCCAGGTGAAAATCCAGTTTTTCTAGCACCATTTGTTAAAGAGATCTTCCTTTTCCCACTAGATTGACTGATACTCTTTGTCAAAAGTAAGTTCACTGTATTTTGGGGGATTTATTTCTGGGGACTCTATTCTGTCCCATTGGTCCACATGTCTGTTTCTTTGCCAGTACCATGCTATTCTGATTACCACAGCTTTGTAGTATATTTTTGGGTCAATGAGTGAGATGCCAGCCACTCCACTCTTCTTGTACAGAATTGCTTTAGCAATACAGAGTCTTTTATGATTCCAGACAAATTGTATGATTGTCTTTTCGAGATCTGGGAAGAATGTGTCTGGTACTTTGATTGGGACTGCATTAAATATGTAGATTAATTTGGGTAGAATTGCCATTTTGATTATATTAATTCTTTCAATTCAGGGTTTTTCCTAGATAGCTTTTATTCTTTTGAGAATTGACCTTTCTATGTCGATTTTGCTGAGAGTCTTGATCATGAACAGATGTTGTATCTTATCAAATGCTTTTTCTGCATCAATTTTTATGAGTATTTGTTTTTTCTCTTTCTTTTTGTTAATGTGTTGTATTTTATTTATAGTTTTATGTATGTTGAGCCAACCTTGCATCCCTGAAGTAAGCCCTACCTGGTTGTGATATATAATCTTTTTTATATATTTTTGGATATGATTTGCTAGTATCTTGTTGAGAGTCTTTGTGTCTATATTCATCCGTCATAGTGGTCTATAGTTTTCTTTCCTTGTCTTATCCTTATCTATTTTAAGGATATGGGTGATGGAGGCTTCCTAGAATGAATTTGGGAGAGTTTAACCCTTTTGGATATTTCAAAATAACTTGAGCAGAATGGGGGTTTACTCTTCTTTAAAAGATTTGTAGTATTTAGAGATGAAGCCATAAGGACCCTGGCTTTTCTTTGTTGAGAGTTTATTTATTAATGATTCAATCTCCTGGCTTGTCATGGCCCTATTCCGACTTTCTACATCCTCCTGACTTAATCTTTGTAGAGTATACATGTCCAGGAATTTGTCCATCTCATCCAGATTTTCTTGTTCATTGGTGTACAGTTGTTTGCAGTATCACATGATGTTTTGTATTTCTGCTGTGTCTGTTGTTATATTGCCAGCTTCACTGCAGATTTGATTTACTTCATTCCTTTCTGTCTTCTTTTTTTTTTTTTTTGTCTATTTTTTTTTTTGAGAGATTTTCACTGTAGGGCGCGTGCGCTCGCCAGACAGACAGAGAGAGACATAGAGACAGAAAGCGAGAAATCACCCCCCAGGGGGGATGGTCACGCCGCAATCCCTTCTCCTCCATTCTCCTCTCGGGATCTTGGGCACGCACGCACACGTGCCCGGCGTGAGTTTTAAGCCACCGGGTCCGGGATGCGAATCGCGGTTGACTACGTGGGAGTCCAGCGACATAGCCATTACACTAACTACTGGTTCCCCCTTTCTGTCTTCTTAATAAGTCTCACTAGATCTGTATCAATTTTGTTTATCTTTTTTTTCCCTGAGAGTGTTTTATTAGTGGATATTTTACAGAAAAGGGAAATTAATGAAATGAATTAGAATATACTCTATTTTCCATTTTTTGATGTTAGAAAGAATGTAAATGTAGTTTTTTCCTACTTCTTTTTGATATTCAGAAAGGTTCTTTCTTGTTTCTAATGGGTTTTGGTAAAACCAGCTCCTTCCCTACTGGAAAATTCAAGAACATGTAGTCAAGTACTAAATATGCCAAAATGCTTCAGAGTATCTATGAGCAACAGGGGTGCCAGTGTCCAACGTTGCAACGATCTTCTTGAAGAAGAATTCTTATCTGCAGAATTCTGTGGCCTCCTTCTGATGAGTATTCTAATTGCTCTGATGAAAATTGTGAGTTTTTTTACTATTGTATCTTTGACTGGAATTCCAAGGAAAACTATTTAAAATCACCAAGGAAAGATCTCAAGTTTTCTTAAACATGGAAACCACTTGAGTTTGTGGGATGGAGGCTGAATTACCAGTAGAAAATCTTCATTTCTTTTTTCCCTGAAATCACGAGTTCTCAGGAGCCATGAAGGTATCTTCTGAAGGCTTGTTCCCTTGCCTCTCAATTTTCTTTATATTTTCAAGGAACCAGCTTTTACTTTCATTTATTTTCTGTACAGTTCATTTATTTTCTATTTCATTTATTTCTACTTGTATCTTTATTATTTCTTCTTTCCTGGAGTTTTTTGAAAATTTTTGCTGTCTTCTTTCCATCTTCTTCCTATGTGCACTAATTGCTATGAAATTTCTTCTTATGACTGCTTTTGCAGTGTCCCAAAAATTATGGAAACTTGTGTCCTAATTGTCATTGGCTTCCATGAATCTTTTTATTTCAATCTTTATTTCTTAAGTGGGTGTGAATTCATTCAGGTGTAGGCTATTTAGTTTACATGTATTTGTGTATTTTTGAGGATTTCTCTTGAAATTAAAATTATGTTTAATTTCATCATGGTCACAGAAGATGCTGGATATAGTTTCTATGCCTTTGAACCTGTAAAGGCTATCTTTGTGCCCTATTATGTGGTCGATCTTAGAAAAGGTTTCATGTTGGGGTAAGAATAAAGTGTATCTCGTGGGTTTTGAGTGGAAAGTTCTATAGATGTCTGTTAAGTCCATTTGATTTATGGTACCATTTAGATCCTTTGTCTCTTTGCTTATTTATTGTCTAGATGATCTGTCCAGAGGGGATAGTGGTGTGTTGAGGTCTCCAACAATTAGTGTGTTGCAGCCTGTCTCTCCTTGTAGATCTAACAGTCTTTCCTTCACATATTTGGGTGCTCCTGTGTTAGGTGCATAGATATTTATAAACATTATATCTTCTTGATTGATGAACTCCTTTACTACAATATAGTGCCCTTCTTTTTCTCTGAACAGTTTTTGTTTTAAAGGCTATTTTTTCAGAGATTAGTATCGCCACTCCAGGTCTTTTTTGGTTCCCATTTGCATGGAAAACCTTTTTCTGTCCCTTCACTATTTTTTTAAATCGTTTTTATTTTTTTAATTCATTCAGCCAGTCTTTGTCTCTTGATGAGACAATTTAATCCATTAAGATTCAATGTTATTATCAACATTTCTGGACTTGTCCCTACCTTTAAGTTGGCCATTGTCTTGGTTGTCTTTTATTCCCTTATTTCTGGCTGTTCATTCTTTGGTTTTCCTGGAACAGGACTCTCATCAGAGTTTCTTGAATAGCTGGTCTGGTTTTCGCAAATTCTTTCAGGTTTTGTTTGTCTGAGAAAAAAAAATTTTTTTTGGAGAGATTTTTGTTATAGGGTGCATTCGCTCACCAGAAAGACAGAAAGACAGAGAGACAGAAAGTGAGAAATCACCCTCCAGGTTGATGGCCATGCCACAATCCCTTCTCTTCCATTCTCCTCTCGTGATCTTGGGCACACACAAACACGTGCCCAGCGTGAGTTTAAGCCACTGGATCTAGGACTTGAACCGCGATTGACTATATGGAAGTCTCGGGATCTTGGGCACACACACATACGTGCCCGGTGTATTTTAAGCCACCGGGTCTGGGACGAAAACCACGGTCGACTATGTGGGAGTCCAGAGACATAGCCATTATGCTAACTGCTGGTTCCCCCATCTCATTCTTATAGTGTCCATTTCTTGTTTCATATCATGGAAGGACTTCCTAATCTCTTGTAGTTAGTTTTCTCTTTTCTGTTCCAACTAAGAATTTTTTCACCATGAATGTTCTAAATTTTTTCTGTGACATTTTGCTAACATCTTCTGTTTTTCAAGAGATGGAGGAGAGCTATTGTGTTCTTTTGATGGAGACATATATCCTGGTTTATTTAGACCTGAGGCTTCTCTTCTACTTCTAGCCATTGGGAGATTTTTTCACTTTTTGATACCTTTTTGGAGAATGTTTCTTTGACTGAGAAAAAGTGTGCTTCCCTTTTGATGTGCACCTATGTGTGCCAAAGTCTCTCTTTTGCTGTGTTTAGCTTTGTGGTCTCCACAATAGGAGTCTTCTATTCAGTTGTCCAAAGAACAGTTTCTCATTTTTTGCAGGTCGTTAAGTAAAACTGAGGATCTCAGAAGCCTCATAATACTAGGGTATTTGAAAACTGCAATTCTAGACCTATCTAGCCCCTCTTGGTAGGTGGAGAATAAGCAGGAGATGACAATATAAGAGGGAAGAGAAAAGAGTATAAAAGAGAAAGCAAGCCACCAGGTCACACCACTTGAGAAGTAGGAAATTAACAAAAGAAAGAAGAGAAGATGAAAACTATCTTGCTGATGAGAGACAGTGCTGTGGTTGGGGGAGCCGGAACTGGGGCCAGGGGCAACTGAATGGCACTACCTCAATGTCCTTTAGACCAGGGGGCTGGAGATGGAAGTGGCTCTCCTGGAGAGCTGGGGTTAGTCCTTGCTGACAGGAGGAAATCTGGGGTTGGGGGAGCTGGAGCTGAACCCGGGGGTCAGTGACTGGCCCTGTCTCAGTATCCTTTAGGCTAGGAATCTGGAAATGGAAGTGGGCTCTGCTGGAGATCTGAAAAATTCCTGTGGTGTAAGGAGAAGTAGGAAATTAACTAAAGAAAGAAAAAGAGAAATAAAAGCCTACCTTGCTAACAGGAGGGCTTCTGGGGTTGGGGGAGCTGGAGCTAGGGCTGGGGGCCAGTGACTGGCCCTTCCTCAGTGTCCTTTAGGCCAGGGAGCAGGAGATGGATGTGAACTTTGCTGGAAGCTGGGGATAGTCCTGTGGGGTAAGGAGAAATTGGAAATTAACAAAAGAAAAAAAGGAGAGAAGGAAAAAATTCCCTGCTGATGGAGGGATCATGGGGAGGGCTCTGGGGTAGGGGAGCTGTATCTCAGACTGGTGTCCAGTGATTGAACCTGCCTCACTGTCCTTTAGTCCAGAGGGTCGGAGATGGAAGTGGGTTCTGCTCTCACCTCCTTATTGTCTATCTTTCTATTTTTTTCATTGAAATGCCTGAACATACTATTTACTTATTTTCTAATTAGATTTCTTTTTATTTAATGTTGTACTTTGAGAATTATTTATTTATTAAGGCATGATTCTTTTTTCAGATATTTGGCTTGCAAATATATTCTCCCATTCTGTAATTTGTCTTTAATCCTTTTAACAGAGTCTTGCACTAAGCAAGTTTAAAATTTTTATGATGCCCAATTTATGTATGTTTGATTTTTTTTCCTTTATTCATTATAGAGTGCACAGACATACACATGAGAGTGTATGTGAGAGACAAAGAGAGAAGTACCATCCATTGGGTCTGGTCACACTGTCATCCCTTTCCTCCAGTCCTCTGGCCTAGCTAATCCTGGGCACTCACATGTGTGTCTGGTATGTTTCAGGACAACCAGGCCATAAATTTGAACCATAGTTGCCATGTGGAATTCAGCCCTTTTTGAGTGACACCCTACTGCTGCACTACAGAACTTGTCCAGTGAGATTTTACTTTAATAGATCATTCTTTGACTGTCCAGTCTTAGAACATATAAACAGTTCTTAAGTTCTGAAGTTTTTCAATATTTTTTCTAGAAACTTTATATTTTTGTATTTTACATATATTTTATGGGCCATTTTGAGATACTTTTGGTAAATAATCCTACTTGGTTGTGCATTTTTCCTTTTATAAATTGTTAGACTCAATTTGCTATTACTTTTTTTAAATGATTTTGTAATTAACTTAATGTGAGATATTGATGTGTAGATCATGTATATGCTGCCTTTGTCTGGTTTAATATTAGTGTAATACTGGTCTCATAAAATGAGTTGAGATATTTTTCTTCCTCTTCTATATTCTGGAAGCAATTTTGTAAAATTGTTAATTGTTCTTTGAAGGTTTGCTGAAATTCTTTGTAAAATCATTTGGGCCTGGAAATTTCTTTGTGTGTGTATGTGTGTGTGTGTGTGTGTGTGTGTGTGTGTGTGTGTGTATGAGAGAGAGAGAGGGAGAGAGTTTTTAAGTTCCAAATTCAGTTTCTTTAATGGTCAAGGGTTATCCAGTTCATCTATTTCATTTTGCTAAAGTTTAGTACCTTATGGTTTTAAGGAATTGACCAATTTCTTCTAAGTGTTAAATTTATGACTACAAACGTGCTCATTGTATTGTTATCATTTCAATGGTTGTGGGTTATGTTTTATATTCTGTGTTTCTGTTCTAATATTTATGAGCAGTATTTTCCTTTTATTTTGTTGGTCTTGTTACATCAGGAAGCAGATTTTTGCTTTATTTTTCTATAATTTTTACTTATCAAGCTTCATTAATTTTTGTTCTTTATTATTTACTACCTTTGTTTCATTTAGGCATTTTTCTCTTCTTTTAGTAATGTCATGAGGTAGGAATTTACTTTATCAACTTGAGAAATTTCTTTTTAAAAATAAGTCTTTATTGCTATACATTTTCCTCTCAGCACTGTTTTCAGCTACATTTTACAAATTATGATATGGTCTATTTTTATTTTATTCAGTTTTTTGTATTTTCAAAAGTTCTTCTGCAAATTCCTGTTTGACCCATTGTATAGAGCCTTATGGGCTCTGTCATGTCAAGTTCCCCAGAGCTGTAAAAAAATGTGATGTATAACCCCAATTTACCAGCTTCACTTGCTAAAATAATGGGAATGCCCAAACCTGATAACTACAGATGAACTGACCTGCCCTAACAGAGATAGACAGACCTGTCATGTGCTATTCTTAGACATCCATGCTAATCTAGGAGACTTCACCCACTTCATAAAAACAGAGCATAAAAAGAGCCACATTTCCATATATTCCTGTCACTGTGACCAAAGTACATCACTCCTGGCCACTAAAAGACCAGCAAACGTGGGCATCTGGAACTCTGCCAAGATGCTGCCCTTAACCCAACCTCTGTGCCCATCTCCAGAGCCTTCTTAAAGACCTCCAGAATGGACATGACTGGTTATCCTTTCAAAGACAGATGCTGAGACATCTAAAGACCCACAACTAACTCATTCCTTCTCAGAAACTTTAGGGTGACCTGCTAGCCTGAGTTGTTCTCATCCTTTGACTGACATTGTGAAAAGACACAAAAATATCCAGAGTCTTATTCCCCTACCTGTGACACACATGGAATATTGAGAGGTGTGCTAATTTTCTAAGTATTTGAAGTTTTTCTGTTGACTTTTAGTTACTATTGAATTCCAGTTTTTTCATAATGATCACATAACATACTTCTGTTTTCTTTTTAAAATTATTATTAATATTATTATTATCACTTATGCATTCAATCGCTATTCGTAGTTTAGATTGTAAAGAGATTTTACGCAACATTATATATGCCACACACCAGGAAAATTGAGAATACTATACATGACATCATCAACATTCAACAAACCATATCAGTGTCCCACAAATGTCTTCTCCATTTTTTCCCCAAGGTGCCCTTTCTACACTCTACCCCTCTCTCACTCTACTTCCACTTTGTCCCCAGTGTCAATAACACTTTTCAAAGCTTTTATGTCTTCCAGTCTTTCAGTCTCTACCATGGAGCATAGCTAGTCAGTGTATGTTATGTGCGGACATACAATGTCTCTGTTTCATAACCTGACTTGCTTCACTCACCAATAAATAGTCCATGTTCATCCATTTTCAATCAAATGCCAGGGTCTTATTTTTTATGGAAGAATAGTAATCCATGGAGTATATGTGCCAAACTTTTTCAATCCTTTCATCTGTCTGTGGACATTTGCTTTGGTTCCATGTCTCAGCAATCATGAATAATGCCACAATAAATACATTTGTGCAAGCACTTTTCTAACTGAGCATTATCCTGTCATTTGGGTAGATAACCAGGAGTGAAATTGCTAGATTATGCAGTTGTACAATTTGAAGGTCTTTGAGGAACCTCCATACTCTTCTCCACAGTGGCTGGACCAATTTATATTCCTGCCAACAATGTAGGAGAGTTCCCCTTTCACCACATCCCCACCAGCACTTATCTTTTTTTTTTTTTTTTTTTTTTTTTTTTTAATCTTTGCCATTTTGACTGGGGTTAAGTGGTATCTCATTTTGGTTTTGATCTGCGTCTTCCTTATGATGAGGGATGCTGAGCATTTTCTCAAATGCTTTTTGGCTGTCCATATGTCTTCCTTAGAGAGTTGTTTATTCAGCTCATTTTCCTATCTTCTAATTGGGTTAATCATTTTCTTCCAGGTAAGTCACTTGAGTTCACTGTGTACTCTGGTTATCAATCCCTTATCTGAGGTATAGCTTACAAAAATTTTCTCCCATTCCAAGGGTTGTTGCTTCACACTACTTACTGTGTCCTTTACTGTGGAGAAACTTCTTAATCTGATGTAATTACACCTATTTTGGGGATTATTGCCTGTGCTTTGGCGGTCTTGTTAAAGAAATCTTTGCCTACCCCAATGTCTCTCAGTTTTCCCCAGGGTTTTCCACCAGTAGTTTTATAGTTTGTGGTCTCAGGTTTAGATCTTTGATCCACTTTGAGTTGATTTTTGTTAATGGTTACAGATAGAGGTTCAGATTCATCTATCTGCAGGTGGATACCCAGTTTTTACACCACCATTTGCTAAAGATGTTTTCCTTTCCCCAGTGGATTGATTGGTATCCTTTGTCAAAAATCAGTTGTCTGCATGTTTTGGGGTTTATTTCTGGGATCTCTATTCTAGTCTAGTCTAATCTAGTCTATTCTTTATTTATCTACCTGTCTATTTTTGTGACAGTACCATGATGTTTTGATTATCACAGCTTTATAATATATTTTGGGGTCAGGGGGAGAGATACCACCCACTCCACTCTTCTTGCACAGGATTGCTTTGGCTATATGAGGTATTTGTTGATTCCAGAAAAATTCTATGATTATCTTTTTCAGATCTGTGAAGAATGTCACTTGTAATTTTTTAGGGATTACAATAAATATGTAGATTAATTTGGATATGATTGCAATTTTGATTATATTAATTCTGCCAATCCAGGAACATGGGATGTCTTTCCACTTTTTTGTGTCCTTTTCAATTTCTTTTTTAAGGTTTTCATAGACTTCCTAATAGAGTTCTTTGACTTCCTTAGTTAATTTTATTCCTAGGTATCTTATACTTCTTGTGGCTGTGGTAAATGGAATTACTTTCTTCAGTCCTGTCTCTGTCTGCTTTTTGTTTGTATATAGAAATGCTATAAATTTTTGTAAGTTTATTTTGTATATCCCCACCTTATTGTATGCATTTATTACCTCAAGAAGCTTTTTTTGTGGATACTATTGGGTCTTACATGTATAATCATGTCATCTGTAAAGAGAGATAATTTCAACTCTTCTTTCCCCTATTGGTATGCCTTTTATTTCATTCTCTTGTCTATCACATTGGCTAGGACTTACAGCACTAGGAGAAAGTGAGCAGCCTTGCCTTGTACCAGTTTTTAGTAGAAAAGCTCTTAGCTTCCCCCCCCTCATTCAGTATAATGTTAGCTATAGGTTTTTCATAGATGACTTTTATTATGCTGAGAAACAATCCTTCTATGCCAATTTTACTGAGAGTCTTAATCAATTAAATGGGGGGAAAGGCATAGAAAGCAACCATGGATATCAGAGACAATGTGGGAGGAGGGTAGGACATAGCAGATAGGGAATCAAGGATGGCAAAAAAAAACCATGAAACAATGTTGTATTTTGTCAAATGCTTTTTCTACACCGATTGAAATAATCATGTTTTTTATCTTTCTTTCTATTAATATGATGTATTACTTTTATGGTTTTGTGTATGTTGAACCAACCTTGTATCCCTGGAATAAAGCCTACTTGGTTATTATGAATAATCTTTTTTGTATGCTGTTGAATATGGTTAGCAAATATCTTCTTGAGAATTTTTGCATCTATATTCATCAGAGGTATGGGTCTGTAGTTTTCCTTTTTTGTGGTATTATCTGTTTTGGGGATGAGAGTATCAGAGTCTTCATAGAATGAATTTGGATGAGTTCCTTCCTTTTGGATTTCTAGACACAGTTTGAGTAGAATGGGTGTTACCTCTTCTTTAAAAGTTTTGTGCAATTCAGTAGTGAATCCATCACACATAATTTTATCAGTTCTTTTAAATTTCTAGTTTGTTTTATTTCCCAAGATATGGTCTATTCTGATAAATATTTCATGGGTACTTTAGAGAGGTGTTTTTTTTTTTTTTCGCTATAGGGCGCGTGCGCTCGCCAGACAGACAGAGAGAGACATAGAGACAGAAAGCGAGAAATCACCCCCCATGGGGGATGGTCACGCCGCAATCCCTTCTCCTCCATTCTCCTCTCGGGATCTTGGGCACGTACACACACGCGCCTGGTGTGAGTTTTAAGCCACCGGGCCCGGGACGCGAACCGCGGTCGACTACATGGGAGTCCAGCGACATAGCCATTACGCTAACTGCTGGTTCCCTCATGGGTACTTTAGAAGAGAGTACAGACTATTATTTGAGGAGGGGCATTTTTGAAATATACATTGTTGGATTGTTGGAAAAGTCATGATGACTTTTTGCAAAGAAAAACAGAAAAATACATCATGACTTCTGACGACCTAATAGATCTTGTTGGTTTATTGTTTCATTCAATTTGTCTATGTCCTTGTTTTCTTTATGTTTAACAGATACAAATTGCTGAAAGAAGAGTGTTGAAATTCCAAATATAGCTAATGTATTTATCTATTTCTCCTTTTTGTTATTTTGTTTCTATTTTCATTTAATTTGAAGCTCTAATATTTTCTGCACACAAATTTGTGATCTCTGTCCTCTTGGCAAATGTTCTTTTTTAAAAATATAATGTTCCTCATTTACTACTAAATTTTTGCCCACATTTTTCTCTTATTTACTTTTTCTCATATTTATATATCTATTTTTTCTTAGTATGAGGTATCTTCAAAACGTTCATGGAAAATGCATATTATGAAAAAACTATGCATGGACTTCCATTTCTTTGCACCAAAATAAACTTATATTTTTTTAAAAGATTTTTTATATACTATGTGTGTGCTTGCCAGAGAGACAAACAGAGAGAGAAAGTGAGAAATCACCCTCCAGGGAGAATGATCATTCTGCAGTCTTTTCTAATATACTATTGGTGTTAACATGTTACCATTTTGAGTAAAATATAAAAATCTTACTTCTATTTAGATCCCTTCCACTTTTGAAACATAATTGCATTTTCTCTACATACACTGAGTACCAGATCAGGTGGTATTATAAATGTTTTCATCATAAAATATGATTTAAAAAACTCATGAGGTGAAAGTTAGCCTATTGTGTTTATTTCTGTTTAATCTACTCCATTGTTACTTTTTACATTCTAAAGGCCCCAATATTTTTCCATTATCAAAGTTGGGGAAAACAAAAAAAGAGAATCAGTTAGCTTTTCTTGAGGATTAGGACTATTCACAACAAAGTCTCTAATTTTCTTTTATCTCAGTGCATTTTTTTCAAATTTTGTTTTCATTCTTGAACAATTATTTTGATGAGTATAAGATGAGACTGATTGCACTTTCTTTCTTTTTTTTTTTTTTTGAGAGGTTTTCGCTACAGGGCGTGTGCGCTTGCCAGACAGACGGAGAGAGACAGAGAGACAGAAAGCGAGAAATCACCCCCCAAGGGGGATGGTCACGCCGCAATCCCTTCTCCTCCATTCTCCTCTTGGGATCTTGGACACACACGCACACGCACCCGGCGTGAGTTTTAAGCCACCGGGTCCGGGACACGAACCACGGTCAACTACGTGGGAATCCAGCGACATAGCCATTACGCTAACTGCTGGTTCCCAAGACTGATTTTTCTTTGATTCAGCACTTGGGAAATGTTTTATCACTTCTTCCTGAACTTTTATTCTGATGAGAAATCTGCTGCAGGATCAAATGGTAATTCTATTTGTATATCTTTAAGGAACCTCCATATTGTTCTCCACAGTGGCTGAACCAGTTTGAATTGGTTTTTCTTTGTAAATAATGTATGGTTTCTCTTTATCTGTGTTTAATATTTTTTCTGTAAGTGGCTTTCAGAATATTAAGTATGATGTGTCAGGTGCATTTCTTTTGGGTCTCTATGTTATGTATTCCACCAAATTTGAGTAGCTTTCAGCCATTTTTTCCTCAAATACTTTTTTTTATTCCCATGCCCATTCTGGTCTCCTTTTTGGAGTTCAGTGATACAAATATCAGACTTTCTGTTATTATCCCACAGATCCCAGAGGCTCCATTTTTTTTAGTGTAATTTCTATGTTTTTCAAATTGAGTAAATTCTAATGATTTGTCAGCTTACAGTGTACTGATTTTATCCTCTGTCATATCCACTTGTACTAATGAGACTGGCAAATGAAGTTTTTTATTTTTTTTAAATTTCAGTTACTGCATTTTTCAGTTACATAATGTCCGTTTTAAAAATTGTACTTGTTATGGGCTGGCAGATGGCCTGGTGATTAAGGGTGCTGAACTGCCACATGGCTGACTGCAGTTCAATTCCTGGACCTGGCAGCTTGCTTTGACACTTTCCCTCTCTTTCTCACTCTGTCCATTTCTAGTCAAATTAAAATAAATAAATGAATAAATAAAGTTAAATAAAATCATTCTAAAAAATATTACATTTTTTTAAATTTTGCTTTCAGAGAATTTATATTTAATTGCGGATTATTTATTTTCTTGACTGAATTGTAGTGACAGTTTAGTTTTCCGAGCTTTCTGAGTTTTGTTTCTATTTTCATGTAAAATGAAGCTCAGTGCATTTTTTCAAATTTTGTTTTGATTCTGGAATGGTTACTATTATTCTGGCCTGACTTGTTCTAGTGTTATTGGTGTTCCCACTCGAGTCCTGCTGGTGTCGTATTTGAGGGTTAAAGGTGCTTTCTTGGTCAATCTTCTACTGTTGGGCAGTATTCTAGAAGTCAGGGCTTCTAGACAGAGAACAGAGGCTGCTGGTCTCTTTATGCCACTGATTAAAGAGCAGGAAACAGGAAATGATTTCTGATGCTGCAGAAAATTATCCCTCTCAAGATGGCTTGTGTAGTAGAGGCTGAGGTGACTGATATCTTGCTATTGCTAACAGGTTATGAAGTGAACTCTGAGATGGCCTGTATTTCATTGACCCTGGAAAATCTGAACCTCTCAATGGTTGTAGTCATGGTGTGGTAGCTAGAATGGATAGGCCTTTGTTTGACTAGGGTAGGTAACTGGACAGTCAGAAGGCCCAATGGGTTGTCAAATAGGGGTTAGAGTTCCCCATTAGATCTCCCTGGGGTTTTCCTTACTCACTCCTTTGGTGCAAGAAGACAGGATTTTCTTGGTCTATTGTGTGTATGCCCTTCATATTTCTTGGTTATTGGTCTCTCTATCACCCAGTCTGTGCAGGTATATGCCAAATCAAAACAAAACTTCAGGAACTTGCCACATATTTGTTCCTTAAGTACTAAGACCTCTAACTAGTCTACCTTCTATCCAGCTTCCAGGATTCTTTTACATGATCTATTCAATAATCTTTGGTTTATTTCATTGTATTTATAGAGGAGGAGTAGTGGAAAATGAATCTATATTATCTAATTTCTGTATCTTTAATCCTGCTGCCTCAGATATCAGGGTCAGCCATAGCCCACACTGCCAATTTCTGGTAGATATTTATTGAGTGCCTGTCTGTACTAGTTAATTATAACAACACCAACATTTGCATACCAATGCTTGTAGCACCAAAAATTTGGATCAGATCACACTAATGTACTGTAATTGTATTAACCCTCTTGATGGGCATCAGAGCTGCTGGAATGAATAAGGTATAGGGTCACTGGGATGAATAAGGCAGATGCTTGTAACCTAGGGGCCTAGATGACTTCATAAGTACTGTGATGGCAAGTCCTGGAGGCCAAGAATAATGTGTGGTTTTAATTTTATTGTTTTCCCCTTACAAACCACCCAATTCTGACTCCATAATGAGGTCTGAAAGAACCTCTTCAGTTTCTCTCCTCAGGGAGTTGCCAAGGATTCTCTGGTCATAGTATGAGAAAGACAGATAGCCTCAAGAGTAAAAAATCCAGGGACCAGCAGTTAGCATAATGGCTATGTCACTGGACTCCCATGTAGTCGACCGTGGTTTGCGTCCCGGACCTGGTGACTTGAAACTCACGCCGAGCAAGTGTGTGTGTGTGCCCAGGATCCCGAGGGGAGAACAGAGGAGAAGGGATTGTGGCATGGCCATCCCCGTTGGGGGGTGATTTCTCGCTTTCTGTCTGTCTGTCTCTCTGTCTGTCTGGCGAGCACATGCACCCTATAGCAAAAACCTCTCCAAAAAAAAAAAGTAAGAAATCCATTCTAACTCCTCTACATCTCTTTTGCAGGACAGAGGGAAAGTTAAGGAAATAAATCTTTGGGACGTGGTCTCCTTTCCCTCTTGGTAGAATACAAGGTCTAAACAAGAATTAATTACTAAATACCACTTCATGGAGGTGTTGAGATTAACTTTATCATACATGTATAATAACTCATTTCTTGTTTGTCTATCCAATTATTTAAACAGCATTCATTCTGCAGCATCCATTTTTGGTCATCTAAATCCTTAATTATGTATTTATTCATTTGTTTAGGTATTTGTAATATTAAATGTATTCCTGTGACAAGAGCAATAAGGCCAGTTCACAAGTAAATAATAGTTAACGTTTGTATGTATGTGTGGACATGTGTTTGTGTGTGATGAGAAATTTCATTCATTGCCTTAATATCCTTACACTATTTCTATGAGTTAAGTATTAATTTCCTCAACCAATGTTTTATGCATAAGCAATCAGAGCTTGAGACACAATAAAGTGTAAGAGTTGGGGTTTAAACTAAGGCCTCCAGAATTCATTCTTCTTTATTTATTTATTTACTTATTTTTTGAGAGAGAGTTTTTTTGCAATTGGGTATATGCACTTGACAGAGAGACAGCAAATGAGAAATTACCCCCTGGGGAAATGGCCATACCAGAATCTTTTCTCCTCTGCTTTCCTTCCAGGATCTTGGACACACATACACACATGCCTGGCATAAGTTTTAAGTCAATGGGTCTGGAACTCAAACCAGAGTTGGTCATGTAAGAGTACAGCAGTGTAACCACTATACCATCTGCTAGGCCCCCGAATTCATGATTCTTAACCAATGCTCCCAATAAAAGGTTATTGAAAAGGCAGATCTGGTTTGATAGTAGATAGGAGAGAGATCATCTAAACAAAGCCATATGAAGTGTATTCATTCACTGAAGAGAAGGAAAAATGCTGAATTTAGGAAATAATATTCCCACCATCCAGCAAAGGCTCTTCTTCAGGTTGGCGCAGGAGATGTTTATTCAAAGACATGACTGAATATTGCCTTGTGCCTTACCAAGAAGTACAAATGGTGCAGGACCCTGTGGAAAGAATTTTTTTTCCCTCAACTCCAAGACCATGCAGGAAAAGAACAAATGAAATGAGGACTGGGATCTGGAGTCTTGGAGGGCTATGATGTAGGTTAAGATAGAGTGGTTTTATGAGGGAGAGGCTCTTGAGTAAGGTACTATTGACTTGAAGATGGAAAGATAAAATTTAATTGAGATAGAGTTGCCCCCCTATCATGAAAATCCTACAGCCATCCACAGACAAAAGTCACTTTGTGAGACCCTATGGATTCAGGCAGGTGGTTGTGAAACTTTGGTGAAGCCAAGACCTAGGAGGGTCATTTTGAATGTGCAGATCACCATCCAGGGAGCAGACCCCCCAATCATGTTTTTTCTTCAGACTCAAATAATTCTTCTCCTCAAAGGAGCTTATATCTCCAATTTCTCTTCCTAGCAAAACTATCTGCCTAGAAATCTAAGAGAAGTCACACACCCTAGTGCCTAAGAAAAGCCTATCTGCTCAACAGCTATAATTCAGACATAGCCCTCCTGAACTGTGACTCTAGCTTACTGTTGCTCACACAACCCAGGAAGATACTTGCCCATCTGAGCCACTGGAACAGAGTTTTCAGTATGTATCCCTCAGCAGATCCTGAAGAGACCTTGTATTCCTCTCACCTATGGTCTGGGAGCAATCCTGCACACATAGAGTCTGCTAGAAGTCTCATACACTGGTGCCACTTGGTTTGACTTGCCCAGTAGAGGTTTCATAGCATATTATGAAGTAGCCTTGAAGGTCATTTTTCAGTTCCTCCTAGTTGTGGTCTGAGAACAGTTCAGCTCATCTGGGGTCTCATTAGGAGATGTGAGCATCTAAGTCTTCATTGTCAGGCTTGCCAACCTCCAGGCAGAACCTCAAATGGCCCTGGATCTTAGACCTTGTCCCTCCTGCCTAAGGAACTAACAGAAGTTCTGTCAACCTAGGGACATAGAAAGAGGCACATCTAGTAGTGCCCATGCAGGCTGATGACCTGCTCTTAGTCTCATTTTAGATAATGAAGCATCCCTGTAAATTGACTCCACCCCTTTTCATCTACAGTCTAAGAGCAGTTGTGCTCACCCTGGAAACTAGAAGACACATCAATCCATGACCCTGAAAATAAGCCTGAAGATCTCTGTTTCAATTGTGGACTCTGAAACAATCTCATGTCTCACTTCTAGTTCATCTCAACCACAGACTGGAGAAGTAGAGTCAGTCTAGGGAATCATCCAGTGATCCAATGGGAGCCCTCCAAGAAACCTGGAGGTAATAACATCAGTCTGCTCACATAGAAACAGGACCACCACTCATGAGCTCTGAATTGGACATTCATCCCAGTACCAGCTCTCCAAAGACCAAGGTCCTAGAGACAGTCCAGTCCACCCAGGGAGTCTAGATACAACTCACACCTCTATATTTCCAGGTGAGAGGCCCACTGACTATAGTCTTCTCTATCAAACCAGAATCAGCCATGAGATTTTGATCCAGCCCCAATCAACCACAACCAAAGCAGGATTGACCCAAAGACTTAATGGGAGACAAACTTGCTGAAACTAGTCTGTAAAGACTAAAAGTAAGATTTGTTTTTTCAAATGCACAGATACCACTGCAAACTACACATAACAAAGAATCAGGCAAACATGACACCACCAAAGAAACTTGGTGACAAGTTCTTCACAGAAATAGAAAAAATATTCACATTTATATAGAACTACAAAAGATAGACAAAGTAATCATGAGGAAAAAAAAAGTTTGGAGGCCCTAGAAGATGCTACCTGACTTAAAGATCTATCATAATCAAACAACATGATATTATCATAAAAATAAACATGTTGACCATTGATACAGCATAGAGTCAAGAAATAAGCTCATACAATTATGATCAATTGATATCCAATAAAGGTTCCAACACACAATTGAAAAAAAACTATTTCTCCAATAAATGAAATTGGTTAAGCTGAATGTCTACATGCAGAAACATGAAAATGGACACTTAATTTACACCATATTAAAAATTCTGCTTGGGCCAGAAGGTGCTGCAGAGGTTGAAGTGGATGAATCCCACATGGCCAGCTTAACGGTCCTAGTCTTGAACCCAGTGACTTGAGAAACATGCCAGGCATGTGTGCATGCATTCCCAAAATCCCAAGAGGAGAATCAAGGAGAAGGAATTGCAACATGGCCATCCACCCTGGGGAGTGATTTCTCACTTTCTCTCTCTGTCTCTCCATCTCTCTGTCTCTGTCTGTCTCTAGTTAGGGCACATACTCTATAGCAAGAAAGAAACAAAAACAAAGCCCAAACAAGACAAAACAAAACAAAACTCAAAATGAACTAAACACTTGAACATAATACCTGAAACTATAATACCACTAGAAGAAAACATGGGAGAAAGTGCTCCACAAGTTTTTCTAGGAAATTATTTCTTGGATATGACCCCCAAAGCACAGACAACAAAACTGAAAAATAAACAAACGGAATGGCATCTAACTATAAGTCTTCTACACAGCAGAGGAAACAAGTCTTCTACACAGCAAAGGAAACAATAGAGTGAAGAGACAAATCATGGAATGGGGGAAATATTTGCAAACCATAAATCTGGTAAGGGGCTAATATCTGAAATATATGAAGAACTCATACAACTCAATATCAAGAAAACAACCAAGTTTAAAAATAGACAAAAGACCAAAACAGTCATTTCTCAAATGAAAGCATACAAATGGCCAATGAGTACATGGGTGAAAAAACTCATTATCACTAATCACCACAAAATGCAAATTAAAACCACAATAAGATATCACCTCACACATGTTAGAATGGCTATTATAAAAAAAAAAAGACAACATATATGTGTAGAAAAAGGAACCCTTAGGGACTTTTGGTGGGAATGTTAATTAATACAGCCATTATGAGAAATAGTAAAGAGGTTTCTCAATAAACTAAAAATAGATGGGACCAGCAGTTAGCGTAATGACTATGTCGCTGGACTCCCATGTAGTTGACCGCAGTTCGCACCCCAGACCTGGTGGCTTAAAACTCACGCCGGGCACATGTGCGTGCGTGCCCAAGAACCAGAGAGGAGAATGGAGGAGAAGGGATTGTGGCGTGGCCATCCCCCCTGGGGGGTGATTTCTCGCTTTCTGTCTCTGTCTCTCTCTGTCTGTCTGGCG
>NW_006201336.1:425520-432039 GCF_000334495.1 Tupaia belangeri chinensis
CTATTAGAAGGAAAGTCCAAAGGAAAAGAAATCTGTATGCTACAGTAATATCTACATTTTCATGTTCATTGAGGCATTATTCACAATAGATAAGACAAATGCAATCTAGGTGTCCATCTGATCCTGGGCTTTTCTTCGATGGGAAGTTTTTGATTGCTATTTAATCTCTTTACTCATTATGGGTCTGTTCAGATCTTTAAAATTTCTCCTTTATTAGGTCTTGGTAAGTTGTACATTTCTAAGAATTTATGTATTTTTTCTAGGCTATCTGATAAACTGGTGTGTAATTGTTCATAATAGTCTCTATGATCCTTTGTGTTTCGCTTTTTTCTAGCTAAAGGTTTGTTGATTTTCTTTTTCTTTTCTAAAAACCTCTTAGTTTCATTCACCTTTTCTATTATTTTTCTAGTTTCTACTGCATTTATTTCTACTGTAGTCTTTATTATTTTCTTCCTTTTATTGATTTTGGACCCACTTTGTTTTTCTTTTTGTAGTTCCTCAAGGTATGAAGTTATTTATTTGAGAACTTCCTTTCTACTATAGGTGTTGATTGCTATACATTTCCCACTTCAAACAGCTTTTGCTGTATTAAATAAATTTTGGTATATTGTGTTTCCATTTTACTTGCCTCAAGATATTTTTTTATTTCCCCTTTGATTGCTTCTTTGACCCAGTTATTGTTCAGGAGTACTGGTTTATTTTCTATGTGTTTGCAAACTTTTAAAAATTTCTCCTGTTGTTGATTTCTAGTTTCATACCATTGTGGTCAGAAAAGGTACTTAATATGATTAATATGATTCAATCTTCTTGAATTTGTTAAGTGTTGTTCTATAGCCTAGCAGAACAACTATCTTAGGTAATGTTTCATGTGTGCCTGAGGAAAAGATGTATTCTGATGCTGTTCAATGGAATTTTCTGTAGATATCTGTTTGGTCCATTTAGCCAATAGAGTTGTTCAAATTCATTATTTTCTGTCTATATGATCTATCCATTGATGAGAGTAGGCTATTAATGTTGTTTACTTTTAATGTATTGTTATTTATTTATCTTTTCAAGCTCTGCCAATATTGGCTTTATTTATTTAGGTGCTCTAAAGTGAGATGCATAAATGTTTAAATTTTCATATCTTCTTGATGAGTTGACCCCATTGCCTTTATATAATTACCTTCTTTATCTCTTGTGAGTCTGACAAAATACTATTTTGTCTGATACAGTAATGGCTGCCCTTACTCTCTTTTTGTTACCAATTTATGGAATATAGCTTTCCATTCCTTTATTTGCAACCTATATGTGTCCCTTGAGCTAAATTAGGTCTCTTGTAAGAAGTATATTTTTGGGTCCTGTTTTTTGTTTGTTTGTTTAATCTATTCAGCCATCCTGTGTCACTTGATTGGAGAACTTAATCTTTCCACATTTAAAGTGATCACTGATAGGTAAGAACTTGCTATTAGTGTTTCATTGTTTTCTGACTCTTTTGTAGTTTGCTTAGTCTATTCTTCCTCTCTTCTGTTCTCCTTTTGTGTTGTGATGACTTCTTGTGCAGGTATGCTTTGATCCATTCTCTTATCCTTTTTATCTACTACAGGTTTATCCCTTATGGTTACTATTGGGCTTACATTAAATATGTTATAGTTAAAACATCCTAATAACAGGACCAGCAGTTAACATAATGCCTATGTCGCTGGACTCCCATACAGTTGACCACAGTTTGAATCCTGAACCTGGTGGCTTAAACTCATGCCGGGCGCTTGTGCATGCATGCCTGCGATCCCAAGAAAAGAATGGAGGAGAAAGGATTGTGGCGTGGCCATCCCCCCTTGCAGGTGATTTCTCGCTTTCAGTCTCTGTCTCTCTCTGTCTTTCTGGTGAGCACACATGCCCTATAGCAAAAACCTCTCCAAAAAAATAAATAAGTAAAAATAAAATGTCCTAATAACAACAAAAAGACTGTACATTTATTTCTCTCCCCTTCACATTTTAGGTAGTCAAATCTTATTGTAGTTGCTATACTTAATGTTTGTTTCACCTTTATTATTTAATTTTAATTAATTAATTTACTTATTTTTCCATAGGGCATTTGTGCTTATGGAAAGAGACTGATAGAGACAGAGAAGGAAAGTGAGAAATCATCCACAGGGAGAATGACTACACCACAATCCTATCTCCATACTTCTCTTGTGATTTTGGGCATTCATGCACACGTGCCAGATGTGATTTTCATGCCACCATGTCTGGAACTCAAACAGCAGTTGGCCCTGTGGGAATCCAGCTCTTTAACCACCATGCCACCTGATGGACTCTGTTTTTAACTTGTATACTCGAGTTGGAAGTGATTGGTTTACAACTATTACAATATTAGTTTTATATTTTTCCCCATAAAATGAATGTGCTCCCCAGAGAGGAACAGAGAAAAACATTGAGAGAGAAAATGAAAAATCACCCCCACACCATGGGGGATGGCCATCCAACAATCCTTTCTCCTCTATTCTCCTCCTGGGATTTTGGGCATGCAGGAATACATGCACAGTGTGATTTTCTTTTTTATTTTATATATTTTTATTTTATTTTAATTTCTTTTATACATTCAATCACATACATAACTTGGCTTGCAAAGTGAATGTTACAACATTAATACATTTCTCATCAGTCCAGGTGGTGATACTATACAATTTATCATCAACAGATAATAACCCATTTCTGTATTCCATAAATGTCTTGCCTCTATTTTTCTCCTTAATGTTTTTCCTCAGACTCTCCTTACCCTACCCTCTTTCCACATGGTATCAGTATCTATGACCATTTTCTATGTTTCTATATCCTCTAGTCATTCAGTTTTAGCCATAGATTGCGGATGGTGGGTATATATTAAGTAGAGACATACTTCTTCATGCAGCAGTAAATATTCCATATCTGATAATGTTCTAACAAAAAAATTTTTATGACTGAGTAGTATTCCATAGAGTATATGTGCCACACTTTTTCAATCTATTCTTCTGTTTGTGGACATTTGGGTTGGTTCCATATCTTCGCAATTGTGAATAATGGCACAAGAAATATAGATTTGAAAGCACTTTTCCTACTAAGCATTCTCCTGTCCTTCAGGTAGATACCCAGGAGTGGGATTTCTGGGTCATATGATAGTTCTGTTTGTAGATCTTTGAGGAATCCATATTGTTCTCCACAGTGGCTGGACCAATTTACATTTCCACCACCAGTGTAGGGAGAATTCCCCTTTCACCACAGCCTTGCCAACACTTATTTATTATTTTTTTTTAGCTTAGTCATTCTGACTGGGGTTAGGTGGTGTCTCATTGTGGTTTTGATCTGCATCTTCCTTTTTATGATGAAAGATGTTGAGCATTTTGTCATATACCTTTTGGCTATTCATAGGTCTTTCTTAGAGAGTTGTTTATTCAACTCATTCTCCCATATTTTAATTGGGTTGATCATCATATTTTGGGTAACACTTGAGTTCCCTGTGTATTCTGGTTATCAGTTCCTTATCTGAAGCATAGTTTACAAAAATATTTTCCCATTCTGAAGGCAGTCAATACACACTAATTACTGTGTCTTTTGCCATGCAGGAACTTCTTTTTTTTTGAGAGGTTTTCGCTACAGGGCACGTGTGCTCGCCAGACAGACAGAGACATAGAGACAGAAAGTGAGAAATCACCCCCCTGGGGGATGGTCACTCCACAATCCCTTCTCCTCCATTCTCCTCTTGGGATCTTGGGCACATATGCACACGCGCCCAGCGTGAATTTTAAGCCACTGGGTCCTGGACGCGAACCGCGGTCAACTACATTGGAGTCCAGCAACATAACCATTATGCTAACTGCTGGTTCCCCATGCAGAAACTTCTTAATCTGATGTAATCCCACTTGTTTAATTTGGGGATTATTGACTGTGCTTTGGGAGTCTTATTTAAGAAGTCTTTGCCTACCCCAATGTCTAAGAGTTTCCCCAGTGTTTTCAAACAGTAGATTTATAGTTTGAGGTTTTAGGTTTAGATCTTAGATCCACTTTGAGTTGATTTTGTCATTGGTGAGAGGTAGAGGTTTAGATTCATCTCTCTACAGTTGGATGCTCAGTTTTCCCAGCACCATTTGCTAAAGAGGTTTTCTTTTTCCCACTGGATTGACTGGTACCTTTTGTCAAAAATCAGTTGGCTGCATGTTTGAGAGTTTATTTCTGGGGGTTCTATTCTGTTCCTTTGCTCCATATGTCTGTTTTTGTGCCAATGCCATGCTGTTTCGATTTTCACAGCTTTTTAGTACATTTTGGGGTCAAGGAATGAGATGCCACCCACTCCACTCTTCTTGTGCAAGATTGCTTTGGCAATATGAGGTACTTTCTGATTCCAGACAAAGTGTATGATTGTCTTTTCTAGATCTGTAAAGAATGTCTCTGGCACTTTAATTGGGATTGCATTAAATATGTAGATTAATTTGGGTAGAATTTACATTTTGATTATATTAATTATTCAAATCCAGAAACATGGGATGTCCTTCTACTTTTTTGTGTCACTTTCAACTTCTTTTTTTTGGCTTCTCATAATTTTCCTTGTAGAGTTCTTTTACTTCTTTGGTTAGATTTTTTTCTAGGAATCTTATAATTTTTGTGGCTATGATAAATGGAATTACTTAAGTTCTTTCTCAGTCTATTTGCTGTTCACATCTAGAAATGCTATAGATTTCTGTACATTGGTTTTGTATCCTGCAACTTTACTGTATTTATTTATTACTTCCAGGAATTTTTTATGTATATCATTTTGTCTTCTATGTATACAATCATGCCATCTACAAATAGAGATAATTTCAACTCTTCTTTTCCTATTTGAATGTCTTTTATTTTATTCTTTTTGCTTATTGAATTGGTGAGGACTTCCACTACTATATTAAAAAAGAGTAGAGAAAGTGGGCATCCTTGTCTTGTACCATTTTTTAGCTGAAAAGCTTTCAGTTTTTCCCCATTCAGGAAGATGTTAACTATGGGTTTTTCATAAATAGATTTTATCATATTGAAGAATGACCCTTCTATGCCATTTTGCTGAGAGTCTTGATCATGAAGTGATGTTGTATTTTATCAAATGCTTTTTCTGCATCAATTGATATGATCATATGGCTTTTATCTTTCTTTCTGTTAATATGACGTATTACATTTATGGCTTTGCTTATCTTCATCCAGCCTTGCTTCCTTGGAATAAAGTGTACCTGTTAGTGATGTATAATCTTTTCTATATTCTGTTGGATACATTTTGCTAGTATCTTGTTGAGAGTTTTTGCATCTGTATTCATTAAAGATCTTTTTTTTTCCAGATTTATTTTTATTATAAATTTTTTTCTCATCACAACACACATATGAATTTTCCATCCAAAATACACTGTGCATTGGCTCAATCAAGGACATCAACATACATGTTCTCGGCAGATGATTTCCCAATTCCCGTGTCCTGCATACCTTGCCTTTTGTTTTGCCATCCTAGATTCCCCATCCCCACCCTCTGCCATGTCCCATCTTCCTCCTCCATTGTCCCTAACTTTCATGATTGCCCTCAATGCCTTCCGCCCCCCCCATTCAATTGTTCTACCAGTGAACTCAATTAGTCTACGTATATCCACTAGCTAGCACAGCTGACATATCCTTACACATGTATCCAAATCTGATCCTAGGCATAAACCCCAGGGAGTAGAATGAACATACTATAGAGTAGACCCCAGTTGTGTCCATACAACTCTCTTCAGTCATCAAATGTGCATTTTATTTTTCCTCCTGCTTATTATTTTTTTTATATTAAATTATATTGCCTAACACTCATTCCCTGAGTATCATCACAACACACCAAGTGTAGTTTCCCATCTAGGATAAACTGCATAGTGTCTTAATCAAGCATGTCGTCACCAATACTGTTCCATTTCTACTTTCATACATATAAATATGTTTTTTATCCTATGTTTGACCCTCAGCCCTTTCCCCCTCTCCCAATTACTCTATCTCTGCTATAGACAGCTATCCTCCAGAGGGGTCATTGAAAATGCGATACCTGCGAGTAGAGGGAGAGGGGTCACGAGTCCAAAGTTTTTAACAATAGGGAAAATAGATTCCATTCAAGGTTGGATCAAGTGTGGGTCTCGTGCAGTTCCGCAACTGTAGGTGAGTCTCCATGGAATACAGTCTCCGGAAGGCAGTTCTGGCAAGCAGAGTTGACCATCAGTTGATGCGGCACAGCAGCCATCTTGTGGTTAGCCGGAATGGTGTTGTGGAGGTCTGCAGCGTGACTTATCCTCTGGTATCTGGCTTCCCTAAGAATGGTAGGGTAGTTCCTGTTCTTGCCTGAGGTAATGCAGGGCTGGTATCCATCATCTTCTCACTGTCCATAGGTAGATAAAATCCTTCTCTACAGTGTATTTCTCAGTTGGTTTAAGGCAGTTAAAGGTTCTTTCTGTTGCTTATAGTTGCAAGTTCTTAATCCTTCTCTTCAGCTTCAGCTGGCTGGCCCAGAGGCCGCGCGGCGAGGGG
>NW_006201336.1:433473-448336 GCF_000334495.1 Tupaia belangeri chinensis
CCGCGGCTTCCGCCCTTCCTTAAAGATCTTGATCTAGAGTTTTCCTTCCTTGTCATGTCCTTGTCTGTTTTAAAGGTAAAGGTGATACAGTCCTCATAGAATGAATTTGGGAGAGTTCCATCCTTTCGAATCTTTACAAATAACTTTAGTAGATATACTATGAGTAATGAATTGTAAAATAATTAAACTTTTTATTATGAAAATTGGATGCAATAGACTTACCAAAACCCATATAACCATTATCTGGGTTATTTTAAACAGCTTTAGGAAGTATAATTGAATCAAATAAGCCATGCCTTTTTAAAGCAAGCAATTTTGATACTTTTTTGAATTTTACTTATTTTATTTTATGAATTTAATTATTTTACATCACTTAGCATGTGAATTGGCTACAATTGAAACAAGTTGTTCATCTTTACAATCCTCCTTCCTGCCTTGCCCCCATTCCCAACCACTGATTGGCTTTCTTTCACTGTAGATAAGTGCATTTTCTGCAATTTTATATAAGTTAAATAATATAATACGCACTCTTCTGTATAGTTTCTTTCACTCAGCATAGTTATTTTGAGATTCATCCACAGCATTGTATCAATAGCACATTCCTTTTAATACCTGTCTTTGTACTGATTCTATATTATGTTTTGAAATAATGTACTTTAAGTACTCCAGCTTAATTCTTTTACAAAGTTTATTGACAACTCCTGGTCTTTCTAATTTTTTTAAAGGATTTTATGTGCTCAGTGGAGAGAGGGAGACTGAGAAAGAAAGTGAGAACCACCCCCTAGGGGAGATGGCCATGCCACAGTCCCTTATCCTCCATTTTCATCTCAGGATTTTGGGCACACATGCACACGCATTGGCATGATTTTCTAGCTGCTGGGTCCAGGATTGAACTGCAGTGTAATATACCACAATTTGTTCAGGTGTTCTTAGCTTGATGAACATTTGGGTTGTATTCAGATTCTGGCTATTAATGGCTTTTTACAGACATATGCTTTCATTTGTAAGTAAGTGCTTAGGATTGGAAAGGCTAGGAGACAGGCTGGGTGGCAGGACGGATGAATGATTAACTTCTTAAGAATCTGCCAGAGTCTTCCAAAGTGAGTATACCATTTTACATCTCTACCAAGTAGTGTGTTCCAGTTGTTCCATATCCTCACTGACACAGTATGGCCAGCATTATTAATTGTAGCAGTTTTAATAGGTGTGCAATGCTATCTCATTGTAATTTTAATTTGCATTTCCTTAATGATTAATGATCATCTGTTCACGTGTTTATCTGACATTGGTTTATCTTCTGCAGTGAAGTGTCAGCTGAAATCCTTTGCCCATTTTGTATTGGTTTGGTTGTTCACTTGTTTCTGAGTTCTGAAAAATTGTTATGTATTCTGAATACAAATCCTTTATCAGATAAATGTTCTGCAGAGATTTTCTCCTAGTCTGCAGTTAGTCTTATTCTGTAAACAGTGTCTTTCTGCCAGCAGAAGTTTAAAAATTTGAAATACTATTTGTCCAATTTTTTAGCAGTCTTTTGCTTTTTAAAATCTATTACATTATCTCTTCTTTTTTCACTTTATTTTATTTTTATTATTTTTTAGAGAGGTTTTTGCTATAGAGTACATGCAATCACCAGAGAGACAAAGACAAAGAGACAGAAAGTGAGAAATGATCCCCCAGGGGGATGGCCACACAACAGTCCCTTTTTGTGTGTGACATGTCCATAATCCTGAGAGGAGAATATAGAAGAAGGGATCAGGGCATGGGTATTCCTGAGGGGAGTGTGATTTCTAACTTTCCTTCTCTCTTTCTCTCTCTCTCTCTCTGACTCTCTCCAATGGGTGCACATACCTTATGGCAAAAATCTAAAAAATAATTTTAAAAATTTCCTCCATAGAAAATCTTTTCTTTCTTTATCATAGATTGTATTATCTTCCATGTGGAATTAAAGGATAGTGCATTTTGTTTTAGAGAATCTCGGGAAATTGCTGTCCAGCAAAGATAAGAACATTAGAAAGAAAAAGATCTCCTACAATTATTTCAAAGAGGAGTAGAAAGAATAATGTGTAATGAAACTCTTTCTATCACTTAGCTTCAACAATCATTGACTAACTGCACCTCTTGTTTTCATCAAGTCCTCTATATTCCCTTTAAACCACTATAATTTTAAAATGTTGAATTATATCCTTTCAACTGTTTCAGTTGGATGTCACATAATAACAATGACCATACTTAGGAAACTACATGAAAATAAATCAAGCCATACCTTGTGACTAACACTAGGAACACTGGAGAGTGAAAAAAGGTGGAGATCACATCTCTTGTCAACACTACACTGAAAAATGGTTTCATCTACCAAATATAAAAGGACATTTTGGGCCAATAATGAACACCTGTGTATGGTCTACATTTGGGGTGATATTAAAGAATGCTGTTAAGCTTGTTGACTGTTATAATAGAGTGATTGCTTTCTGAGACAATACCTTAATGTTTTGGGGATACATTCCAAAGTACTTTAATGTGAACCCTTGGCTCTTTTAAAAAGAGCTAAGTTCAGGGGACCAGCAGGTGGCTTGGTGGTTAAGGTGCTGGAAACACCCACATGGCAGATCACAGTTTGAGTCCCAGACCTGGTGACTTGGTTTCTCTCTCTCTCTGTCTCTGTCTCTCTCCCTCTCTCTCTCTCTCTGTGTTTATCTCTGGTCAAATTAAAAACAAATAGATGAATAAATAAAATTAAATAAAAATATTTTTTTAAAAAAAGAGCTAAGTTCTCTGAGGGTTTCTTCTCTATACATCCGAATGAGTCTGGAAGTAGATTTATTTCTCCACTTCTCTTTCATTCTTGAAGATTCTGTAATTCTGGTTTTTTCCTCCACATGGCAATCCAACTCAAATAGACAGAAGAGTTTCTGGAGATTGTGGAAAAGCTGCAGGAAGGTCATTTGTTCTCCTTGTTCCTAAGTTGGGGACTCAAGTTTGGAGACAGCGTTCAGAGCCAGACTCCATAATTCAAACATGAAGAATTACCTGATTTTTATTTTTGTCTCACAATTTTATTTCTTTAATTAATAATACCACATCAAAATTCAGAATGTTAAATTGATAGAATCAGGTTATTTCCTTAAACTCTTGTGTCCCCTTTGCCTTCCCCACAGGTAGGTAAGGAACAACTGTTGTTAGATAATTTATGTAGGGGCCAGGTGGTATGGTGATTAAGGCACTGGACTACCACATGACTCATCATGGTTTGAGTTCCCAACCTGATGGCTTCCTCCCTTTCTCTCTCTCTTTCTCTCTCTCTCTCTCTCTCGTCAAATTGAAAAATAATAATAAACAAATTAAATCAATAATTCTTTTTTGTAAGTATAGAAATGTACCATTTTATTATAAAGAATCTCACAAAATTAAAATAGTATTTCTAAAAAGGAAAACTAGTCTACCACTTCCACCTGTAGATGTGGGGGCAGACAGGGCAGATATTGTAGGGGTCCTGGTTCCCTTGAGTGGGAATGTAGGATACCAGAACCCATCTGAAAATGACTCATGTCACCTTAAGAGCCTTCTAGAATGCTATGGGGACATTTCCAAAGCTACTGAACAGGCACTTGGCATTTCAAGATTTTTTCTTATGGCTGTATAAAAGTATTAATTCCACTCAGACCTGGCACCCTTTATGGTTCAAAGTTAAAGAAAAGGGAGGGATAAGTGACAAGGCAGCTGCTAGGAGAGGTAACCCAGTGTGGCTACCCAGGAACCAGGGCCCTGAGCTCTGAGCCCTGGTTCCTGTCTAGTCTCTCGGGATATTTATATTAATATATTTTTACATAAATACACAGAAATAGAAAATATAAAATCTGAGGGATTGTAGGAGAACTTGAAAAGAAGCCAGATCTGAAAAGGTCTGCTTAGGCCAGCTTGATCTCCTCCTTGATCCCCTTAGCTTCAGGCTTCTCCACCTTGATGTTCTCCTCTTCTGTGACTTCTTTCTTCTCTTCTGGGTCTTTCTCTTTCTCATCCTCTATTTTGACTCTCTTGGCATTTATGAAGTTAGAAGGGTTCTAGAGGCCATGGCCTTCCCCCTCCTCATTGGAGTTGGAGAACTATTCCCCACAGGTAATCATTTGCCAGAGGAGCAGACTGAGTTGTGCTGGTCAGGGTTGCCTTAGTCTTCCCCAGTGCTCTCCTTTGGGGCAGCATCCTTGGGAATGGCTTGCATCTGAACCCCCGGCACATGAGGCAGCATCTGCAGGTTCTCAAACAGCTGCTATTTGATCTTCTCCAGGTACTTGTTAATGTTCTGGTTGGTCATGTTGGAAGGACTGATGTGAAACTTGAAATCTGGTCCAAAGTATTCAAAGTAGTCATTGTATGGAAACTCATTAGGGATCTCCATGTCCAGGGCCACCACCATCTCATATATCCAGCACCCAGCAACATTACAAATGGTGTAGGCACCACCTCCCAGCATCAGCATAGGCAGGTTGAAGCTCTTGAAAAATTACACACACTTGGCATGCCCTTTGTTGGTCAAATTGAAACAACCTAACCAATCTCATGACAAGGAGTCTGAGCCACAATGCAAGACCACTGTGCTCAGCTGAAACATCTCCATCATTTTAGATATGACCAGCTTGAAAATTACCTCAAAGGACTGATCATCCATCTCACCTTGGAGTATGTAGTTAATGGCATAATACTTGCTTTTGCCAGCCCTGAATCCCAGAGGCCTCCAGTTCCTGGGAAGTACTTTACATAGTTAAAAAAGGACATGGTCATGATCCAGTCTGTGGTATGAAAGGCCTCTTCTGCACCATCACCACAGTGAGTGTCAATGTCAATATACAGTGCTCTCTGGTGATATTTTAGCAGTTCCAGGATGGTCAAGACCATATCATTGACATAACAGAAGCCAGATGCCTCGTACTTCTTTGCATGGTGCAGACATTCAGTCCAATTCACCATGATGTCCATCTGCTACTTATTAAGTTTCACGGTACTTGCCACAGAGCTGCCAGTAGGCAACTGACAGAACTCGAACAAGTTCTGGTGGTGTGGTGATTAAGGCACTGGACTACCACATGGCTGATCGTGGGTACCGGGCAGTCCTCACTAACATTGAATCTCTGCATCACCCTGCTATACTACGACATGTTGTCTGGACAGATGGAGTCTGTCCTGCAGGAAGTTAGTGTAGTCATTGCTGTGGTACTTGGTCATCTCGTCAGCACTGGCTTTGTGGGGATGGTAGATTTTCTTTTTATGGTGGAGACTGTAGTTGAGTAGCAAATTGTGAGTCATATAGATTTGTTGAGGTTTCATTGGGTGCCCTTGTCCATAAAAGTAACTTCCAACATCCATCCCCATTGTAGCAGTAACAGATTTTCCTCCTGGTACCCTGAGTCTGCACCATCTTGATTGCCTCTGATCGCTTCCATCATTGGTACATCTGGCCAAAAATGAATAATTCCTTTTAAAAAAGATAATTTATGTATCTTCCCAGAGATTATGGAGCTATATTGCATTGTTGGGAAAGTCATGACGTGTTTTTCTCTACAAATATACATCAAGACTTTTGAGGTAACCATATACATATAATTTCCCCCTATTTTTCAATACATAAGTGGCAGAAAATAATGTAGCTAATGCATCACCTTTTTTGGGTTATGCTATATCATGGAAATGACATGTTTCCAGAGTCCTACACAAAGGGGGTTTTCCAAGCTCATTCTCAGTTTAAAACATTGTGGTCAGTCAGTAAAATCCAGATAAATAGGAACTCTGGTCCCCTTGCTAAGATGGCAAATTGGGCCTGCTGCCTGGGGAAAAATTAGGTAGAATGACAATAGGACAGCAGCCACAGGAACCACTCTAATCTCAAAAATACAAAATGCCTCAGGTTGGTTGTATTCAAAGTTATTATTAGCACCTTAGTACTCCCTGGCACAAAGGTCATATAAGCTAGTTAGTGACTTCAAAATCTCCAGGCCTATGATCATAACTCTGGACTTTTTATGAGTTATGTGGGCCTATTCATGGGCAGATTTAAAGTTGAAGATGAGCAGGCAGGTACCATAGTCGTCGAGGCTCTGTACTCCCACATGGCCAACCATAGTTCGAGTCCCGGATTTGGTGCCTTACTTTCTCTGTTTCTCTCTGGTCAAACTTAAAAATAGTAATAATACTAAGTGAAATAAAATAAATAATTAACAATGTACATCTAGTACCTGCTCCAAGGCAAATTGAGGGTCCAATCTGGGAGGTGAACTGGAAGAGGCCAGGTGGCAAGTATTTTTTGTAGGAAGAGAAGTTAATTTTTCCTCACATTTCCATGCCTTAAAACAAACAAAACTCAACAAAACAAAATAAAACCATCCTAGAAACAAAATTGTAATATCTGTGTTCTGTAGGTAGAACCCTGGCTTACAGAAAAAAACTGGGCCCCATGGTTTTTAAGGAGGTGGCAGTAGTTCCCAGGGACTGTTGGGATGTTTTTCCTCGAGTGTTGTCCCCCAGCTTTGTGCTAATGCTCATGAAGCCAGAGAGGCAACAGGAGAAATGCTTCTTTGGTCTGATCATTAAAACAAGGAAACCTGTGAGAACTCTAAGAGAAGATTATAGGAAAAGTCCTGTAAGAGGCAGTGTGCTTCCCTTAACCGGGGGGCTTGCAAGTTGCCATCTGACATGCAAGAAGTCAGCATTTTTCTTTTATTTTAATGGAGCTAATCCCTTAGTCACAGATTGGTCATTTTTCCCCCCACCACTCACCAAAAGTCTTAACAAGATGAGACTGCAGGGAGTTGTCCCTTTGTTTCTAGCAAAACCCAGAGTAAAATTCAGAACTCTTACTTAGGTTCACAAAGTCCTGTAGGATCTCTCTTCTCCCTGCTTCATATCCCAGTACTCTCCACTTGCTCACTGGGTATCCTCCCTGTTGCCTAAAACATGTACTTCCCACATCCTTAGCTCAGGGGGTTTGCACTTGCTGTTCCCTCTGCCTGGAAAGGTTCCCACACCCTCTACTTGCTGAAAGCTGTAGAACTTGCTCATCTCCCTTATTTGGGACCTAGGAAGTTCTTACATTGCTTAAAGAAGCATCTTCTACCCTTTTACTTTTTGTGTCCCTGTGTTTTGCATTGTTTGTTTGTTTTTCTACAATGCAGTTACACTTCCCAACACAATGTCAAAAATTGTGATCTGTTTTTTTACTCACTCTTTTTCCTCCCATCCATAACAGAAGCCAATGAGAGTTCTGCATATCTCCTGTGATACAGCAGGTAGTCAGTGATTCATATTAAATAAAGGCAGGATAAACACTGCATGAGCACCCACTCCATCTTCACCTGCTTTAGATGGCAGTCTATCTCCATCTCATTCTATCTTTCTCTTTTCTAGAAAATCTGTATCCACAGATTGAGGACCTGATGAACTAGGTTAAAGAGTTTCAAAAATGTGAGTTCAGAGAAATCAGCTGCCTGGCTTAACATAGAGGAAAGGCTTTGAAACTTCTGTGGCTTCATCTGTGTAATGTAGGGTATTTGTTGAGTAATTTGAAATGCCACATTTTGAGAGATAGCAGATAATTGAGTTTTGCTTATTCAATGTTTTTCTTTTCTCTGCTCTGCCCCAGTGAAGCAGAAAGCCAGGGAGGAGGTGAGAGAGGCCTGTGCCCTCTGGCAGATCAAAACAAAAGAATTAGATTCACATAAGTGGTGCAACAAGAACACATGGTATCTATCTCTAAAACCCAAATCCTCCTCTTTCCTAAATTCTAGGTTTCAGACACTCAGAGGTTTCAACTTGGCTCCCAAGCCCACTTGAAAACCCTGTCATTCTTTGGTTTCAACTTCTACCTCTCATCCTCTTTCCACTTTGATAATAACAAAACACTCACAAGAGCACACTCCTACCTCAAGGACTTTTTTTCCCCTCAAGGACTTTTCATTGTCTATTCTCTCTGTAACACTCTTCACCCTTGATAATCTAGATATCCTCCTATTGTCTGTAGTAATTTGGTTCTCTGCTCAAACCTCACCTGCTTATAGAGGTCTTAACTTATCTTCCCATCTAAAATGTAGCACCTGCCATCAACTTGGTCACTCCCCCAATTCATCTCTCCTTGCCTTTTTTTCTTCATATCCCTTATCCCCACTTTACATATTTACATCAATGTTATTTCTCTACAACACAATATAAAGTCTGTGTAAAACATGTCCATTCTGCACCATATTTAAACTGCCATTGTAAATGTCATGGTCTTTTAGCATTTACAGGAAACATGGATAAACATATGAAGAGGACTAGTCTCAGAGTGATCTTTACTGCAATGAGATGGGATAGAAGGAAGATACTCAGGTCTGTCCTGGGTCTGTACTAAACCATATGTGTAACATCAGACAAGTCCCTTCTCTGAAATCAGAGTTATGGGAGCAGGGCAAAGTGTGGCCCCTGGAGTCTGAAAGAGTCACTTTTTTTTTTTCCCTCATGAATGTTGAGCAGATGCACTAGAGGAGGTCTTAAGGAAAAAACAAGATATCTAACAGATACGCTTTCTCTCTTTCTGTGCTTCTGTCCTAGCCATACTACAAAAGCTACTTTTATCATAACAATGAGTCCTGTTGAGATGTAAATTAAGTCATATCACTTCTATAATAAGACCTCACTATACCTCTTACCTCCCACCTCACTCAGAGTAAACACAGACATTCTGTCAATAAGCTGCAACCTAGATGACCCTTCATGTCTCCATTTTCCCTTTTGTCATTTTCCTTGGCTGAGGCTGCTAAGAAACCTCTTAATTGTCCCCAGACACTTGTTAGGTATGTTCCACAGCCTTCAAATTTGTCATTGACTAAAACACTCTATTCATTAGTGGTCATAATTTTTACAAATTATCACAGAGTTACTTGTATGGTAATGAACTCTATATCTCCCCTCTCACGCACTAGTCTATTCCATAATGCTAATTAACACCTCCCATTTTCCCTTGAATTTTTACCAACCCATACCTAAAGTCTGGGACATAGTATAGATGTTGAACAAATGTTTATGAAACAAATTAATTGAATAAATTTTTAGCTGGATGAAGGATTATTACATTTAACTAAGACTCAGAGGAAAACAGCAACAGGAAACTAGAGTAAGAAATAGAGAAAATAGGGGCTGGCAGGTGGTGTGGTAGTTAGGGGTGCTGAACTCCCACATGGCCGACCATGGTTCAAGTCTTGGACCTAGAGGCTTGTTTTCTCATTTTCTCTCTCTCTGTCTCTCTCTCTCTCTTTATCTCTCTTTTCTTCTCTAGTCAAATTGAGATAAATAAAGTTAAATAAAATAATTTTAAAAAAAGAAATAGAGAAAATATGTAGGGGTCCAAATTAGGCAAACTTAAAAGTGTCTATATCTATTTCAACTGACCATTCTTCCATCCATTCAACCATCCAATCATCTCACCAGACATCAATCTACCCAAACTTCCTATTCATCTCTTTATCCTTCCAATCTGTTCAATGCATCCACTCTTCCATTCCTTCAACCTTTGCAGCTAACAGTTCCTCCACCCAACTACCCACCCATCCATCTATTCATCTAACCAACAGCTGACCCAACTATCTATACAACCATACATTTATTCATGTTTCACCCCCCATCCTCTATCTACCCACTATCCATCCAACCATTTATTTATTATCCATACATCCTTCAACTTACCCATTTCTTCATCCAACCATGTATTTATCATCCATTCATCCAACCAATCTCACATTTATTATCTTTCTATGTATTGATACAACCATTTACTCATCCACCTGTACATCCATAAAGCCACCCAACATCCACCCACCATTTCTGAGAGAAAAGAATAATCATCCAAAAATAGAAGGAAAGGACATGAGTATCCTGTGTCTATGTATGTTATGTGTAAAACCTGATGCCTCAGTGATCAGGATAAATTATCACAGAATAACTACTCATTTCTGATAGACCCTAAAAGAGTTTCGCAAAATGCTCTATGCCATCTTATGAACAACAGAAACAGGTACACACAGACTGCATAATCACCTGAGGATTCTGTTCAGTTCATTCAAACATGTGTTAATTGTGCCAAGACCCTTGCTGTGTGCCAAGGCCAACAGAATGAATAGATGCAGGTTCATCCTCTAGAGGCACAATCTGTGTGATATGGGCTCTGTAGTAAGGACAGGAAGACAATTCACTAGAATTCCTTAAATTAGTTTAGAATCTGCTACCTCATAATTTGCCCAACCCTGCTTGCTTCTGCTTCCCATAGAGATACTGAGGACCTTCCTGATGCAGTGCAAGGGAAAGAAAAGTGAGGATCGGACATAAGAGGTTTCCATCCTGCCTTGCTTACAAAAAAGTCAACACAGGTGAAGCAGGAGGACTTTCTGAGTCAGCTGAACCAGCCATGCTATAGAAAGGATCCTCTGTACTCATCAAAGGGCTCTTGTTCCACAACAGTACAGAGGAAAACTGAAGGGAAATATTGGGGGTGGAATAATGACCCCCAAATGTTTGAGGCTAGCCTTTCACACAGTGGTTCAAGGAAGAGAACAGAAAGGCAAAGGAGTTCCTGGAGACAGCTTCCAAGCAACACCAGCAGTTGCAGCACAAGTGACAGAGGTGATGAGGGAGCATGTTCACAAGGGGCTACATAAGAGGGAAGCAGAGAAAAGTAGGACCCAGCCCTCCATGGGAAAGTTGTCACTGAGGAACATGAACTAAGGTCCTCAGTCATACAAATCCCAATATCAGCATCCACTTCTTCTCCTTTTCTTTCCTCCCTCTTATCTTATCTTTCTCCCCATCCCCCACTCCAAACTCCTTTTTGTATGTCCCTCTCCTTCCCTTCTACATTAAATCCTCCCTTTTTTTCCCCTCTTCCATCACCTTCTTATCCTGTACTTCCTAATGCTCTCCCTTCTCCACCCTAATACTTTCCATCTCCCTCTTCATCTCTGCTCTCCCTACTCTCTACCTCAACTCCTCCCTTTCCTTTTTCTCCTCTTTACCCTTATCTTACTCTTCCTTTTATTTTCTATCTTCTTACTACAACCTGTCTTTTTACCTTCTCCACTCTTCCCTTTCTCTCTTCTCCTCACCCCTGTCTTCTCTCTTCTTCTCCCCTTCTTTCCTTTTCTTCTTTAGCTAACTTCTATTTTTCTCAACTCTTTATGTCCAAAATGATGGCAGAGATGCAGAAGCTGAACATTCAGTTCCTCTTAGAAACTCATATAATCTCAGAAGAAGGAACTAGGAAAGTGGAGGTATGGAGGTCAGGGAAAAAGGAGGGAAGCAGAAATGAAAATGAAAAGGGTAGGGTTTTGTCTTAAAATGCATGTATTCATATGGTAAGGGATGCATCAAGCTGCTTCCATGCAGAAGCAGAGCCCATGAAAATTTTTCTGAGTACTTTGCCTAAAAACGGCATTTCCTTCAAGAGTCACACATAGCTGGCACACAGGCACTGAGGTGGAGCCACATGGAAATGGAAATAGGTGCTGGCTGAAGGGTTTGTGTGTGCTGGGGTGCTAGGAGATCCTGACACCCCCTGTCCCACAATCTTATCTCCACAATCTTCAATCACCGTTAGGATATGCACTTTTTGCAGACCACCTAAGAGCCCCATCTGGGACCTTAGGAGACCAACTCAGAACCATCCTCAGGAAGGGCTGCATATCTTTCTAGGAAGGGAGAAAAATAACCATATTTATATGTAGCCAGGAAATGCATTTCATAAGTTAATGACTTTTAAACTAAAACTTGCTGCAGATTGAGAACTTTTTTATGTTAATGACAACACTCAGGCAAATTTTCTTTTACTTGCATGTTTGTACACATGTCCATTTATTTCCTTTGTAATAAATTGTTGAAAGGATATTGTTACTTTAGTGGCCCTGTGTATTTAATTTTTGACACAACCCATTTTTCATAAAGACTGAATTAATCTACAGTTTTAACCAAGAGAGTGACTGTTTCACCACATCTACACCAGTTCAACATTTCCATGTAGGTGCCATCACCAACTTTGGGCCTCTCAGCTGGTTAAAGGTAGAACCATACTTTTCACCACAGAAATGTTTGTCCTCAGAACCTGTGGTCACAGGTATCATCAATCCCTGCTACCTGAATATCTAGTTCTACTCTGTACTCATGATTTAAATACTCCATCTCTTTTTCTCTTCATAATCCATCAACTAGGTTTAATATTAACAGAGAAAAAAAAACTAAACTAAAAGTTTAAGCAGTTTATTAGTCCCTGATTAAGAGTTTTCCAGTTCTGATAAAATTATTTTCTTGTTAAAATGACAAAAAAAAATTCAAGGCTACTTTTCTGATATTATCTATTCCCTTTGCTCTGCATCACAATGACTTCTCCAACATAATAAAAGAGTCTAAGAATCTTCCATATTTTGCCATTGGAGTGGAAGCAATGTGCCAAAGTGATTAGGAGGCTGGGATCTGGAAGAAGACTGCCTGGATAAAAATCCTGCTTCCACCATTTGTATGCTGAATGACTGTCAGTATGGCATATCAGTATCTTTATCAGTTAAACAAGGTCCCTAAACAAATAAGGACCTTGTTTTGCTGATTAAGAGAATTAGAGTATTAAGTGGGACCAGCAGATGGCATAATGGTTATGTTGGTTATATTCTAGACTCTCACATAGCAACCACGGTGCAAGTCCCAGAACTGGCTGCTTAAAATTCACACCTGGGGCCTGTGCATGCATGCCCAAGATCCCAAGAGGAGAAAGGATTGTGGTGTGGCCATCCCCCTTGGGGAGTGATTTCTCCCTTTCTGTCTCTCTGGTGAGTGCATGCACCCTATATCAAAAATCTCTCTTAAAAAAAAGCATATAGGAAAGTGTTTGTCTCATGGTAAGTGTTCAGTAAACAGTAGTTATCTGTGAGTCATTTTTCCTCATGTCTCAAATCTACCATATTTAAGATAATTCAAGATAGCAGTGCCTCTGTACCTCTTGGGATTTATGTCACAAGTGACAACTATTGGGTCGTTGGAAAAGTCATGGTGTATTTTTCTATACAAAAATGATTCATGGTGATCTAGCCATTTGGGGAGAAAGGAAGATGCCCCACTGATACCTGGGCCTCCAGCATCCAAAACTCACGTGATTGAACTTCCAAGTTTGGGAAGAAACCGATCATCCACCAGATGACTAGAAATCGCTGCAGGACCACAAGAAATATGGGGAAGCAGGAAAATACCTCTCCCACAAGGGAAAAGGATAGCTCCTCTTTATCCACACACAGTTCAATGGAAATCATGGACATGTCTGATAAAGAATTCAGAACATTCATAATGGCAAAGCTAACAGAGATGGAAGAGAAGAGAGACAAGGAACTGCTGAAGAGGAAGGAGAAAGGAGTTGAAGAGTTCCAGGAGGTGAGGAAATTCATGCTAGATCTAAAAGAGGAATTTCACACTTTACAAAAGAATCAGATGGAACTATTAGAGATGAAGGCTATAATAAAAGAAGTCAAAATCTCCCTTGGAAGTATTAAAAGCAGACTAGATCATACAGAAAATAGAATCTCTAATGTAGAAGAGAAAATGGGTGGCCTAGAAAAATCCACCGTGAAGACTGAGAAAATGGCCCAAAAATTTGAGAATAATATGCGAGAAGTACTAGATACAATTAAACGTCCAAACATTCAGATAATAGGCATCCCAGAAGGTGAAGAAATTCATAAGGGCATTGATAATCTATTCCATGAAATCTTACAAGAAAATTTTCCAAACCTGGAGAGGCACTCAAAGATCCATTCCCAAGAAATACAGAGGACCCCAAATAGAATCAACCCAAGAAGATCTTCTCCAAGACAAATTATAGCCAGATTGACCAAAACCACAGACAAAGACAAGATACTAAGACTGGCAAGAGAAAAAAGGCAAGTTACCTACAAAGGGTATCCCATCAGACTAACGGCAGACCTCTCATCGGAAACAATGAGAGCGAGGAGAGAATGGGAAAATGTATTCAAAGTATTAAGGGAAAAGCAATTTCAACCGAGAATTCTGTACCCAGCAAGGTTATCGTTCATTTGGGAAGAAAAGACACGAACTTTCCCAGATAAACAAAACCTGAAAGAATTTACCAGCACCAGACCGGATCTCCAAGAAGTTCTTAAGGGAGTGCTATGTCAGTAAAATTAAATGCAGACACACAGAAATAAGAGTTCAGAAACTAAGAAAATGGGCAACTTAATTGTAGGGCCAAAAGCTGGAGTTGAGTATTACATCCCAGATTTCAATCTGGAACATCGAACCTCAACAGATACAGAAGAAAGATTAAGTACATGAGACTGAACTGATGAAACAGTATTCTACGACTTGACTAAAATATTGCTGCTTTTCTTCTAAGCTTTGTTGTCTGGTTTTAAGGACTTTTGTCCTGTCTTCAGCTATCAATAGATTCATGTTCCGACTATTTGAACAGAATACTAACCTGTTTCTAGGCTTTAAGTTTCAAAGAAATATCCTTACCAGTTCAAAACTGCTTTTCTTGAAACCATCGGCTGATCTTGCTATTGAAAGTAGTTAGATTACTTATGATATTGTGTGATCAACGAAATGTTGGGGGAAAAGGGATTGAAGACAACTGTAGACAGCAGAGATAGTGTAATAAGAGAGTGGAATAGGGCAGAGGGCTAGACATGGGGTAAAAAACATATATATGAAAGTAGAAATGGAATATTATGGATGATAACATGCATTATTAAGCCACTATGCAGTATATTCTAGATGGGAAACCACATTTAGAATGTTGTGATGATGCTCAGGGAATGAATGTAAATTAATAAAAAAAAATTCAGAAGAAAAAAAA
>NW_006201336.1:448580-449929 GCF_000334495.1 Tupaia belangeri chinensis
GAGATAGGGAATCAAAGACGGGAAAAAAGGCAAAATATACAGAAAACAATAAATGGAAAATGATTTGTTGACAATAACACATATGTTGATGTGCTTGATTGAGCCAATATACAGTGTATTCTCAATGGAAAAATCTCATTTTGTATGCTATAATGATGTACAGTGAATGAATGTAAATAAATAAAGAAAAAAAATATTAAAAAAAATGATTCATGACTTTTCCAATAACATAATCAGTTATTCAGGGCTTACACCTGGATTTGAAATCAGAATTACCTCATGATAAAGAACTCCTTATGTGAAACATGTACAGATGTGGAGCAATCACCAGGATGTAAATTTTTTCCAGAGGGTGTTCAAAGGGGGAAGATATATAACACTGAGACCCCAAGTAAACACAGTTATTTTCTAAGTTTGAACCATAAAGTTAGGAAAAACATTTGCAAACAGCCTTGAAAACTTAGAATAAGAATGTTATCATAATTACAGGAAAACATGATCAGGTAAATATTTGGTCAGCCATAGAAACAGTTGTGGTCCATGTCCATTCCAACTCTGTGCATGGTAGAAAAAGTCTTGTTTAGGGAATTTATGAGTATGTCTTACTCCATTTGCAAGGCTTTAACTGTTCTAAGTAGAAGCAATCAACTATCTTATCCTGATGCCATTAAACAGGTGGATGATATGCAAATTTAATGTTGGTTCTTTCCCATTCCTTGAAATCTGTGAATCCAACACTGTGCAATTTCACTCTTCATCATCTTGCTATATCCAGGAATCAGCCAGCCTGTTAGGCATGGACACCTGCATTTGCACAATTGTATCCACCCCATCCCACATACACAAATGACCTTTTTCAAAAGACCTTCCTTGTCTTTGGCTGATTTATGGTTCTGAGTGTAGCCTAGCATTGGGCTGTGCACCCTGAGAGGATGTCTGCTGAGGAGCTTCTTAGATATATTATATTTTTCTGCTCATAAAAAAGAGATACAGGGGTAGGATGGTGGCACAGTGATAAAGCACAATGCTCTGTGATCCTGGCCCACATGGGAAGGTTCCAGGTTCATGTTTGGAAAACTCCTTAGTATGCTGGGCCTGCATGAGCCCATCGTCCAGGGCTGGCTAATGCTGCGGGTAGATTCCAATGTAGAGATTCTGTTGGGTGCTCTTTCTCTCTTTTTCTCTGTCTCTTACTCATAGAAGAAATAAATAAACTTACAAAAAGATAGTAAAAGACTAAATCTTCTAGCCTCTGTATATTTCCATATCTGGATTTAAAGACTATAAATGCTATAGTCAAGCTCTAGTCGCATGTAGCTTAATAGCACAAACAGAAATTGTCTGGGAAA
>NW_006201336.1:449960-473636 GCF_000334495.1 Tupaia belangeri chinensis
AAAGAGTCTCAATTCAGCATTTTTACATCATGTTAATAGATATTGATATCAACATTGGGCCTACAAGCAGTTTCCACAGAACTATAAAACATCAAAGTTGAAATGCTTGATTGTTTTTCTAGACTAAAAGACTGAGACCTGGTCAGGTGTTCTTCAAAGAATTCTCTGACACTATGTTTCAAACACTGTACTAGGGGTCTAAAAGGCACAGAGATGATTCACACAGGTCAATGCCACAATGAACTTGACAATATAGTGTAATCATATAAACATATCATCTCATGCTAATCTATATTGACTATCAACTGTGTGCCTGATTCTACATTTTTTATTTTCTAAAGACCTGAGAGATAGATTTTGTAATTCCCTTTCTACAGTTGAAGAAATTGACTGAGATAAGTTACGTAACAGGTAGTTAAGTGGTGGAACATGGATTTACATCCATGCTTGTTTGACTCCAATAGTGAACCTTTTTCCATTCCAAACACTGCTTATGTTATAGTTGTTGAAATGTAGATGCATTCCTGATTATAGAATCACTTTCTCCCAACATAGGAGAACAATTGGGATCCCTCAGAGAACTAGGTTCAGAGGATCTGTCAGCTTGGGGTCCACTACTTGATTATTTTTTTAAGAGAGATTTTTGCTATAGAGTATGTGTGCTCACTGAAGAGACAGTGAAAGATAGAAAGAAGAAATCACCCCTCAGGGCGAATGGCCACACCACAATCCCTTCTCCTTCATTCTCCTCTTGGGGTCTTGGGCACACACGCACATGCACCTGGTGTGAATTCCAAGCCAACGGGTTCAGGACTCAAACCATGGTCAAACACGTGGGACACCAACACCATAACTATTATGCCATCTTCTGGTCACAATTTCATGATCTTTATATATCAGAAAGGACTAGGCAGCTTGGACAGCATTAGAAGCCCTCAAAAGATAACAGAAGTTTAATTCAAAAAGCTTAGGAGTTATTGCTGTTCCTTCTGTCATTTCCCCTTAAATAGAGTTAATGTGTTCATAGATATGTATATATCAGCTGAACTTGCTATTGAAAGTAGTTAGATTAAGATATTTTGTGAATCAATACAATGTGACAAAATAAAAAAGGAATGGAAATCAACTGCAGATACCAACTGACAGTTAGCATAATTGCTATGTCTCTGGACTCCCATGTAGTTGACCACGGTTCAAGTCCTGGACGCAGTGGCTGAAACTCACTCCGGGCATGTGTGCGCGCATGCCCAAGATCCCAAGAGGAGAATGGAGGAGAAGGGATTGCGGCATAGCCATCACCCTTAGGGGGGTGATTTCTTGCTTTCTGTCTCTCTGTCTCTCTCTGTTTTTCTGGCGAACGCACACACCCTGTAGCAGAAAATCTCTCCAAACAAAAAAAAAACCACTATACAGTGTATTCTGTATGGGAAACTGCATTTTGTATGCTGTGATGATGTTCAGTGAAAGAATGTAAAATAAATTAATTAATTAAAAAAAACCCTGTTAGGTACAGATTGGACACAATCCTCAAGCCTTCAGTTTGGATTTTGCTGTTATTGCTTATGTAACTTCTAGAAAAGAAATATTTAAGATACAAAAAAAATGTAGTCAATGGAGCCAACTCTGTAGCACAATGTAGTGCACCACTCAAGAGAAGCTGTATCACTCATGTCTACTATACTTTGAGTCCCTGGTCAATTCAATGTGAAACATATGTCCAAGTGCCCAAGATCTGATTGACTGGAAGACTGGCCGAAGAGGATCACAGTGTGAGTAGACTCTGTGGAGGGCACTTATCTCTCTCTCTCTTTCTCCCCTCTCTCTCTCCTCTCTCTCTCTCTTATTCTCACATGTACTTGCTCTGTCATAAATAAAGAAAACAAAACAGTCAATGATTAAGAGACAGTAACAGCTCTGTAACAGATATTAGCTGGAAAAAGGAAGGTGAAAACACTGCCTTAGAGCCCTGCCCTACTCATAGACTAGAAGAGCTTAATTTTAAGTGTTCTTTGAAGTTGTACTAGAAAAATAAAGAGAGGTCTGTAACAGTCTTTCCTGGAAGTTTTTTCCTGTTCCAAGTCTCTTAACTTATTGAACATATTTTAATAATGCACGGGCAAGCAGTGCCAGGGAAGAAAGACAAGTTAAGCTGGAGAATAGCACAAGAGGAAGTTTGGTTTAAAAGAACTTCATGAGTCCTCAGGGAAAAACTAGAGTAGATAGTTTATTATTAGTGCTACTACTTCTGTGACCTTAAATAAGTAACTTTTTCTCTAAGACCCACATGCTTATATGATTCCTTCTTTCACTGAGATATTTTATTTTTAAGAAGTAGAATCCTGAGTGACTGGCTTTTGCATATTCAACTTTTATGGTGCTTCCTTGAAATCTATTAGTCATCAATGGATGCTTAATTGAATAATTAATTTATAGTAATAACACTGATTGAAGAAGTAGTATTCTTTTTTAGTTGGAGTTAGTAAAATAGAGCATATCTTGTAGGTAACACTATGTGAGATCCTTGTGTATTAGGCATTGTGCAACATCTTATAGACACCTGTTTGGTGTGAGTGGGATGGAATTCTCACACATTTTTCTGCACCAACCACATAGCCAACAGCAAAATTATCAACATACCCCATAACTTGAGCAGTACTTTTTAATACTTCAGTCATTCTTATATTAACTCTAGTCATTTGTGTCATAGCTACACAACTCATTACATTATATACCTGATATTTTTATATATATAAGAGGTTTTCTTGCCATAAAGATAAAAATTAAGCAATTACAATGAAAACAAAAAAGATCAAAAACTTTGAAAATGGATATTTACAAGAAATACATAAGATCATGAATTTTATTATGTTTTAGGTATACTGTTTTAAGTGACTATCACACTATTTTCTCAATGCATGCATCCTTATTCCCTTGTATAGATGTGGTAGAGTGAGAATTTGATGCTTTGACTATTATATTTTAAAGTTTCAGAATCCTACAATATAGCGTATCCCCAATTAATAGTGTAGCAATTCCCACTTTTTCCTTTCCCCTTTCTCTACTACTGGTCTTTACAGTTTTCATCCCATCTTCTAACAATTCCTTTTTTTTTTTTTTTGAGAGAGAGAGAGAGATTTTTGCTATAGGGCATATATGCTTGCCAGAGAGACAGAAAGAGACAGAAAGTGAGAAATCACCCCCCAGGGGAATGGCCACACCACAATCCCTTTTCTATTCTCCTCTAGAGATTTTGGGCATGCATGCACACATACGTGGCATGAGTTTTAAGCCACCAAGTCCAGGACATGAAACACGGTTGACTACATGGGAGCCCAACGATGTAACTATTATGCCATCTGCTGGTCCTAATCTTCTAATAATTTCAAGTGCTCCTCATTCCTGAGACTTCCCTCCATACTCAATGTCTAAAGACTATGTATATCCAACACAAGCTCCCTTTTTTATCCCATGTGCCATATTTCAAAGTTGTACATAGATTGTCTTTCTTTTATAATGTATTGCCATAGGGCATGTGCACTCACCAGAGAGAAGGAAGAGAGATAGAGATAGAGAGAGAGAGAGAGAGACCCTTTGTGGAGTATGGTCATGCTGCAATTCTTTTTTGAACTTTTTTACTGTTATCATAATCTTTTTATATTACATTGAATCACATTTAACTTTACAGTGTATTACATTTCTTTTTCCAGAAGGAATACCATTCATATCAGTCAATACAAACACATTAAAATCCCCATCATTATCATCCAATAGCTTTTCTTTTTTTTTCTGGATTATTATTATTATTATTCCAAATTATTTCTTAAAACATTCAATCACTACTTGTCATTTTGTTTGTAAAAAGACTTTACCCAACATGAAATACTTCTCAGACTTGTCCAGTTAAGAATACTTTACATGTCATCATCAACAGATAATAAACCATATCTGAATCCCACTAATGTCATCCTCTCTATTTGTTCTCTTGTTACCTTTCTCCATGCTCTTCTCTTCTCCCACCCCGTTCCACACTGTCTTATCATCACTAACTATTCTCATTGCTTTTATGCCCTCCAATATTTTGATTTCTACCATAAAGTGAGGATAGTCTATATATATTAAGTGGATACATACAATATCTTTCTTTCATATCCTGGCTTACTTCACTCAGCAATAGATCCTCCATATCCGACCACTTTCTATCAAATGCCAGGGCCTTGTGTAGTATTCCATAGAGTATATGTGCCATACTTTTTCAATACATTCAGCTGTTTGTGGACATTTGGGTTGGTTCCATATCTTAGCGATCATAAATAAAACTGCAATAAATATTGATGTGCAAGTGCTTTTTCAACTGAATGTTCTCCTGTCCTTTGGGTAGATACCCAGAAGTGGGATTACTGGATCAAATGGTAGTTCTATTTGTAGATCTTTGAGGAACCTCCATATTGTTCTCCACAGTGGCTGAACCCGTTTACATTCCCACCAACAGTGTAGAAGAATTCCCTTTTCACCACATCCCTGCCAACACATCACTTTTTATATTCTTAATCTTTGCCATTCTGACAGAGGCTAGGTGGTATCTCATTGTGGTTTTAATCTGCATGTCCCAATGATGAGGGATGTTGAGCATTTCCTCATATGCTTTTTGGCTATTCATATGCCTTCCTTAGAGAGATTTTTGTTCAGCTCATTTTCCCATCTTTTAATTGGGTTAATCATTTGTGTGTGTGTGTGTGTGTGTGTGTGTGTGTAAGGCACTTGAGTTCCCTGTGTATTTTGGTTATCAGTCCCTTGTCTGAGGCATATTTAACAAAACTATTGTCTCATTCTGAGGGTTGTCAATTCACACTTGCTACTGTGTCCTTTGGTATATATTGCTAATAAAAAAAAAAAACAGCAACAACTTTGTTTGCCACTAGTGACATTTTAGGCACCATCCATGATTTGCATACCATGTTTTGGGCAGACTGACTTTGTGAAAAGGCCATGGTATTTGATTTAAGGTAGAGCTGTGATAGAATATCAAGTCTGTTACCTATTGCCATCCAATTTTGTAATATCTAGAAAGACATTCATTCAGGGTAATGATGAAGATATACTGAGGGAAAGGTGTACAAAATCATAAATCATATATATTACCCAATGTAATTAGATATTTGTCATTCTTACTATCTCTTTTCTCCACTCCAGTTAGGCCAATGGATGCTACTCCCTTATTTCCCACTTCATTCAAACTTATGTCTTTCTTTTTCTCGCTTCAACTTAACTAGTATATAGGATCCTGAATCAGCCACACTCTCTTTTATTTCTATGTCTTTACACATGCTGTTATCTTATCAGAACCCCTTCCTGATTTATGCCTCCTTAATCACTTGCCAATATTCCATTCATCATGCAGACCCTAATCTTTGTCTCTATTGACACTTTCCCTGTCAAGCAGTGTAAGGTGACTGTCATCTGTGTTCTCATTCTATGCCCTTCAGAAATGTTTGCTTCCCTGGGAAAGGAACCTGTTATTCCATTATTGCCTTACTAATAGAAACACCTGATACTGGTAGATTTATGAGGAAATATAGTTTAAACAGAGAGGATTAGGGTAGGTATATATCCATGTCTTCTCTGCCTGTCTCATTTCCTTTCTTTATAATACATCCGGACTCAGTCATGGGGTCCCTGACCTAACCATGCAATCACTAATTCTTCCCCAAAGTGCTACTTTTTGACACTATAATTGGATTAAATTTTAACACTCTTAACCTCATTACAATGACTTAACACATGGATTTTTTCAGGCACATAAAAACTATAGCCATTTCCCACCCTAGTTATTTTACCTATCACCAACCCTATTCAAATTCCAATTATTGACTTGTAGAACTGTATTTGTGCTAAAGTATTTGAAACCACAGCTAAGTCAGGGAAAGATTAGGTAAATTTTGGAGATTGTACCACTTGCTCTAGAACATGAATACTGAGAGAATCTGAGGCTCAATGTTCAGCGATAATGCTAGGTTGGTACCAAATAGTTTTGACAGTGACCTGTTTGAATGCTCATTACATAAAGGTGGGAGAATTGGAATTAAGGACTATAGTAGTTTGAATAATGGGCATGCAAATATATCTACTTCATAATCTCCAGAACCTATGAACATATCTCCTTACATGGCAACATGTATTTTATAGGTGTGATTAATTATTTTGTAGGTGTGATCTTGACAGGAAGATTATTTTGGATTATCTAGGTAGGCCCAATGTAATCACAAGAGGAAGGCAGGAGGATAAAACTCAGAGGCAGAGAAGAAGGCCATGGTAACAGAGATCATAGAAGAGATTTGAAGATGCTACTCTGCTGGCTATTAATATGGAGAAAGGGTCTATGAGCTAAAGAATATAGGCGGCTTCTAGAAGATGGAACAGGCAAGGGAATGGATTATTCTTTAGAGATTTCAAAGTGAATGTAGCTTTGTCTACACCTTAATTTTCTCCTAATAAGACCATTTCTGACTCTTGGCTTTCAGAAATATTAGAGATTTAGTGTACATTGTTTTAGTTCCTAAATATGTGATTATTTGTTACAGCAGCAAGAGGAAATCAATACAGATTTGGGTAACAGAAGTAAAGTGTTGCTGAAATAAATGTGGAAGTGTCTTTGGAATTGGACAATGGGTAGAGGATAAAAGAATTCTGAGCAGCATAATAGAAAAATTCTAGATTGCTAAAAAATTTTGGACTTGAGTTGATGCTGGAATGGATTCAGATTTGGGGAAACTTTCATATGAAGTGACTGTATTTTGTATGTGGGATAAGTGTGAACCTTTGTGGTAGAACTAATAATGCTCCCCCTGCAAAAAAGTATCAACATACTAATCTCTGTAATCTGTGAAATATCACTTTACATGGCAAAAGAGACTTCACAGATGTAATTAAGTAAAGATCTTTTGTTTAAACTTTGTTTCTTCCAAGACAGAGAGAGAGTGTGTGTCTGTGAGGGAGAGGAAAGAGAGAGAGAGGCTCCCAACAGGGTTCTCACACTGTGATTCACCCCCAGCCATAGCCAGCCCAGATTATAGGCACAAAGGTATACACCCAGTGTGTGCAAGGAAATCTCACTTGGGGTGCAAATCCAGGACCTTCCCATCACAGACCATTTTATTACTGTTGCACCACCACAGATGGGCCAAGTTAAAGATCTTGCTTGATATGAAGAAATTATCTTGAATTTTCCAGGTGGGCCCAACATAATCATATGGGTCCTTATAAAAGGGAGAAAGGAAGGTCAGAGATGAAGACTACAGAAGCTGAGTTCATAAAAGAGATATAATTGAATATGCTATGCTACTGACTTTGAATATAGAGAAGAGGCCATGAACTAAGGAATTCAGGAGACCTCCAAAAGATATAAAGGGAATAGACTCTCCTCTCTGACAAATTGATTTTTATTGCAGTAAAGCAATTTATGACTCCTGACCTCCAGGAATGTAAAAGAATACATTTATAGTTTGTTTGTTTGTTTGTTTATTTATTTATTTATTTATTTATTTATTTATTTTTGCTATAGGGTATGTGTGCTCGTTGCAGAGACAGAAAGTAAGAAATCGCCCCTAAGGGAGGATGGCTAAGCCTAAATTCCTTCTCTTCCATTCTCCTCTCAGGATTTTGGGCATACATGCACATGGGGCCAGCATGAGTTTCAAGCCGCTAGGTCCAGGACTCAAAGTACAGTTGACTATGACTACATGGGAGGTCCAGCCTCAGCCACTACACCACCCTCTGGCCCCTCTTTTTGTTTTGTTTTTAAAGCCACTAAGTTTGTGGAAATTTGTTACAGCAGAAAGATTAAACTAATTCAGAAACATTTGAGCATAGAATTCAGGGTCTCAAGACTAGATGCAGAGTCTGGAATGTGTCCCTTAAATACTATAGGTAGTGAAGTGACTGTGTTGATTCATATACTACAGCTTCAACAATTGGCCAGGTCTATTCAGAATCACTTGAATGGAAGAAATGGGAGCACATACACAGATGTATGAAGCATGTGAAAATTATAGTAAAAACCATAATGACCACCACTATAAGGAGAATATATTTTTCAAATCCAAATATAAGTTTTAGCACCACACATATGAAATATTATGTTATATAGATATGTGTAGAATACCTACTTTTGACAGAGGGGTGATACAATAGAACTTAAATTGAAAAGAAACATACCTGTGGCAGAGATCAGTGATGGAGTTAACTCATGAGACTACATGCCATGGTGTTGAAGAGTTAGTTGTGGGCAATGATGGCAAGAGGCAGCCTGCATGAAATAGAACCTCCATGGTAGGAACAAGAATGTGTATAGTATTCTGCTTAATGTGATGAGAAGTCTCTGGTATGGTCTTAGTTTGTTCAGGGTGCTATAACAAAATATTTTGGGCTGTGTAATTTATCAGGTCTATGTTTTTCTATGCAAAAATGCATCATGACTTTCCTGATGACTCAATATAAACAATAGAAATACATTGCTGAGAGTTCTGGAGGCTGGAGAATGCATAATCAAGGTACCAGAGATTCAATGTCTGGAAAGGGCCCAAAATTAGTTTGTTATTGTGTTGCTAATCAGAAATACCTGAAACTGGGTCAGACCCCCCCCCCAGGTGAACAGTTCCTGAGTTGGGGGGTGAGGATTAAAAAAAAGACAAGAAGACAGGATAGAAATGGGAGGACAGCCAGTCAATATTGGTCAGTACTGAATGTACTTTATTGCTAGTATTTATACACATTCCAGAGACTTCTGTGATGTAAGGTTTTAAGTCCTTACTGAATTTATCAGGTTGTTATAACAATACTTTGGAACATTCAGTTCAAAACAATCCCAAGACATTCTGCTCATAACAATCCAGCCACCCAAGGCCATGTCTGGATAAAGACCCTGGTCTTATTCTGGTGGTCACGTCCTGCACATTCCTCAAGTCTCCTCTTTGGCTCCCCACATCTCCCCCTCTTTTGTTTATTAATTGATCCACCACTTCTGATGGGCAATAGGCTGTGCCTGTCTTAGGTTGTACTTGGTGATATTTTCTCTTACCCATCACTGGATAATGCATATTTGCATGTACCCCCCGTCTTAGGTTGAGAAACATCCCAAGGATCTTACCCATCATTGACTACCAGCCTCTGCATCTAATGCCTTGGCTTGAAGTTTTAACCAATGGATTTCAGAGCAAATTCCAAGAAAGGAGCACCCGAGTATTCACACAAGGCAGGGGGCACAACACAGCAACACAAGACCAATACCTGCTGCCATAACGGCGGGGGCTCAACAAGAGGTCCAATGTGGTAGGAGACCATACAGTTGTTGCAGCAATTTATTTGCCTCCTGTGCTACATTAAAGGGAGAGGAACATGCTTTCTCTATCTCCAAGATCTCTCAATGGAGTGTAAGAATATCTACTGTTTCATTGGCCCTGCACCAGACACCTTGTAAATGTTTTTTGACCTTTTCCCAATCATGGTGGCTTTCATTATAGATTTTAGAGGTGACACAAATCCATTGATACAATGAGTGACATTGGACAGATGCACATGCAACCCATTGACCCAGTTTCCCAGATGTATGACAGTATCATAAAGGGCATCCAATTTGTATTGGATTTTTTCATCAATAGTTTCTTGAGTGTGTAAAGTTATGGAAATATATTTTGTTACATTATCCACAAAACCAGCTGTTTGTACTGTCTGTGTTTTTTAAATTTTAAGTTTCAAACATACTCATTTTTTTAGAGATCCCGATAGCTGACTATTTACTAGAGAGACCTTTCCCAGCAAACTTAAAGAATTAAATCAATGCCAGTGCTCTCAGCTGTAGCATGAATGGAATTATAAATTTCTGGACCAGTTGTTTGTTTGGAGTGCTCATTTGTTACTGAGTTGGATTGGGATGAGAGTGAGACCTCCTTGGATCTATTTAGACTGTGTTTTAGCATGGAATAGTGGCCCATTGTTTTATGGCCACCTCAGATACCATTTGTTATATATACATCTTTTCATGAAATCTTTCTAATTCTTTACAATTCCCTCTCAGACCTTCCCCAACATAACTCAAACCTTTTGCAACATGCTTTATTCCTTGATTATTTGTCCTCTTTTACTTTTTTCATTCTGAAAATAATCCAGCCATCTTACTTTAGGACAAAAATTTTATCATACAAAATTCCTTCAATAATAAAATGTTCTTCTTTTTAAAAATGCATATCTTTCTTTCCATAATAAAGTCCGATTGTCCAGGCGATTTTCTTTGGCACAAGGGGGGAAGATACTGGAGTTGTTTGGTGTTAACAGAGTTGTTTTCTGGTAGAGGAGCCATCATACGAACCATCTGATTCCCTCTGGAAATAGTCCTGCCCAGTAGATTTCTGCTTCAACGAGTGTCAACATCTTCAGGCAGATCCATAGGCACAACATCCTCCTGGTCTTTAAGGGTGTCCGTAAACCCCACCAAACATTCTGGAAGCAAGCGAGCTCCATCATTGCCCTGTGAAAAAACACAAACATCTCTACCCCATATCAACACAGGGTCAGGCCCATTCCATGATCTCATTAAGGGATCTTTCCAAATGACTGTGATATAATGAGATTGTGTTTTGGAATGCCAAAATCGCTCAGCTGCAATAGATCCTTGTTTGTCCACATTTTAAAAATTAAGTACAAATAGGACATTTTTAAAATAATTATGTGGTGTCAGGGGATGAGAATGTTCAGCTTGTTGTAAGTGTGTAAAGGTTATGAAATGGGTACCAACATCAGCCAGGGGATTATCTGCAGTTGTGATAGCTCCAGTGAAATAGGAACTGATGTCTTTTCCTGACTGAGAACTATTACAGGATGTCTGTTAACATCATACTGGGCTGCCTCTCGCTCAATCTGTTCTAACTCCTCAGGGGTTAACTCCTCATCTTCCAATTCAGGGGGTGAGGGAAAATCTATCAACTTCTCCTGCAAGGGAGGAGCAGAGGGAGATATTCCAAAAGCTGGGGAGAGTCTTTATCTGAGGTGGGAATAATCCTCTCTCGCTCATGACAAAAATCCAGAACATCTCTAACTAAAGCCCATAAACTAAAAGGATCCACGGCACTTTTTCTAGACCATGGGCATCATAATAATCTATGTGAACTGTACCTTCTTCAAGAAACCAAGGACAAACCTCTTCAATAAATTCTAAAAATTTTGAAAGCTGCTGCTGCCCTACCCGCAAGCCTCATACACTTAGCATTTCTTTAAGCATATGTACAAAAAGCTGACGGCTATTGCCCTGTCCCACAACACTTTCACTTTTAAGACGAATGCATTCTCCATTTACTCTTTGTGGTGTCCTTCATTTACTCTTTGCGGTGTCCTTCACCAGCATCCCCAGTACTCAGGTCCCCATTCAGGTGCCACTCTGTAGGACCCACCGACGGCAAACAGTTCCTGAGTTGGGGGGTGAGGATCAAAGAAAAGACAAGAAGACAGGATAGAAACAGGAGGACTGCCAGTCAATATTGGTCAGCACCAAATGTACTTTATTGCTAGTATTTATACACACTCCAAAGACTTCTGTGATGTAAGGTTTTAAGTCCTTATTGAACTTATCAGGTTGTTATAACAATACTTTGGAACATTCAGTTCAAAACAATCCCAAGACATTCTGCTCATAACAATCCAGCCACCCAAGGCTATGTCTGGATAAAGACTCTCGTCTTATTCTGGTGGTCACATCCTGCACATTCCTCAAGTCTCCTCCTTGGCTCCCACAAAACTGGATGCTATTTAAGGAGTAAAGAAATAGAAGTTTGCTTAACTAATGATTCTGGTTGATAAATCCAAAAACATGGACCCAGCATCTGACTGGCCTCTGGTGCCGAGTCAGAACATAGCCGAGAGAAGCAGGCAGATCCACAGACATGTGGAGAGATAGAGAGAAAGAGACACACAGAGAGAGAGAATAGACTTTTCCACTTCCTCTGTCCCTCTGACACTCCCCGTTTATTGGATAGTTCCCACCACACTGAAAGCAGGTCATCCTCTCTCAGTCCACTAACTCACATGACAATTTTGTACTACAAGGTGCTTAACCACATTAAAGGTGAAACTTCCTCTTAAAGGTCTCACTACCTCCCATTTGTCATTTTGTTAAAGAGCACATTACATCACATGACCCCTTGGGGGGACAAAACATCCAAACTATATCAGGCCCATTCCTCACAGATGGTATCTCTTGCTGGGTTCTCTTGTGGCAGAAGGGAATAGCAGAGGGAGAAATTCTCTTGCACCTTTAGGAAAAAAGTATTATACACATATATTTTTATTTATATTTAATCACTGTATATCTTTACAATACACAATATGGCTTTTCCCAGCATGAATACAGTGCATATATTATCAAGTCAAAGACATTATCATACACATTAGCATCAACAGATAACTTTTCACTTTTGTGTCTATTAAATGTTTTTGCTTGTTGGGATCAGTAGATGGCATAATGGTTATGTTGCTGGACTCCCACGTAGTCAACCACAGTTTTAGTTCCAGACCTAGTGGCTTAAAACTCATGCCAGGTGCATGTGTGTGCAAGCCCAAGATCCCAAGAGGAGAATGGAGAAGGTATTGCAGTGTGCCCATCCTCCTGGGGGGGATTTCTTGCTTTCTGTCCCGGTCTCTCTCTGTGTCTCTGGCAAGCACATGTACCCTATAACAAAAATCTCTCTCTCAAAAAAAGTTTTGATTGCTTTTCCCTGATCTCCCTCTCACCCTCTATTACCCACCCATTATTATCCACCCCCCTACACTGTCTCTAGTACCTACTGTTACCCTCTCTGCTATTATATACCTTCCAGTATTCCAGTTTATGCTATAAAGCCCTTGTACCTTTTTTATAAGGGTACTAATTTCACTTATGAAGGCTCTACCCTCTTGACTTAATTATCTCATTAGGTCTCACCTCTAAATCTATTACATTGGCAATTAAGTGTCAATCTATAAATTTTAGGGGAACATAGACATTCAGACTGCAGCTATAAGACTGAGCAGATATCTGTGATTTAGAGAAAGGTTTTGCTGTTTGGGTGAATGGTGGTGATGATACTGGGTAAGGGTATGTATACATAATGGCTTAAAACAGCCACCATTTTATTACTTTGCATATGCTGAATTGTTCTTTTGCTGTGCTTGGTCTTAGATGAGTCATCAGACATCCAAGGAATTGACTAGTCTGGAAAGTCTATGATACTTTACTCACATATTTGGGCTTTGGAAGGGGCTATCTGGAAGGCTATTGGGAATAATTGGTCACCATGTAGTCTATGAGCCTCTCCCTTACTACGTGGGCTCTTCACAAAGTCTCTACAATGGGGTAGCTAAACTTCTTACAAGGCAATTGTGGCTCCCAAAAGTGTGCCATACTTTTTTGGAATCTTCCAGGAATAGCACATCTTTACCTCTACCTTATTCTATGATCCCAGAACCTGCCCATATTTATTGTAAGAAATAATTACGTGGGAATGTGAAAAACTGAGAATAATCATGTTTGGGAGACCTTTTTTGGAGACTAACACAGATAGGGAGTGGATAATTAAGAGAAACTTGATATATGAAAGAAGATTGGTTCATTTAAACTCTCACTGAGTTTGTGGTGCATCAAAAATATTTAAGTGAAAAAGCCTAGCAGTCAGTTGTATATATGGAGTTGGAGTTGGTAAAAAGGGTTTAGTGGCTCAGTATTTACCAAAGAATACTGAAGAATAGTGGCCTGAGAGGGAATAAAAAAATAACGGGGTGGGAATGTCACCAAATGTCAATGATTTTATATTTTAACTAATATGAAATGATGACTAATAAACATCCATTGAGTTATACACACTGAATCTCATTGATGGTGACACAAGATACTTTGGTAACATAGTAGGTTGAAAATTATATGATTACAGAGGGAGTATGGAATGACTACCAGAGTGGAGTAAGTGCATGTGGAGGCAAGTAGGATAACCTGCTGTCTCAAGATATAGAACATCAGCTAGAGCAGGATGTGAAGGATAAGAGAACATTCTTATACTATGTTATACATTTCTTTCTTGTTGTCATCACTATTAAAATAGCTCAATGAGAACATAGATTGTATTTTGTCCCTTGTTATTTTCTAAGGCATCCAGTGGTGACGGATACATAGTAGGTTCTTAATAGATAAGTGATGAATTAATTAATACCATGAAAAGCAAAATGGCTCACTGTGAAATGTTCCACTATAAAGGAATTAAAAAGAATGAGGTACCTCTATTTGTATTTGATAGTGATAGATCCCAAACATCTTAAGGTTGAGGAAAAGGGCAAATTGTAAAAACATAAGTGAAGTGTGATTTCTTTTTTTTTTTTTTGGAGAGGTTTTCACTATAGGGCGCGTGCGTTCGCCAGACAGACAGAGAGAGACATAGAGACAGAAAGCGAGAAATCACCCCCCAGGGGGGATGGTCACGCCGCAATCCCTTCTCCTCCATTCTCCTCTCGGGATCTTGGGCATGCACGCACACGCACCCGGCATGAGTTTTAAGCCACCGGGTCCGGGACGCGAACCGTGGTTGACTACGTGGGAGTCCAGCGACATAGCCATTACGCTAACTGCTGGTTCCCAAGTGTGATTTCTGACCAAAGAAACAAGCCCTCCTTTCTTCTGTCCTTCAATTTTCAAGAGTTCTTTAAGGATATTAACCTTTTGTTTGGTATTTATGTTGCAAACATTTTCTCCTGATTTGCCAGTTGAATTTGATTTTATGTCTTTTTTCGCCATGCTAAAATTATATTTTTAAAAATGTGGATTTTTTTAATTTAAAAATTTTAAAAAACTTCTTAATCTTTTCTTTCCATCTCATCTGGATTTTGAGTCATAGTTTAAAAAATCTTTCCTACACATATGATGAAGAGGATTTTACCCACTTCTAGAACTTTTATGATATTTTTTTCAATACTTAGATTCCTTATTTTTTTAAAAAGTTTATTTTTGTGTATGGTGTAAGGTGTATCTCTAATGTTACCTTTCTATCTAATGGCTATCCAGTATCCAAACACTATTTATTTTTAAAAGTCTGTTTTGTTCCAAAGTATTGAATTGCCAACATTATTTATCATATATCAAAGTTCTATTTGTATTTGGGTTTGTTTCTGTATTTTATATTTTTTTCCACTTGTATGTCTATTCCTAAGCCAATTCCACACTGTTTTCATTATAGTAGCATAGTTGAAAGGTGGAGACTTTGTGTTATACTCTGCTCTGTTTCTTCATAACACAAAATTCCTGAAATTGGGTGACTTACAAGAATAAAGATTTAGTCAGCTCATTTTTTATGGGTTCTAGACCCAGAGTCTGCATCTTCTGAGGGTCTCCTTACTATAGATAACATGGCAGAGGGCAAGATAGAGCAAACTCAGAGCAGATTATAAGTCTCTGTCCTGATCACATTTCCTCTCTTCATAAACTTACCAGGAGTCATTCATGGGGCCCTTGCCCTTATGACTTTAAGCCTAATATCCTCCCAAAGTTCTCACTTTTCAAAACTACAGTCAAATTATGTTTTCTCCCTCTTAATCATACCACAATCAAATCTGGACACACTAAGTTTGGGTGGAAACATTAAAACCAAACCCAAGAAGTACAAATTATAGCTAGTTTTCATCTCTGTCCCCACTCCTCACCTACAGAAGGTCATCCAGTGACAGAAAACAGCCATGATATGTGCCTTTTGCCCTGTGGAAATTACCAGCAGAGATAGAGTGAGAGATTTGGCAGCAGCAGAAGGAATCAGGCTTGAATATCATTTTAAGAATTCATAAAACATTTCATTGGACCAAAACCCCAGAAAAGAACCTATATGTTAAAACGAAAGAGGGTGACTCCCTGATAAAGTAAGATTTATATAGAATCAATAGCCTCAATTTTCATAAAAATGAAAATATCCAGGAGTCAATTTTAAAAAATCTCTCATACCAAGGGCCAGAAAATTACAGCACGAATAAGAAAGGGGCAATCAACAGAAGATAGCACTAATATAAATCATATACAGTCAGTCCCTGATTTATAATGTTTCAGCTTTCTTTTATTTACTTTATGATGATGATACAGGCTACTATTTATTTTAAAAACCTGACAATGACTTCAGTTTAAAAAATAATAAGGATTACATTCTGTTTTTCACTTTCAATACAGTATTCAACAAATTAGATGCTATAGTCATTATTTTATTATAAAATAACATCTCTGTTAGATGTAAGCTAGTACAAATGTCCTGACCATATTCAAGTTAAGCTAGACTAAGCTATGATGCTTAGTATATTAGGCATATTAATGCATTTTTAATATACAATATTTTCAACTTATTATGGAATTATTGGGATGTAACTTGCTATTCTTTGAATGCGTCCTCCTAAAATTCTGTGTTATAATTTGTTAAGCCATCATAGTGCTGCTGAGAGGGTAGAGACTTAATTTGATTACGGTGTTGAGAGGTGGGGACTTTGGGTAATAATTAGGCATTAGGGTGGGGCCCCCATGATTGGTTCCTGGTGGGTATATAAGGAGACACAGAGACATGGACACAGGCATGCTCTGCCCTGTACTTGCTCTGCCTCACCCTCTGTCATGTAATCTATTAGCAAGAAACCCACAACAGATGCAGACTCCAGTTGTGACCTAAATAAATCTATTGTCTTACATTGTCCAGAATCAAGTATTTTCTGTTATTATCCACAGAATGAACTAGAACATAATCCCATTTTAAGTTGAGGACTATTTCCTGGAATCATCTGAAAAGTATTTCTTTTCCAAGCCAAACTGTATCCAGCTTTATTAAAGACACTTTTCATAAATAATCATGGTATTTCAGGCAGGGCATGGGCATCATTAATGGTATACAACAACTTTCTAACTCCCTTCTTCAATGGACTACCAAAATCGGAAAGCAGCTTATAAAACCCAACAAAATTTTTGTATGATGCTGGGTCCCCCAGTGCCAATTTTGCCATTTAGCCTTTCACTGAACTATCACAGAAACACAGTCACAGACCCAAACATGCTCCGTAGTGAGAAGCTGCAGAGCCACAAACACATCTGCTCATCACAAACACTCACATTCATTCAGAGGTTATACATTCCTCCCCACATCAGCCAGTTACCAGATGAGCCCTAACTGCTAGTCCTGTGACTGAAGGAGAGTGATTAGGTCTCCTCCTCCACTCTATTTGAGTAGGTCTAACTAGGGCTCTACAGATCCCTGAGGGCTTACCAAATTACCAGTTTTGACCAAGAATGATGCATCAGAGTCCAGGAGTTGGTCCTTCTCACCAAATGGAGTCCAGTGATCCAGGAAAGCAAAGCCTCAGCGTGGGCACCCCAGCTGAGGGATCCCATCAAATGAGATGAAGGCACACTTATCTCTCCATACCATAGTTCCTGTCCCAGGGGAAATGCCCAGGGATCAGTAGCTCAAAGGGCCAGTCTGATTCTGTTTCCTGGCCAACACACCAAATATTGTGAAAAAATAGATGCCAAGGATCAGAAACGGCACTCAGGAGGGAAAAGAGAGAACTCTTTATTATGCCAGCGGAAACAGAGGAGTTAACACTCTGAATCTCCAGCCCCAACTGGGAATTGGACAGTCTTTTATGGGGGAATTGCGGAGAGGAGGTTTCAGGATGTTAGGAATGGGCTCAGAATCTGCCCTAAAATGGAGGTGGCAGAGAAGCAAGAAGTCTAACCTATTTAAGATTTCAGGTTACCCTGTAGCTTCAGAGAGGGGCAGTAAGTTTGCTGGAGGGCAGAAACCTCAGGCAGCTATCAGCCCTGAGTTTTTTTGTTTTTTAGAGGTTTTTGCTAAAGGGCGTGTGCGCTCGCCAGACAGAGAGACAGAAAGCGAGAAATCACCCCCCAGGGGAGATGGCCACGCCGCAATCCCTTCTCCTCCATTCTCCTCTCGGAATCTTGGGCACGCATGCACACCCGCCCAGCGTGAGTTTTAAGCCACCGGGTCTGGGACTTGAACCGAGATCGACTACGTGGGAGTCCAGCGACATAGCCATTATGCTAACTGTTGGTCCCCAGCCCTGAGTTATTCTTAAATTCAGGGTCTTCCTATATCAAAGGCAATGCCATCACTTTTGTGATATTCCTGGCAAAAATGTATAAGCTGAATCTAATCTGAGGATAGAAAATCAGGTAAGTTCCAAATGAATAGCCCATACTTTAAAAACCAGTTATGGTCATGAAAGAAGAACATCTGAGAATTTGTTCTAGTCTAATAAGACTAAGGATATGATAACAACTAAGTAGAATGTGTGATACTAGACTGAATCATAGACAGGAAAATTAGAAAATTTACTATAAATGGCATTGTTGGGATACTTGGCCACGTTTGAATAAGGTCTATAAATGAGACAAACAGTATTATTTTGTCAATGTTATTTTCATGGTTTTGATAAATGTATTGCTTATCTAACAAAATATCCTTGTTCTCAGGAAGTAACTGTTAAGTACTTAAGACTAAAGAGACATAGGGGGCCACCAGGCTGCATGGTGGTTAAGGTCCTGGACTCCCACATGTCCGACCATGGTTCAAGTCCCAGACTTTGTGGCTTCCTTTTTTCTCTCTCTGTCTCTGTCTCTCTCTCTCTGTCCCTCTCTGGTCAAATAAAATAAAATTCTCCTCTCGGGATCTTGAGCACGCATGCACACGCGCCTGCCATGAGTTTAAGCCACCAGGTCTGGGACTCAAACCGCGGTCGACTACATGGGAGTCCAGCAACATAGCCATTACGCTAACTGCTGGTCCCAATATATAATTTTTAAAGACTAAAGGGATATGTCTGTAGGTCACTCTCAAATGGTTTATATACATTTACATATGTGTGTGTGTGGGGGGGGTATGTATGGAGAGAGAGTAAGACATAGATATAGAGATGAAGAGTATAAGCACACAAATATGTAAAATGTTAACAATTGAGATATTAAGATGAAGTATAAACAATAGTTCCTTATACTAGTTTTACAACTTTTTTGGAAGTTTGAAATTATCTGAAAAAAAGTACTTCCCCTCCTAAAAGGCATGAGGGCTCTGGATACCAACTAGGATAAATTCTCGGCTACTTCACTTATTAGCCCTGCCATAACAGAAAATTTACTTAATCTCAATTCAAAGTTTTTGATCTGTAAATAGGAATAATCATTGAGCTTATCTATCTTCTTAGGGCATGGTAAAGTTTAACTGGGATGATGCACTTAAGTTTTGAGCAATATCTTGGACAGAGAACATGCTCAATAAAAGTTAACTCTCATTCATGTTTTTGGTTCTCTGTTTTAGTGACAGAATCTTGCTATATTGCCCAGTCTGGACTCAAACTCAATATCCTATGCCTCAGCCTTCTAAGTAACTGGGACTATAATACACACCACCTTGCTTGGCCAGTTTGTTTGTTTGAAAGGCAATTATTAGCTTTGACATTTATGGTTCCAAGGACTCAGATCTAATTGTATCACTGAAGTGCCTTCTAGGGCTCAGACTGTATGTGTTTGAGAGGCTGTGTGAGTGCTCAATAAAAGGCTGCAGGTTGCTTTCATCCTGATTATAATTAATGCAAGATTTCCTTATCTTAATTTCCAGTCTCTTACAATTCCACTTAGTTTCCTAAGTGTGTTCCTGGCACCAAACATTCTGACATTAACGTCTAGTATGTACTAAGGTCTCTGGACTTATATATGTACTGTCTCTACTGTTCAGAGATAATTTAATTATTTTTGCCTCTTCCTTTTGACTAGCATGATATATCACAGTAACAGTATCCACTATTTATTGAGAGGCTCCAATACACCACACTTGACTACCATGGGGAGAAGATTTCAAAGCTATCTCTATTTTAGAAGTGAATACACAGACTCAGACAGAAAGAGACTTGCCCAGGGTGTGACAAAACCAGGAAGAGGTGACACATGGAATATCTCTGCAATACACAAGGCCTTACTGCTAACCTGAACTCTACTTGGTCCTATCAGTGTACATTATCATTATGCACCATCTTCTCAACTAGACCATAGTCTCATTCAAGGTAGAGAATGTCATTTAGCTCTCATGTGTACCATGGTACCTAATTCACTCATAAGAACTCAGGAGGTTCCCAAGTGATATCTGTTTCCTCTTTAAGCTGAACAAAGGGTTTGCTTTGAAATGTTTCTAGGAGCCTGTAGAAACAAGTTAAATAAGGTACTCTAAGTTTACACTAAAAACTCAGAGCAGATAAGTGATTCCATAAAATTAAAAAAAAAAAAACAGCTAAACTAGAAAGTTTGGAGGATTACATAGCTGGCAAAACTATAATGAGCAGCAAAGAATAGACTGAACAACAATCAGTAATGGCAGTTGTGGTCAGGAAGGGGGGCCTATATAGTCTGGGAATTTAGTGATACATAATTTCATTGCTTTGAGTTGTGGTTACATAGGTTTTCACTTTATTTTTGTCTTCCTATAAATATTTTATGTACTTTAAATTGAAACCAACACAAGAAGAATAGGACTAGTTCCAAGTCAGAGATATACCAAGATTTGAGTAGAGGTTTTAATATGGGTACATAAAGAATATATTAGTCAGAAGGAGGTTGGTTGGTCACCTATGAAAGAAAATAATTTTTATGTCCATATAAGCACTATGTTGGTATGAAAAGTTTTAACCAAGTTAATATTAGAAGATTTCTTGTCCCATAATCCAAACATCATCTAGTGTGAGATGGAAATGTGAGACAATGGTAGCCTCATGTCACTAACACAGTGTATCTATTTAAGATAACAGCTATCCCCTCACCTTCTGGCTCCTGATTTACCATAATCTGTTTCTATCCTCTTTGTAACAATTGGATGACAGAAATCAGCCCCTTCCAGGTATGCACATGTGCACACATACACATATACACACACCCTACCACATCGGTGTACTTAGACTGATTGCTTCAGGGAACATCGTTGTTGACTCTGCAAGATCCATTCCATGCTATATTCATCTAAGACTGTCATGGAAATTCCAATAACTTTAACAGTCACAGATTTTCAACCAGTGTATTGAGGAGCCTGAAGACTGCATAGAAAATAGAGGAAGAGGATCTGAACACTTTATAGCATTTGTGAGTTAGAGTTCCCCAGTTAGTTAAACTAACTTCCAGGCACTGCTATTGACCCTGAAAACACTGTGGTAAACAAAACTGACAACTGTCTCTGCCCTCATGGAACTCATATTTTTGTGTAATTTACAAACAATAAGTAATTATATCACACTGTATGTTAGAAGATTATAATGATATAAGGGAAGTTAGAGCAAGTTGAGAAAGATGTGGAATGCCTAGCCAGGTTGGAAAAGTGTGGAATGCGGAGGAGTTAGAAGTTTTAAAACAGACATCACCATAAGCCTCCCTTAGGAGGTAATATTTGGGTAAATATTTAAAGGAGGTGATGATATGTGTCATTTAAAATGTGGAGAAAGAATACTTCAGGCCTAAAGGACAGCCAGTACAAAAACCTGCAGGCAAAAGTATGACCATGACAGTTAAGGTTGATGTGGAGGGATCTGGTGGAAATATAGATGGATTTTGTAGAAGTAACAAAATTTCATGTCTTATAGGAACTTGCAATCCATGTACTTTCACTTTTTTTCTCAGTGAGATGGAAAACAAATGCAGAAGAGTAGAATGATCTGATGTAGGTTTTAAAAAGGTACTTCTGGCCACTATGAACATTAGAGACAAAGTAATAAACAGATAAGCCAGTAAAGAAGTTATTACAATAATCCAGGAAAAAAGTATAGCAGCTTGGAATAAAATGGTAGCAGTGAAGGTGGAAAAATTACGTTTTTAGTATATTTGAAACATGGAACTAACAGGATTTCATGTCATGATTGAATCCAATGTTTCTAAGCGAGCATCTAGAGATAATGTTCACATTAACTGAGATGAGGAAGAATGCAAGTAGATAAAATGAGCAGGTTGAAATGAGAACTTTAGTATTTTTTTTCATACTTTTTTTTTTTTGAGCAGTTTTTGCTATAGGGCTTATTGCGCTTGCCAGAAAGACCAAGAGAGACAGAGAGACAGAAAGTGAGAAATCACCCCTCGGAGAGGATGGCCATGCTGCAATCCTTTCTCCTCCATTCTCCTCTCAGGATCTGGGGCACGCACACACACACACCTGGCATGAGTTTAAGCCACTGGGTCCGGGACTCGAACCATGGTCAACTACATGGGAGTCCAGCAACATAGCCATTACACTAACTGCTGGTCCTAGAACTTTAGTATTTTGACATGGCTAAAATCAAAGCATATAATATACTTCCATGTGGACTTGCAACTGGAAATAGACTGGAGCCAATGTTGGATATATAAATTGGAGAAAGGTAAGGGTATAGATGGTACATAAAACTACAATACTCAATAAGATCACCAAGGAAGTGAGTGTAGATAGGGAAGAGAAGGGGATGTAGGGTTGAGTTCTCAGGTACTTCACTGTCAAGGGGTCACAAGGAAGGGAGGAAAACCAGTAAAGTATATTGAGGAGTTATAGCTATTGAGATTAATGTCCTGGAACACAAAGAAGAAACTACTTTCACCTAGAGGGAGTGATCAGTTCCTTCTATATCAATTAAAGAAAGTACCACAAAATAGCTCTTTGATTTACAAATACTGATGTCATTATAACCTAGACAAGAGTAGTTTCATTTAGTGGAAGGTATCCTTAAGAAAGAACAGGAAGGAGGGACCAGCAGTTAGCATGATGGCTATGTCGCTGGACTTCCATATAGTAGACCATGGTTCGAGTCTTGTACCTGGTGGCTTAAACTCATGCCGGGCGCGTGTGCGTGCGTGACTAAGATCCCAAGAGGAGAAGGGATTGCAGTGTGGTCATTCCCCCGGGGGGTGATTTCTCACTTCCTGTCTCTCTGTCTGTCTGGCGAGCGCACACGCCTTATAGCAAAAACCTCTCCAAAAATTAAATAAATAAATAAATAAATAAGTAAAAATCAAAAGAAATAACAGGAAGGAAGGAGAGGAATTGTCAGCAATGAGTGGAGATTACTCTATGGGAAGGAACAGAAAAATGGCACTATAAATTGTAGAGAGAGTGATATAAGCATGTTTTTGGTGTTTGCTATTTTTAAAGTGGGAAAAATAATATTAGTTTTATGGTAAAAATAATAATGTAGTAGAGGGAATAAGTGATGAGGATATGTCAAATTTGCTGAGTATAAATGTCTATTTCAACTTAATGAGTCTAGGGCAGAATTTTCTGTTACTTGCAACCAAGAGAATTTTCACTAATAAAGTGAGCAATTGTGTTGGCATGTCTAAGACTTTTCTAGTTTAGGCATGTTGTGTAGGCAACAGTATGTTTTACAAGCTGTCTAGTATGGGACTCAAACTGTAGTCTGCCATGTGATATCCAGTGCCATAAAATGACCATGCCACCTGCTGGGCCCCTTGACAGCTCCATGTTATAGGTAAAGTGAAAGATAATATAACTAAGCTAAAAGAGGAATTTTTTTAAAAAATTAATTTATGAGCTCTATAAAGATACTAGGTGTGAAGCCAGTGGCAGTGCTGGACACCAAGCTGCCTGTGGTTGCAGGCTCTAACGGCCACAG
>NW_006201336.1:473745-475225 GCF_000334495.1 Tupaia belangeri chinensis
AGGCGGCCTATGGCTGCCAGACCTAATAGCCATGACGTGTCGCTCATCCTCTGCTCCTTCCCCACTTGCCTTTTCTTTTCTTTTCTTTTCTTTTTTTTTGGAGAGGTTTTTGCTATAGGGTGCGTGCACTCGCCAGAAAGACAGAGAGAGACAGAGAGACAGAAAGCGAGAAATCACCCCCCAGGGGGTATAGCCATGCCACAATCCCTTCTCCTCCATTCTCCTCTCGAGATGTTGGGCACACACACACACACACGCCCAGTGTGAGTTTAAACTGCCGGGTCCAGGACTCGAACCATGCTCGACTACATGGGAGTCCAGTGATATAGTCATTATGCTAGTTGCTTGTCCCCCCACTTGCCTTTTAACTCTCAGAATTTCAGTGTTTTGAAAAGCTGCGTGCTGCGCAATTTTTTCTTTGTTCTTGAGGTGTAGCTTATTAGGTCAGTTGGAGACTCACCACTCCTTAGAAACAGGGAGGACTTTGGGTCACCAAGGACCAGTGACAAAAGTGCATGGTACTGGTGAGCAACAAGTGGCAGACCGTAAGAGAAATCACCAATTTTCTAATCCTGCACACCTTTTAACACTCAGAGATACCTTGAATAAGTTAGGAAGGACAATATAGTGCACATGATGACTAGGAACAATTGCAGAGGCTTAAGAAATATGATCAACCAATGAAAGGCCTCTCTCCCCCAAGGGAAATCATCAAGCCTACATCAACCACAGTCAATACAATGGATGTAGTGGACATGTTGGATAAGGAATTCAGAATATTTGTAGTGACCAAACTAATGGAGATGGAAGAGAAAAGAAACAACAAGCTCCAGGAGATGAGGAAATCCTTTCATGATTCAAAGAAGAAATAGAGGGAACCAGCAGTTAGCATAATGGCTATGTCTCTGGACTCCCACGTAGTCGACTGCGGTTCGCGTCCCGGACCCGGTAGCTTAAAACTCACGCTGGGCACGTGTGCGTGCATGCCTAAGATCCTGAGAGGAGAATGGAGGAGAAGGGATTACGGCGTGACCATCCCCCCTGAGGGGTGATTTCTCGCTTTCTGTCTCTATGTCTCTCTCTGTCTGTCTGGCAAGCGCCCGCGCCCTATAGCAAAAAAACCTCTCAAATAAAAAAAGAAAGAAAGAAAGAAAGAAGAAATAAATACCTTAAACAAGAACCAGATGGAACTTCTAGGGGTAAAAAATGTGATCCAGGAAATCAAAACCTCTCTTGAAAGTATTAAAAGTAGATTAGATAAGGCAGAAGATTGAATCTCTAATGTAGAAGACAAAACATCTGACCTAGAAAAAAGTATCAAGAAGATTAAGGGAACCAGCAGTTAGCGTAATGGCTATGTCGCTGGACTCCCACGTAGTCGACCACGGTTCGTGTCCCGGACCCGGTGGCTTAAAACTCACGCCGGACGCGTGTGCGTGCGTGCCCAAGATCCAGAGAGGAGAATGGAGGAGAAGGGATT
>NW_006201336.1:475562-478424 GCF_000334495.1 Tupaia belangeri chinensis
AACCCTCTCCAAGGTGCATCACAGTCAGAGGGGCAAAAATAATAGACAATGACAAGATACTAAAGTTTGCAAGAGGGAAACATCAAGTCACTTACAAAGGTCACCCCATCAGGCTAACATCGGACCTCTCAGCAGAAACAATGTAGGGAAGGAAACAATGGGGGAAATATAGTCAAAGTGCTGAATGAAAAACAATTTCAACCAAGAATAATGTACTCAGCAAGATTATCTTTCATATGGGAAAAAAGGAAAAAGACATTCTTGGATAAACAAAATCTGAAGAAAAAGACATTCTTGGATAAACAAAATCTGAAGGAATTTACCAGCTCCAGACCAGCTCTTCAAGAGGTTCTGAAGGGGGTGCTATACCAGGAAAACTAAAAAATCAGACAGACAGTAATACGAGAAAAAAAAGCAATCAAGAAAATAGCTCACCTAATGATAGGATCAGGTACGGAAATAATCAGGTATCGATAATTACATTGAATGTCAATGGATAAAATTCTCCAGTTAAGAGACATAGACTGGCTGAATGGATAAGAAAACAAACCCTCTATCTGTTGCCTACAAGAAACCCACCTTATGGATAAAGACATACATAGACTAAAAGTCAAGGGCTGGAAAAAGATATTCCATGAAAATGGAAATCAAAAAAGGGCTGGAGTAGCACTATTGATCTCAGACAAAATAGATTTCAAAACAAAGACTGTAAGAAGAGATAAAGAAGGGCATTATATAATAGTAAATGGCCAACTCAGGTGCACCTAAATATGTGAAGGAAAGACTGCTGTAGCTAACAGGAGAGATACGGAGAAACACTATAATAGTTGGAGATCTCAACACCCCATTATCTCCATTAGACAGATCTTCTAGGCAGAAAATAAATACAGAGATACAGGACCTAAATGATACTATAAATTGAATGGGCTTGACAGATATCTATAGAACTTTCCACCCTAAGTGCACAACATATACATTTTTCTCACCCTGGCATGGAACCTTTTCAAAGATTGACCATATGTTAGGACACAAGTCAAGCCTTTACAGATTCAAAGGCATAGAAACTATATCCAGCATCTTCTCTGATCATGATGGAATTAAACTCAAGATTAATTTCAAGAAACACCCCCGAAAATATGCAAACACATGGAAACTGAACCAACTATTTCTGACTGACTTCTTTACTACTGGAGAAATTAAGTCTGAAATTAAAAAAAAAAAATTATGGAAACAAATGATAATGAGTACACAAGTGTCCATAATCTATGGGACATGACAAAAGCAGTCATAAGAGGGAAATTCATAGCAACTAGTGCTGCATAAGAAAAGGATGGAAAGATGGCAAATAGATAACCTAACATCACACCTCATGGAATTGGAAAAAAAACTAAAAATGCTAGATGAAAAGAAATAATAAATATTCAAGCAGAAATAAATGAAATAGAAAATAAATGAACCATACAGAAAATAAGTTAGAGCAAAAACTGATTCTTTGAAAAGATGAACAAGATCGACACATCACTGGTTAGACTGATTAAGAAGAAAGAAATGAGATAAATCAAATACGTGATGAAACAGACAATACTACAACAGACATAGTAGAAATACAAAATAGCATTAGAGGATACCATATGCCAACAAACAAGGTAACTTGGAGAAGATGGACAAATTCCTGGATGCATATAATCTACCAAGCATGAATCAGGAGGACATAGAGAACCTGAATATACCCATAACAAGCCAATTGATGGAATCAGTAATAAATAACCTCCAGACAAAGAAAAGCCCAAGTCCAGATGGCTTCACTTCTGAATTCTACGAAACTTTTAAGGAAGAGTTAATCTCTACCAACTCAAATTATTTCTAAAGACTCAAAAGGAGGGAAACCTTCCAAATTCATTTGATGAAGCCTCCATCATCCTTTTTCCCAAAACAGATAAGGACATGACAAAAAGGGAAAACTATAGACCAATATCATTGATGAATATAGATGCAAAACTTCTCAACAGGATACTTGCAAATCATATCCAACGACATATAACAAAGATTATTCATCACGACCAGGTGGGCTTTATCCCAGGGATGCAAGCGTGGTTCAACATATGCAACACCATAAATATAATGCACCATATTAACAGAATGAAACTTGAAAAACATATGATACTTTCAACTCATGCAGAAAAAGCATTTGATAAAAAACAACATCCTTTTATGATTAAGACCCTCAGTAAGATTGGTATAGAAGGGCCATTTCTCAACACAATAAAAGCCATCTATGAAAAACCTACAGTTAAGGAACCAACAGTTAGTGTAATGGCTATGTCGCTGAACTCCCATGTAGCTGACGGCAGTTCGAGTTCCAGACCCAGTGGCTTAAACTCACACCTGGCGCATGTGCGTGCATGACCAAGATCCAGAGAGGAGAATGAAGGAGAAGGGATTGTGGCGTGGCCATCACCCCTGGGGGATGATTTCTCACTTTCTATCTCTCTGTCTCTCTCTGTCTTGCTGGCTAGCACATGCGCCCTATTAGAGAAAAAAAAAAAAAACTACAGCTAACATTATACCAAATGGGGAAAAGCTAAAAGCTTTCCTACTAAAACCTGGTACTAGGCAAGGCTGCCCACTTTCTCCACTGCTCTTTAATATAGTACTGGAAGTCATCTGAGCTAATGCAATCAGAAAAGAGAACAATATAAAAGGCATTCAAACTGTCAAAGAAGAGTTGAAATATCTTTATTAGCAGATGACATGATGGAATACTTAGAAGACCCAAAGGTCTCCATAAAAATACTTCTTGAATAAGTGAATACAGTAAAGTGGCAGGATACAAAATCAACATCCAAAAATCTATAGCATTTC
>NW_006201336.1:479348-481194 GCF_000334495.1 Tupaia belangeri chinensis
AATTAAAAGATGGGAAAATGAGCTGAACAAAAATCTCTCTAAGGAAGACATACGAACAGCCAAAAAGCATATGAGGAAATGCTCACCATCCCTCATCATAAGGGAGATATAGATAAAAACCACAATGAGATACCACCTAACCCCTGTCAGAATGGCAAAGATTAAAAATATAAAAAGTGGTAAGTTTTGGTGGGGTTGTGGTGAAAAGGGAACCCTCCTACACTGTTGGTGGGAATGTAAACTTGTTCAGCCACTGTGGAGAATAATATGGAGGTTCCTCAAAGATCTACAAATAGAACTACCATTTGATCCAGCAATCCCACTTCTGGGTATTTACCCAAAAGACAGGAGAACGCTCAGTCAGAAAAGTGCTTGCACATCAATGTTTATTGCAGCATTATTCACAATCGCCAAGACATGAAACCAACCCAAATGTCCACAAACTGATGAATGGATTGGAAAAGTGTGGTATATATACTCTATGGAATACTACTCAGCCATAAATAAACAAGACCCTGGCATTTGATAGAAAGTGGTCAGATATGGAGGATCTATTGGTGAGTGAAGTAAGCCAATATATTTAAGAAACATATTGTATGTATCCACTTAATATATACTGACTATCTCCACTTTATGGCAGAAATTGAAATATTGGAGGACATAAAAGCAGTTAAAATAGTTACTGAGGATAAGACAGTATGGAATGGGGCGGGAGAAGCAAAGAGTATAGAGAAAGATAGCAAGAGAACAAATCGAGAGGCATGACATTAGTATGACACAGATATGGTTTATTACCTATTGATGACGTGTATATTATTCTCAACTGGATTGGTCTGAGAAGTATTTCATGTTGGGTAAAGACTTTTTACAAGCAAAATGAGAATTAGTGATTGACTGTTCAAAAATATAATTGGAATGATAATAATAATAGTAATAATCAGGAAAAAATTAAAAACTATTGGATGATGAAATGGGACTTTAATGTCTCTGTATTGTGTGATATTCATGGTATTCCTTCTGTAAAAAGAACTGTAATACACTGTAAAGTTACATATGATTCAATGTAGTATAAACAAGATTATGATGATAATAAATTAATTAAAAGTACAAATGCAAATTATGAGGAAAAAAAAAAGATACTAGGTGTGAAGGTTAAATTTACAGGTCAATTAAATTGGGCCATGGGGTGTGCACATATATGATGAAACATTATTCTTGGTGTGTTTGTAAGGATGATTCTGGATGAGATTAATATTTGGAGTAGCAGACTGAGTAGAACAGATTGTATGCCCCAAAGTCCATGGACCTCATCCTATCAGTTGAAGATCTGAATAGAACAAAGAGGCTGACCATTCCTTCAGTAGGAGGGAAGTCCTAATGCTTGACTCTTGAGCTGGGACATTTGTCTTTTATTGCCTTCAGACTGAAACTGAAATATCAGCCTTTCCTGGGACTTTAGTCTGCTGACTTTTGGACGAACTTTACACCAATGGCTCTCCTTATTCCAAGTCCTTAAGATGAGACTGCTGCTTACATCTCTAGGTATTCTGGATTTCAGGACTTTGGACTAAGACTGAAAGTATACTGTTAGTTCTCTTGGGTCTCCAGTTTTCCTATTTATAGATTTTGGGACTTCTCAGCCTCCATAAAAACCTGTTGTTGAATTAGTACTACATGAGGTCACTTCATAACTTAGTAAAGAGAATGCAATATGTTGACACAGGAATAGACAATCAAGTTAAAAAAATAAAGCTTTCATAAAAAATTGATGTTTATTACAGACTTTAGCAAGTAGACTTCTAAAAATGACCTCACAAGGGACCAGCAGTTGGCGTAATGGCTATTT
>NW_006201336.1:481372-485361 GCF_000334495.1 Tupaia belangeri chinensis
TTCTGTCTGTCTGGTGAGCACACGTGCCCTATAGTAAAAACCTCTCAAAAAAAAAAAAATCGGCCTCACAAGAGTTCCTGAAATAATCCCAAGAACTGTGAATATGATGAGGTACCATATCCACAATTACATTATGTTAAGTGGAACAGGTATTTTCCAGATGCAATTAAATTTACTAAACAGTTGACCTTTTTTTTTTTGAGAGGTTTTTGCTATAGGGCCCGTGAGCTTGCCAGACAGACAGAGAGAGACAGAGAGAGACAGAAAGTGAGAAATCACCCCCCAGGGAGAATGGCCACGCCACAATCCCCTCTCCTCCATTCTCCTCTCGGGATCTTGAGCCACGGGGTCCGGGACTCAAACCAAGGTCGACTACGTGGGAGTCCTGCAACATAGCCATTATGCTAACTGCTGGTCCCAACAGTTGACCTTAAAATAGGGAGATCATGTTGGATCATCCAGAAGGGCATAATCTCACCCAACAAGCCCTCTAAAGCAGAAAATTTTCTCTAGCTAACAGCAGAAAGGGACGAGAGAGTGATTTGAAGCACTGGCTGGATTTGACTTGCCATTGCCTTCTTGAAGGTTACGTAACCACATGTGAGAAATTCAAGCAATACCTAGAAGCTGAAAGCAGCCTGAAAGGCAGACTTCAAGAATCTAGGGTCTGTTATATGACCAAAAATAACTGAATTTGACTGACAACCTGAATGGGCTTGGAGGTAGATTCTTCCAGAGCCTGCAAAGAAGAGTCCAGCCAGCTGTCAACTTGATTGCAGCCTTATGAGACCCTAAACAGAGGACTCAAGCAATCCATGACAGACATCTGACCTGTGCAAACTGAAAAATAATAAATGTGTATTGTTTTAAGCCACCAAGTTTATGCTAACTTCTTATGCAGCAAGAGAAAACTAATACATAGATATTAAGTTATGGTTATATTAAATCTGTTGTGGTTAGATTAATTCTCTCTGTTATCCAACATACTGGAAGCAATGAGTACTCATTTCTGCCTCAGCTATAACCACACACAGCTAGAAGGTGCAAATTCAAATAAGCATGGCCAAAGCAATGGTGCAGACAAGTCTATTGGTTGTGTGGCGAGGATAATTGCAACCTAGAGGCCAGAACACAGTTGGAAGTGTGACAGTCACAATGGAGGACCCTTCCAGGGAATATGGTGCCACAGAGTGAAAGGCTCAGAAACTGGAGCTACCCATTTATGCCCTTCCCTTATATCAGGCAGAGTTTTCATTTTCGGTGTTCTCCTATGGGGTGACACAAGACAAACAAAGCCAGGGGACTGGCAGGTAGCAGCTTTGAATGGAATAGAAATAATTTATTGTGAGAAAGGTTCTGGTGTGGTAGGCATTCCTTGAGGCTTTAGAGTCAGACAGACTGGTTCCAACACTAGCAAGCTCTGTGATCCAATTGGAGTTCTAGGACTCTTAATTTATAAAAGGTGCATGTGTGTGTCTGAGAGAGAGAGAGGGAGAGAGAGAGAGAGAGAGAGATTTCTAAACAGTTGACCTTTACGTCAACAGCTAGTAGCTGTTGGAGAACAGGTAAGCTGATTCCTTTACCACATAGAGAATAGCGGGTTTTCAGCACACAATACGGCTTAAATAGACATTTCCATGAACTTAGTTACAAATTTGCCTTTTCATATATGCTACCTTCAAACAAATTGTTAGAGCTTCATACACTAATGGGAAGAAAAAGTATTATTTTTCATGAGTAAAACTCTAAAAACAGAGAGGTAATATAACAATGGAATTGAATTTTTTTTAGTTTTTTTGTCACAGGGTGTATGTGCTTGCCAGAGAGAGACAGAGAGAGAGAAAGTGAGAAATCATCCCCCTCCTGGGGGGATGGCCACACCACAATACCTTCTCCTGCATTCTCCTCTCAGAGTTTGGGTCACACACACAGAAATGTCCAGCATTGATTTTCAAGCTGCTGGGTCTGGGACTTGAAATGTGGTTCACCATGTGGGAATCCAGTAGCTTAACCACCATGCAACCTTTTGATCCCACAATGGAATGGAATTCTAAATTTACATTGGTGATTTCCAAAATCATACAGACTTTTTTTGAAGATTTTTTTTAATTTGGGTGTATACTGACTAATATAGGCAATGGATTGCCACAATACTTCTACAAAATCCAAACTCTGCAACTTCTTAAACTTGCAATTAAGGATAGGTTATGGAGGTGTCTTCAAAAAGCTGATGGGAAATCTGAATTATGAAAAACTATGCATGTATTTAAAAAAATTTAGGAGAAATTTTTGTTATAGGCCTTGTGTACTAACCAGAGAGAGACAGAGAGCTAGAAAGCGAGAACTCACCCCTTGGGAGGATGGCCACAACACATCTCCTTCTCCTCCATTCTGCTCTTGGGATCTTGGGCATGCATGCACACACACCTGTTGTGTTTCAAGTTGCTGGGTCCAAGACTCGAACTGTGGTCAACTATATGGGAGTCCAGTGATGTAACCATTATGCCATCTGCTGGTCTCCCTCAAAATTATTTTTTAAAGTCAAAATAAACTGTGGTTTAATTCCATTTCTCCACAAACTCCTTGAAATACCCTACAAACTATTCTTCTGTGCTTTGATTTCCTCATCGCTAAAATTGGAATAAAGGGGGAACAGCAGATGGCATAATGGTTACATTGCTACAACCCTGTGCAGTCAACTGAGTTAGAGTCCTAGACCTGGCAGCTTAAAACTCATGCTGGGTGCATGTGAGTGCATGCCCCAAATCTTGAGAGGAGAATGGAGGAGAAGGGATTGCAGCATGGCCATCTCCCCACTGGGGGAGTGATTTCTCACTTTCTATTTCTTCTATTTCTTTGTCTCTCTGGCAAGTGCACATGCCTTAGAGAAAAAATCTCTAAAAAACAAAAACAAAAAAACTGGAATAGGCACCAGCAGTTGGCATTATGGCTATGTTGCTGGACTCCTATGTAGTTGACCACGGTTTGACTCCCAAACCCAGTGGCTTTAACTCATGCCGGGCATGTGTGCATGTGTGCCCAAGATCCCAAGAGGAGAATGGAGGAGAAGGGATTGTGGTGTGGCCATCCCCCCTGGGGGATGCTTTCTCTCTTTCGGTCTGTCTCTCTCTTTCTGGTGAGCACATGTGCTCTATAGCAAAAATTTCTCCAAAAAAAAGGGATAAAGATACTTACATCATAGAAACTTTAAAAAAAAATTATCAGTAAGATACATGAAGTACCTAACACATGGCAGGCCCTCAAAGGACTATTATATCTGCCAATATTGTATTAATAAAGACACATAAAAAACAGGATTCCTTAATATGAATTTTGGAAACTGTATACAACAGAAAGTTCATGAAAAGAAAAAAAAATCAAAGATACATCCCTCAGAAATGTAGGCTAGTGGTAAAGGCTATTTGATAAAAACTAAAACAAAGTTGAGAAACTAAGAGTCTGATTGGTGTCCTCTCCTAAGAGATGTACTGGGTCGTCGGAAAAGTCATGACGTATTTTTTCTATGATTTTCTATGTTACAATTAGTCATGACTTTTCTGATGACCCAATAATATTGTATTTTAGGAAAATGGTAGCAAGACCACTGATTTTCAAACTTTCCTAAAAATAACCCAAGAAAAGATGGAAGAAAGAAGAAAAGGAAAAGCTATACTTCTGAGAAAAGATGGAAAAGCTATTCTCTTTCTAAGTTTGGACTCCCAGAGAATGAAGCCTGACTCAGACAGATGGCCATATCCACACTACCAGGGTGCTAATGGTCCACTCTCTGGAATTGGCTTACTCGAATTATGGTACCTGAAGTTTTTCCTGTGGAACAGAGAAAGTAGCCTCCTTTCAATCATAATTTCTTTTCTTTTTTTTCTTTTCTTTCCTTTTTTTTTTTTTTTTTTCTTGAGAGAGAGGGCATTTTGCTTTAGGACGTGTAGGCTCACAGGAAAAACAGAGACACAGAAAGGGAGAAATCATCC
>NW_006201337.1:0-810 GCF_000334495.1 Tupaia belangeri chinensis
TTCTGCTGCAGGAGGGTCAGTAGAATCTGGCCTAATGTGGTCGCCTTCTGCTTGATCACTGAGGGCTGCATGTGCCCAGCACAGGCCCTGCTCACAGGAGCTGCAGAGCCTCGGGGTTGAGGGTGCCCCTGCTGAGCCCGCCCCTCCCCATCCTCAGAGCAGCAGGTCCTGAGCTCCCTGCTTTGTGTGGGCCTGGTGTCTGCTAAGTGCTCATGTCTGATTCCAGAGGTCCCCATTCTACCAGGGAGGGCGTCAGCGCTGAGAAGCTTTCATCTTTATTAAGGTCTAGTCCATAATCACCTCCAAACCCTTCCTACTGTGTAAGATATGGAGAGGGGATTGCAGGCACCCCATCCTGAAGGGCTCCTTTTCCTGGGTCACAGGGCACCCCTCCTTCTACTGTGCTGACTGCAGCCCGCCTATTTCCTCCAGGTCTGGTACATGGGCTCGCTGGGCCCCACATACCCCGGTGTCCTCTGTGGGAAGTCCTCCTCCCCGCCGTGTGTGCAGCCCCTCCAGCGTCTTTCTCATTCTTCATCCATCTGTTCAATCAGCAGCAGAGCCCGACCGCACAGATCCAGTGTTTCACAGTGTGGGACCTCCGTGGGTGTCAGGGCCTGCTAGCCCACCGTCCAGGGTCTCTGTCACAGGTCAGCCAATTCCTGGGAACCCAGAACGCGCTGCCAGCTGCAGACATCCCAGTCCGCAGGCCCAGGGCTCCACCATCACTTGCTCCTGGCCCTCCCTCCACCTGCCCTGCTCCTGTTGCAGCTGCTGCCAAGGTTTCCTTTTAAATCCCCAAATTTGTGG
>NW_006201338.1:0-994 GCF_000334495.1 Tupaia belangeri chinensis
GTATTTTTATGGGTTCACACTCAACTCTGTACATAGTAATCTGTAGTGGGAAATGTCAGTCTTTTTATAAATTTAAGAAGTCATAGACTAGTGCTGATGTTCTTATGTATGTTGTTTACCACAAAACAAAGTAATGAGAATTTTCTATTTATATTAGAGGTAAGTGCCTGGCGAAATGTTATCTAGTCAATTTAGATTTAAGCAAAATCATTAGTAATTAGAGTATTACTTTTTGGAACTATATATAATGATGCTTCGATATTTTCGAATGAAGGTCCTTCAGATCCTGCCCATGCAGTATTTCCCAAATTTCTAATTTCATGTTCTACGTGACTCATGCTATGTTTAAAAATGTGTTTAAGTGAACATTGGTGTACATGGAAATACTCTCCAAAATGAGAGCACTAGTCTCCATAGATTACTTGAGGAAAGAAAATATTAGCGTAGGCCACTGTTGCTTGAATAAGACGCTTAATGCAAAGGCAACGACACCAACAAGAAAGAGAGACAGACAGACAGAAAGCGAGAAATCATTTCCCAGGTGGGATGGCCATGCCACAACCCCTTGTCTTCCATTCTCCTCGCAGGATCTTGGGCATGCACGCACATGCGCCCAGTGTGAGTTTAAGCCACCAGGTACAAGTCTCAAACCTTGGTCGACAACATGACTGTCTAGCAGACATAGTTATTACGCCATCTGTTGGTCCCAGTATAAAGCCTTATTTCAGGTTTTACAACTTTTCAGCAAAGCACTAACGTGTCACATTATTCCATTTACCCCTGTTCTGAAACCGAGAAGAAGCATTTCTTTGTATGTAGTTGACCATTCAGAATCATTCTTTTTATTTATTTATTTTATTTTTTTTTTTGGAGAGATTTTCACTGTAGGGCGAGTGCGCTCGCCAGACAGACAGAGAGAGACATAGAGACAGAAAGTGAGAAATCACCCCCCAGAGGGGATGGTAACGCTGCAATCCCTTCTCCATTCTCCTCT
>NW_006201339.1:0-827 GCF_000334495.1 Tupaia belangeri chinensis
AGAAAGCATTTGATAAAATATAACATTCTTTTATGATTAAGAACCTCAGTAAGATTAGTATAGAAGGATCATTTCTCAACACAATAAAAGTCATCTATGAAAAACCTACAGCTAACATTATACTGAATGGGGAAAAGCTAAAATATTTTCCACTAAAATCAAGTACTAGGCAAGGCTGCCCACTTTCTCCACAGCTCTTTAATATAGTACTGGAAGGCTTAGCTATTGCAATCAGAGAAGAGAACAGTATTAAAGGCATTCGAATAGGCAAAGAAGAGTTGAAAATATCTTTATTTGCAGATGACATGGTGGTATACTTAGAAGACCCAAAGGTCTCCATGAAAAAACTTCTTGAAGTAATAAGTGAATACAGTAAAGTGGCAGGATACAAAATCAACATCCAAAAATCCATAGCATTTCTCTATATGAACAATAAGTTGAACAAAGTAGAGCAGAAGAAAGGAATCTTTTTCACCTTAGCCACAAGATTTATAACATACCTAGGGATAAACCTAACTAAGAAAGTCAAAGACCTTTATAAAGAAAACTGAAAATCTTAAAAAAGATATTGAAAGTGACATAAAAAAGTGGAAGGACATCCCATGTTCCTGGATTATCCCATGCTCCTGGGTTGGAAGAATTAACATAATCAAAATGGCAATTCTACCCAAATTAATCTACATCTTTAATGCAATTCCAATCAAAATACCAGAAATATTCTTCACAGATCTAGAAAAGACAATCATAGAATTTGTCTGGAACCATTAAAGATCTTGTATTGCAAAAGCAACCCTGGGCAAGAAGTATGGAGTAGGAGGCATATCACT
>NW_006201340.1:0-536 GCF_000334495.1 Tupaia belangeri chinensis
TAGCTGGAGATTCCAGAATTCTGCTAGTGTGTGTCAGCCCAAGTCCAAAGGATTCAGAGGTAGGGAAGCCTATGATGTAACTCACAGTCTGGTGTTGAAAGACTGAGAACCTTGGGGGTCTACTGGTATAAATCCTGGAGTCGGAAGTGAGGTGAGTTCTGATGTCTGAGGCAACAGAAGTCTATCTTTCTCTGTCTCTAAAAGATCCACTTGTTTTCTGTATTTATTCTTTATGGGCCCCTTCTTGATTAGATAACACTCACCAAAAATGAAATTGGATCTTTCCCTCTGGAAATACACCCAGGGATGCACCCAGAGTTATGGTTTTCCTAAGTGTCCCCTAATTCAGTCCAGTCGATGCCCAAAACTAACCATCACTTTCTGATCCACAGGAACGTATTTAAACAAGTTCTGTCATCTGAAGGAAAGTCCCCCTAGTAAACAAAGAAATTCAGTGTGTGTGCACCTACCACACAGTAAGTTCAAGAAGAAATGTGGGGACCAGCAGTTAGCATAATGGCTATGTCGCTGGACTC
>NW_006201340.1:634-3942 GCF_000334495.1 Tupaia belangeri chinensis
CCCAAGAGGAGAATGGAGGAGAAGGGATTGCGGCATGGCCATCTCCTCTGGGGGGTGATTTCTCGCTTTCTGTCTCTGTCTCTGTCTGTCTGGCGAGCGCACACGCCCTATACCAAAAACCTCTCCAAAAAAAAAAGAAAAAAAAAGAAGAAATGTGTATGAAAAGGTCCTCACTGGGAGCAAAGTATTGGCAGGAACGTGGTATTCAATAAAAGGGAAACTTTTAATGCAGTAGATGGACTACTAACCAGTTGGAAGTAATGAAATAGCTTCATATACAAACATAAACAGTATCAAAACTGTGGTTATGGGGACCAGTAGATGGCATAATGACTATGTCACTGGACTCCCATGTAGTTGACCGCAGTTTGATTCCTGGATCTGGTGACTTAAATTCACGCCAGGCACATGTATGTGCATGCCCAAGATCCCAAGAGGAGAATGGAGGAGAAGGGATTGCAGCATGGCCATCCGTCCGGGGAGTGATTTCTCACTTTCTGTCTCTCTCTGTCTTTCTGGAGAGCCCATGCACCCTATAGCAAAAACCTCACCAAAAAAGAAAAACTATGGCTAAGACAATGGATCCCACATGGCTGAGTCTGTGATCAAAATATTAGGCCCCGCTGCCTGATAATCATGCTGGGCCTAATAGCATCCATGCACCAAATCTTGAGATAATACTAGAGAAGGGATTGCAGCAAGGCCATCCCCTCTGGTAGATGATTCTCACTTTTCCCCTCTCTGTCTCTGTAGTGGGTGCATGCATCTTAAGCAAAACCAAAAAAAAAAAAAAGTATGGTTAAATTGTCAGTACTTTCCAAACTAATGTACAAATTCATTGAAATTGCTATTGACATTCCGACAATGTTATTTGGTACAAATATTAGGAACTGGAACATTATGACACATTTTTCTGTTTTTCTACACGAAAAGGCATCATGACTTTCCTGACAACCAATTAGAAATATATACCCTAAAATTCATATAGAATTCAAATACTAAATATCCTGAACAGCTAAAACTATTTTATAAAAATAGAACAAAGTCAAAAGTCTTACAATTCCTTATTTCAAATCATACTACAAAGCTATATTAGTGAAAACACAGTGGTTCTGACATTCAGACAAATGTACATATAGGCAATTGAACTGAAAACCCAGGAATAAACACTTACGGCCAAATCATTTTCAACCTGACAGCTAAGACCATTCACTAGGGAAAGGACAGTCATTTCAAAAATAATGTCGAGTAAACTGGGTGTCAACATGCAAAATTGTGATATAAAAATTAAACTATAAACTAAACTATAGACCTCTTAGTGGGACATTAGGAAAAAGTTTCACAACAGTGGATTTTGAAAATCTTTCTTGTGTCTAACATCAAAAGCACAGGAAAACAAAACAAAACAGAAAACAAACAAGCAAGCAAGCAAAGAACAGAAGAAGAGAAGATAGATAAGAGGGAAAGAAGATTGGATGTGCCTTGTCCAGTGGGAAACACCTACATAGACACACAATTGTAGCCTGACAAAAAGTTCATCCAAAATTATGAGTCCTGCCATTTCCTGACATGCCACACTCTCTGAAATCTCTGAATATTTATGCAGACTGAAACTTTCTGAGAACTCACTCCTCTTCTAGTGCTTGCTGTGTTTGTTCTCAAGCAGGATCACCCACCTCACTCACTGACCACAGTCACCTCAGCCCTGACCCTTGAACAAGGAGTTGCTCAGATCTCACTTCCGAGCCCACTGCATCTCACCTCCCTGCAACCTCCTCGAAGTGGACGGTCGTCATATTTCCCATATGTCCTGTTAATTCAGAAGTCTTCCCTGGAAAAGGCTAGTTATTAACATCAGTGACCTCAGGGCAGAGCAGGGGCATGGCCCGTGGGTGTCCTGGACTGACAGTGAGCCGTCTCTCAGGCTAACCTACTGCCAGAACTTCCCCTGAGAGACTGAGCTCTGTGCAGTGGGCAGCAGGGAGCACTATGGGTCTGTCTCTGGCTGCACAGGGGGTCCCACAGCTGGGCCTGTCAGGACCATGCAGCCAACACAGGCTGAATATAAAGGAGCTGTCTCTCATGCCTAAAGCAAGACTGGGCTGAGAAGAACTGTAGGCAAGGTCAACAGTTTAGGAGTTCCAATTCTCCACTGTGTTGCTGTACTGGGCTGCACTCAATTTCTCTGCCATGAGCTTTACTGTTATTATGGTACCCCACAAGGGTAAAAGAACACCCCCAGCCTTACTGCAACTTTACAATAAAGCCAATTAGTGATCCTGAAGGAATTCAGTTTCCTAAGACAGCACTGAGGATCAGGAAATTTGAGACTCCCCCACCTGCCTGTATTAAGCCAAATTAGCATATGTTGGGTTAAGTTAGTATAAGCCAAATTAGCATTAGTAGCATATGTAGACTAAGTTAGTTGAAGGCTAATTTTACATAAATACCCCTTATTAAAGCTGCAGGCCAAAGTTAACTTACGTTAGGCCAAGTTAGCACATCCACCGCTATGACAGGGACTCAAAGATAAAGCACAAGAATTCACTGATTAACAGACAAAAATTCAGCAAATAAAAGACAGAGACCCACGGGTTCATAGAAGAAGGGCAGACCTGGTTGGCAGCAACAGGATAAACAAACTTGAAGGCTCCAGGGGGAAAATTAACTATATTAGCAACAGATAGACCCTAACTACAAAGAGTTTCTCATCTATGTGCTGTTAACTTTGAAAAACTGCTAATAAAACTTCCTATGTTGTCTCCTGAGCTACAAAACCCTCTCATCCAAAAAGGCCCTGTCTGGTAATCAAGATTTAAGAAGAAAATGCAGTGGACAGATGGACTCCTTCATTCTGAAGACTGTGTTTGGCTTCACCTGGTCAAATAGAACAGTGAATCGTGATTTATGATTATTGTTTCCATATTTTGTATACCCTATTTCTTAGAGTAAATCTTTTACTTCCCCTTCACACAAATTTCTGCTTGCCCATGTCGCCTTCCTGTGTACAAGCTTCAACTCACTCCGGCTGGAGCAGGCCTCTGGCATGGGCCCTCCCCACACTCCCGGGGCTGGCCCATGGGAGCTGAGCTCACTGATGCAGGCTCAGCAGCTGGGCCTCTCTGAGTGTGGTCTCAGCACGGCCTTCTCCATGATCCTGCACATATAGCCATGGCCATCCACAAGCAACACATTTGCACAAAGAGCCCCTCCTGTGGCAGAGTGTAGGAAGAAAAGGCAGCCTGGGGCAGCCCAGACATGTGGTGACCAGAGGCTGTGTCCACCCTGGCCTAGACTCCTCTCCTCCT
>NW_006201340.1:4373-5043 GCF_000334495.1 Tupaia belangeri chinensis
CTGCTTCCCACAGTGACATAGGCAGATGGGGACATGGGACAAAAACCTTGCTCTTTTGTAACTTTTTTTTTTCCTGCTCGAAAGGGTGGGTCAAACAGATGCAGGGAATTGGAAAAAGATGCAAGTCCCTGGTGTCAGGTTGTCTATCTGCTCTTAGTGGGAGCTCACAGAGTTCTTAGTATGCTCACAGAGCCCTCAGCAGTGCTCACAAACGCTTCATCTCTCTTAGAGCTTGTTAAGCTCAGGGTGAATGCTCACAGAGCTCTTTCCTTCCTCTTGGAGCTCACAGCATGTGGAGCTGAGCTGAGCCAAGCTAAGGCCATCAGGATTCAGCAGGCCAGACGAAGGCCACATAGGTCAGTACTAGCTCCTTTCTCTCAATGGGTTGTACACAGTTGCAGCTCACCGTCAAAACCAAACTGTCGCACATACACATGTGCCTAACACTTAATGGTGTAAAACAGCACAGCCATACTTACTGAACAAGCAGGCAAGTGCAGTGTAATTAAACATATAAGATGTTGGAACCAGCAGGTGGCATAGTGGTTAAGGTACTCGATACCACATGGCTGACCTCAATTCGAGTCCTGGACCTGATGGCTTGCCTTCTCACTTTCTCTCCTTTTCTCTCTTTCTCTGCCCCCTCTCATCAAATTAAAATAAAATGAAT
>NW_006201341.1:0-750 GCF_000334495.1 Tupaia belangeri chinensis
GTTAAACAACTCTAAATTTACTAACTCATGTTGCATTATAAACTTGAAATGTCATGGCCAGCAGGTTGTGCAGTTGTTATAGCGCTGGATTCCCATTGTGACAAACAATAGGCAAAAGTTAAAAAAAAAAAAGGAGTATGCTGGGACCAGCAGTCAGTGTAATGGCTATGTCGCTGGACTCCCACGTAGTGGACCATGGTTTGCGTCCTGGCCATGCTGAGCGTGTGTATGTGCATGCCCAAGATCCCAAGAGGAGAATGGATGAGAAGGGATTGTGGCATGACCATCCCCCCCTGAGGGGTGATTTCTCACTTTCTGTCTCTCTGTCTGGTGAGTGCATGTGCCCTATTGCAAAAAAAACCTCTGCCTCCCCCAAAAATGGAGTACACTAAGCTAGGAAAGCACCCCACAGGCCCTTCCCTGGGTATGGTTATATGTTGTATAAAACACAGTAACCACTGTTCTCCTATAAACAGCTTCCCAAATTAAATGATAAAATATTGTGCAAAATGTACCCACCCATTGTACCCTAGCAGTTTTACACACCCTGCAGCCCTTCTTAGAGGTCCTTGCTGCTCTTCTTCCCTTGCAACACCTGGCAATCCTAACTCTTAACGCTTCCTTTTTTTTTCTTCCCTGGAAAGAACCCTCTGCCACATCCAGTGCAAACCCTCCCTGAAGGCTAGGAATCCCCTTATAGTTTTTATGCTTAAATAATGTGCAAAATTGTTGGTCAGGTCTGTCACTTCT
>NW_006201342.1:0-845 GCF_000334495.1 Tupaia belangeri chinensis
CTGAGGACCATCACAACGTACATCATTCCAGGCCCATTGGTGGTATTCAAAACGAAAATTTACAACCACACACCGCTCATTAGGATTACTGGGTTCACCTGGGTGCCAGAATCTGAAAGGGAGAAAAAAGATGAGGGTATTTCTTCAAATAGTGCTTCGGAAGTGGTTAAAGACTATCAGAGGGCCAGGGTGGAACAGTGAAATCTGAAAGCCAAAGTCAGATATACATAAACTGCTCCCTCCCCACTTCTGCTGCCATGTTCTATAAAACCTTCACATCAGGCACTTTCAGACACAGCTGGAGACCTGGGTGTCTGGTGTTTCCTGTGAAAGCTGTTCCCACATGACCCAGTGTGCGACATCTTACACAACTCAGGACACACTGGACATCCTCCCAGCAGATATGCCATAAGATTCCTTTTGTTTTTTTACCCTTATTTCCCAATGCCATGGAATTAGCAGTCCCATAGAGTTTCCTTAGACAATCAAAAGACGTCCTCCTCTTCTCAAGAATTAGCAGATATTTTGTTCCCATCTCCCTGTCTCCCACCAGGTGCACGGCTTTTGGAGCCAGAAGTAGGTACATTCTTTTAACCGATTCATTTCACCTGCTATTTTGGTGAGTAATTTAAGCACCCTGGTTCTCAGTTTTTCTGTCTTTAAAAAAAAAAAAATTGGACTAGAGTAATATTTTTATATTTTTTACATAGCTGATACGAGTATAAAATATCTACTAAAGGACTTTATAAAGTTTTTTTAAAATTATATGAATAATAGTTGATAAAATGTGGAGGTTAAAGCCCTGGATTCTGATATGGCCAACAGTAGTTTGAGTCCCAGACCTG
>NW_006201343.1:0-779 GCF_000334495.1 Tupaia belangeri chinensis
ACATATGCAAGACCATAAACATAATACACCAAATTAACATAAAGAAAGATAAAACAATAAGATCACGTCATGTGATGCAGAAAAAAAATTTGATAAAACACAACATCCCTCCATGATCAAGACTCAGAGAAATCATCATAGACAGGTCATTCCTCAACACAATAAAAGTTATTTATGAAAAACCCATAGCTAACATTATTCTGAATGGGGAAAACCTGAAAACATTTCCACTACAAACTCATACAAGACAGGGATGCCCACTTTCTCCACTTCTTTTCAATATAGTACTGGGAGTCCATGCCAATGCAATCAGAAAATAAATAAAGTAAAATAAAATGAAATAAATAAAAGATATTCAAATAGGAAAAGAAGAAGTGAAATTATCTCTATTTGCAGATGATATGATGTATAAGTAGAAGACCCAATGGTATCAGTGAAAAAAAATTTGGAAGTAATAAATGAACACAGTAAAATTGCAGGATACAAAGTCAACATACAGAAATCTGTAGCATTTCTATAAATGAACAGGAGTAAGACTGAGATAAAGCAGAAAAAAGTAATTCTGTTCATCAATAGTATGAAAAGTATAAGATACCTAGGGCTAAATCTAATCAAAGAAGTTAAGTAGCACAAGGAAAACTATGAGAAGCTAAGAAAAGAAATGTAAAGTGACACAAAAAGTAGAACTCACCCAAATTAATTATATGAAGGCTCAATCATCCTTACCCTTAATTCAGACCTCCACAGGGAAATCTATGAGGAGCTAAAAAAAGAAATTG
>NW_006201344.1:0-1056 GCF_000334495.1 Tupaia belangeri chinensis
GTCCAGAGAATACTTTACCTTTAAAAAAAAATTCTTTAGTTAAAAGTCACAGAGAGACATAGAGAGACAGAGATAAATGAAGCTAATGAGGCAGAAGTAGCCCTGTCTACTATAAATGAATCTGGAGTAAAAAGTCTCAGCAGAAAATCTTCATTTTTCGATCAAGGAAATCAATATTTCAGAGCTGAAGTTCAGTATCTATCTCCTTTTCTTTACTTTTTATTATTCTTTTTTTAAAAAATTATATCATTATGAACTACTCTTTTTTATTCTTGGTGATACTTCTTATTTTGAAGCTCTATATTTCTGATATTGGTATAATCTCCAAATTCCCATAATTGGTATTATTTTCACATTATTTTACTTTAACCTATCTTTATATTCACACTAAGGTGACTATCATGTAGACAGCATATTCTTGGTCTAAATTTTTCAGTCTATTCATCTGTTCTTGGATATTTGGGTTGATTCCATGTCTTAGCAATTGTGACTATTGCCTCAATAAACATGGAGGTACAAGTGTTTTTTAGACTGAGTGTATTCCTATCCTTTGGGTCGATACCTAGGAGTAGAATTGCTGGATCATATGGTAGTTCTATTTATAGATCTTTAAGGAACCTCTGTATTGTTCTTCACAGTGTGTTTTTCAAGACACCAGGGAAGGGATTCAAACCATGGTGGACCTTGTGGGAATCCACTCATTTAACCACTAGGCTAAGTGGCCCACTTTGCCTTTTAATAAAAGTTTAGACCAGGAAAATTTAATCCAATTAATAATATGATTGTATTAGACTCTGCCAAATTATGATTTGTTTGCTCATTGTCTACTTTTTTTTTGGAATTAATTACATTACTATTCCATTTTATCTTCTTCACTAACTTATTAGTTATGCTTCTTTTTCAATAGTTTCTATAGTGTTTAAGTTTCTATAGTGTTAAAATATTCATTTTTAATTTTTTTGTATTTTTTCTTGACTAAGAAACTTAAGACTTGGGTTTATCAAATAAGAACAATTTCTTTTTTGTTGTTTTAATTAATTAATTTACATTCATTCA
>NW_006201345.1:0-530 GCF_000334495.1 Tupaia belangeri chinensis
AGATAATTATTTTGAAAAGGAAAAATTGAATGTTCTCTTTGTTATTTCTAATATTGCCATGCATCCTTTGGACCTGGGTGTGCTGTGTGATAAGACTTAATACCTATGCTGGTTCTTGTTTGACGTGCATTAAGAATTAGAGATGCAGACACAGGGAATGGATAGCAAAGCGGGGCTTATTAAGAGAGGGAAGGATGGGACCAGAAGTTGGCATAATGCCTGTGTCGCTGAACTCCCATGTAGTTGACTGCAATTTGAGTACCGGACCCAGTGGCTTAAAATTCACACTGGGCACATGTGCAGGCATGCCCAAGATCCCGAGAGAAGAATGGAGGAGAAGGGATTGAGACATGGCCATCCCCCTTGGGGAATGATTTCTCGCTTTCTGTCTCTCTGTCTCTCCAGTGAGCACACACACCCTGTAGCAAAAATCTCTCTCTCTCTCTAAAAAAAAAAAAAAAAAAAAAAAAAAGAAGGAGAAAAAGAGCTCCCAAGCAGGGATCATGTCCTTAATAGGTCGCTGAAGAAGA
>NW_006201346.1:0-2655 GCF_000334495.1 Tupaia belangeri chinensis
TCTCTTCAGTAAGTGGTGTAGAAAAAAACTGGATATCCACCTGCGGAAAAATAAAACTGAAGCCCTGTGTCTCACCATTAACAAATATCAACTCAAAAATGTATCAAAGATCTAAACATAGAGCCTCACACTATAAAACTACTGGTGAAAACCACAAGAGATCCTTCTGGAGACATCACAGTAGGCAAGACTTCTTAAATAAAATCCCCAAAACACAGGAAAAATCCTGAACATAGAGAAGTGCACTTTCATCATGTTAAAAAGCTTCCATGCAGCAAAAGAAACAATAATACAAGTAAAGAGAAAACCATCAGAATGGAGAATATACACTTAGACTCAGATAAGTGACTGATAACCAGTATAGGAAACTCAAGCAGCTTACTCCTAAAAAAAATAAAATAAAATAAATTTTTAAGAAAGTTAAAAAATATTCAGTTAATAAAAGTAAAAAAATATTCCCTTAAAAGATAAGCAAATGAACTGAACAGACAAACTGTCCAAGGAACATATACAAACAGCCAAAAAGCAAGTGAAAAAATGTGCAACCCTTGTCATAAGGGAGATGAAAATCATAACCATAGTGAGATACCACCTAGCCCCAGTCAGAATGGCTAAGCTTAAAAAAATAAAAAAAAATGATAAGTGCTGGTGAAGCTGCAGTGGAAAAGGAATTCTCCTAAACAGTTGGTGGAAAAATACATTAGTTCAGTCATTGTGCAGGACAATATGGAGGTTTCTCAAAAACCTACAAATGGAATTACCATATGATCTATAAATTTTATATCTGAGTATCTAACCAAAGGACAGAAATACACTCAGTTGAAAAAACATTCTACATCCATTTTTTTTGCAATCTTATTCACAATTGCTAAGACATGGCATCATCCCAAATGTCCAAAGACAGATGAATGGATTAAAAAACTGTGGCACATACATACTATGGAATGCTACTTAGTGACTAAAAAACAAGGAGACCCTGGCATTTGACAGAAAGTGGACAAATGTGGAAGATTTAATGTTAAGTGAAGCAAGTCAGACTATGAAAGTGAGGCATTAGATTTCCATATATATACTGAATGTTGGCACTCAATGCCAGAAGAAGGATTGGAATGTATAAAAGCATGGGAAACAACTGTGGATACTAGAGATAGTGTGGGAGGAGGATGGGCAGTGGGGAACAGGAAGGAAGGAATCAAAATCCAAAAAGCAATACACTTAGTGGACACAAAAATGGAAAATTATCTGGTGATGATAATGTGTACAGTAGTATGTTTGACTGGACTAATATACAGTACATTTATGCTGGGAAAATTCATTTTATGTGATGTAAAAGTGTGCAGTATCTAAATGCATAATAAATAAATAAATAGAAGATTTCAACACACATATTAAAAATAGGCAGTCAAATTACAAATAAATACATGAATATATTTACAAATTCAACATAGTTAAAGAAGTAACCATTTAAAACCAGTTTAACCCCAGTGCCATCTCTCCCAGTGAACGAACGTGCCCCATAGCAAAATTTAATTAAAAAAATTAAAAATGAAGACTAAAAAGTCATTAGCTCATCAATCTTAATAGCTTAGAAAAGGGAAATTTTACTAAAAGATGATTGGAAAAGAGAAAATTATAAGAAACAAAGATAGTGAAAATAAACATATCAGAAAGAGGATCAGCAATGCCAAATGTTAGTTCTTTTTTTTTTTTCCAAATGTTAGTTCTTTAAAATAAAGAAATTCAAGGAATGGGACCAGCAGATAGTGTAATAGTTACATCACTAAACTCCCATGTCAACAGAGGTTTGAGTCCCAGACCCAGAGACTTAAAACTCACACTGGGCACATGTGCATGTGTGCCCAAGATCCCAAGAGAAGAATGGAGGAGACGGGACTATGGCATGGCCATGCCCTCTTGGAAGGTGATTTCTCACTTTTTTTCTCTTTCTCTGTCTTTCTGGGGTGCGCCCATGCCCTATAGCAAAAATCTCTCAAAAAAATAAAGAAGAAGAAACCTGGCAATTTTGATAACAGAAATGTATATTCTTGCCATAATAACATCCACAACACACAAGTGTTTTAAAAAGTAGCAATGAGACAGTGTAAAACTAGAAATGTGATGAATAAACAGACCGGTTGAACTGGCAAGAGAAATTCTTAAAAACACCCCTGGCTTTTGGTAACTTACATCAGTGAGAGAAATACCACTTTGGAGTAGGAGGGAAACAGAATATTTTCTAAAGAATATTAGCTATAGAGGCAATATTATATCAGCAAAAAATGATGATGTACCTTTTGCCTGTGACACATGATAAATTATGTCCAAAGATACCTTTAAAGGGTTATGCAAAACAATGTCTTAAATAATTTATTAAAATGGACTACATTAAAATAAAAATTTTATTCTTTAAATGAAACACTAAAAGGGTATACAGAGCCGTGGGAGTAAATAATGACCACACATCTAAACAAACATATGTATCTTTTTAAGAGAAAACATTTTTAAAAACAGGATTTTGGTGGCTTATGATTCTCCTGCCTCCCAAGTAGTAACTAAACATTATTTGTTTAGAATTATTTATTTAATTTTATTTATCTTTTTTTGTTTTTTTTTTTAATTTGCATACACATGCTTACCAGAAAGAGACAGACAGAG
>NW_006201347.1:0-373 GCF_000334495.1 Tupaia belangeri chinensis
ATGCCTGCTTCCTTGCTAATTTGATTTATCTGTTTCCTTTTCTGTTATTGATTAATCTAGCTAACAGTGCTTCAATTTTATTTATCTTCTGAGAGTCAGCATTTGGTTTGTTTATTTTCTGTATAGTTCTTTATTCTCTATGTTATTTATTTTTGCTTGAACCTGTATTACTTCTTTCCTCCTGCAGTTTTTTGTTGTTTGTTTGTTTTGCTGTTGTTTGTCTATTTCCCTGAGTTGTGTCATTAGTTTATTTGTCACCTTTCTGCTTTTATCTTGTGAGCACTAATTGCTATGAACTTCCCTCTTAAGATTGCTTTGGCTATGACCCATAGGTTATAAACATTTGTTCATTACCATTGGTTTCTATGAAACT
>NW_006201348.1:0-860 GCF_000334495.1 Tupaia belangeri chinensis
ACTAACAGTATTTACTTAGAAGATACTTTGATGGCCTTTGTGAAGCAGAAATACCTTCAATCACTGCTCCTTCCTCTGGCATTCCTAGAAGAAGCTAGGTTGAGAAAAACTCAGGAATGAATCTGAAAAAGTTGAGAGATTTTACATCTATGTTTTGTTCAAAGAAAATATATAGAGACAAATGGAAAAATCTTGAAAGATAACATAGGAATTCTAAGATGCTCAATTTTCAGATATCAGAGGGAAAACATGTACATAAAGAAAGTCTTTGAGGCAAAGATAACTGAAGAAACTTCATGAAACTGAAAAATTTATTCTGAATTCTCAGTTGTTCACTTGCACCACTATGGTGAAACTGCTTTTTATTTTTCCCAAACTCTAGTGGAATTAAGTTAAAAACATAGTCAAGAAATTGTGGTATTTCAGGGGTAAAGCAAAGAGTAAATGATCTAAGTTTTAGTAAACATGAGGTCAGCAAAAAGGAGAGTTTGGGATAGAAAATAAAAAGTTAAGAGTGTGATTTCAAAAGATCGGAACCAGTATAAAAAATTCCCGAGAGAATTAAATCCTTCTAGAAATAAATTCCCTCTTTTGTGAGATGGGATAAGTGTGTTTGTGTGTGTGTAATAGAAGGAAGGAGCTATTTTGTAGGTTTTCTGCCATATAAATGAGTTACTGTCTCTTAATCAATCATATATCTTGGCTCCATTCATAGGATAAACAAAAAATATTTTTGTTTTTGTTTTTGTTTTTTAGATTTTTGCTATAGGGCACATGTGCTCATGAGAAAGACAGAGAGAGATAGAGGGATAGAAAGTGAAAAATCTCCCTCCCATAGGGGATGGCCACACCACAATCCC
>NW_006201349.1:0-805 GCF_000334495.1 Tupaia belangeri chinensis
GGTATCCCAGAAGGTGAAGAAACTAATACGGTCATTGATAATCTGTTCCATAAAATCCTGGGAAAAAACTTTTCAAGTCTAGAGAGGCACTCAAACATTCAGAACCAAGAAATACAAAGAACCCCAAATAGAATAAATCCAAGAAGATCCTCTTCATAGCACATCATAGCTAGACTGACCAAAACCACAGACAAAGACAAGATACTCAGATTGGCAAGGGAGAAAGGTCAAGTCACTTACAAAGGCTATCCCATCAGGCTAACACAGGACCTCTCATTGGATAAAATGCAAACAAGGAAAGAATATGGAAATATAGTCAAAGTGTTAAATTAAAAACATTTTCAACTAAGAATACTATACCCAGCAAGATTAGCCTTCATATGGTAAAAGAAGATAAAAACATTCTCAGATAAACAAAACCTGAGATAATTTACCAACTTTTCAGACCAGTACTTCAAGAAATTCATAAAGGAGCACTATATCAAGAAAACTAAAGAAAACTAAAGTCAGACAGATAGTAATAAGAGGAAGAAAAAAAAAGGAATACAGCCATCTTAATGGTAGGGACAAGTCTGGAAATATCAATAATAATATTGAATGTTAATGGATTAAATTCACCAATCAAGAGACACAGACTGGCTCAGGACCACCAGTTGGTGTAATGACTATGTCGCTAGATTCCCATGTAGTCGACCGGGCGGTTTAAACTCACACCAGGCATGTGTGCATGCCTTCCCAAGATCCTGAGAGGAGAATGGAGGAGAAGGGATTGCGTTGCAGCATGGCCATGCCCCCCCCCCCCGGG
>NW_006201349.1:883-1341 GCF_000334495.1 Tupaia belangeri chinensis
AAAACCCTCTCAAAAAAAAAAAAAAAAGACACAGATTGGCTGAATGGATTAAAAATCAGAAATCCTCCATCTGCTGCCTGTAAGAAACCCATCTCAAGAATAAAGACATACATAGATTAAAAGTGAAGGGCTGAAAAAAGGCATTCAATGCAAATGGAAATCAAAAGAGTGGGAGTCGCTATACTGATTTTGGACAAAATAGGCTTTAAGGCAAAAACTGTAAGAAAAGACAGACAAGGGCATTAGATAGTAGTAGAAGGGCTAATTCATCAAGAAGATATAATGATTATAAATATCCATGCACCCAACTCAGGAGCACCCAAATATGTAAAGGGAAGACCACTAGATATAACAGGAGGGATAGGCTGTAACACACTAATTGTTGGAGAACTCAGCACCTCATTATTTTCTCTAGACAGATCAAATTCAAAGAGATTCAGGACCTAAATCATACCATA
>NW_006201350.1:0-433 GCF_000334495.1 Tupaia belangeri chinensis
AAGAAAGACCAAGACTGGAAGTGAGGCTCCGCGGACAGGAGCGTCCTCCCAGGACTCTGTGCCGGGAAGCCCTATGGATTCTGGTTGTCCTTGCTCCGACCGCTCTCAGCCCCCTCCGGTCTGTAAGCAGACAGGTGATCTTCGCGTGTCTGGTGTCCAAGCTAAGAATGTTCTCTAGTAACGACAACCACTGCTAATGCCACGTTCTATGCTGTCCTACACGAATGTGTTCTTACATTCTCAGTCGTTCTTTGCCTAATTCAGGACTTAAATTAGGAGCTTTTGAATCATTTTATTCAGACTTCTGGGCGGACGTATATTAGGGGCTTCTGAATCATTTTATTCAGACTTCTGGGCGAATGTGTCAGTCTACAAAGATAATATATCCTTCCTCCCCATGTTTTTTTGTAATTTCTTCTGTTAAGGAAAATGA
>NW_006201351.1:0-340 GCF_000334495.1 Tupaia belangeri chinensis
GCAGCTACAACAAATATCTTTAAGTATGAAAGTCAGCTTCTAGAGTGGAGTCTTTCTGACAAAGATCTTTCTGATACTCCAAGGAGAAGTAGAGTTGTTGGCTGAACAACCACATGTTGTATCTTGGAAAAGTTAGCTTCCTTTCAATAGGTCCATTGTAAAACAGTGTCAAACTGCTTCTGAAACCAAATTTTCAAGGAGAGCACTATGGTACATCACTGGGTTTTCTACTTCCAAAGTTAAGTAAGTAGAACAAACTGGTTTCTGTGAGAGTATGGTAAAATTTGGTTGGAAGAAGATTTCCCCAGTATTTCTTGGCTTAGGAAGTCTAGTGCATTCT
>NW_006201352.1:0-3867 GCF_000334495.1 Tupaia belangeri chinensis
CTATTTTTGATTGGGTCTCAGTAGGTTGTATGTGCCTCAGAATTTGTTCATTTCTTCTAGGTTATCCAATTTGTTGGCAAATAATTGTTCGTAGTCTCTTATCCTCTGTATTTAACTCTAACAGTTGGAATGTCTTTTCATGTCTGATTTTATCAGGGTCTTAGTTTAGCTAAAGATTTGTTGATATTTAACATCTTAAAAAGCCAGCTCTTGGAACCAGCAGGTAGTGTAGTGATTAAGGTGCTAAACTCCCAGGTGGCTGACCATGGTTTGAGTCTTAGACCGAGTGTCTTGAAAATCATGCTGGGCTTGTTTGCATGCGTGCCCCAGATCTCAGGAGGAGAAGCGATTACGTGGTGCCATCTCCTCAGGGGGCGGGTTTGTACTTTCCCTCTTACCTTTTCCCTCTGGCAAGAGCATGCACCCTACGGCAAAAACATTTAAAAGGAAAAAAGTCAAACTCCTATTTTTTTTCTTGATATGTTTCTGCTTTGGTCTTTTTTTCTTTTGTTTCTGTCTCTCTAGCTTGTTGGTATGTAATAGGTTTTTATTTGAGGCTTCTTTGTGAACATAAGCATTTGCTATAAACTTCCCTTTTAAATCTGATTTTGTTGTATCCTGTAGTTTCGGTACATTTTGTTTATATTTTTGTTTGGAAGTATTAATTTCTTCATTGATTCATTTGTTGTTCAGGAGCATGTTAGTTTCTATGTATTGGTGAATTTTCTAAAATTCCCATGATTGATTTCTAGTTTCCTACTATATGGCTGAAAAAGATACTCGATATGATTTCAATCTTTAAATTCATTATGACTTGTGATCTAACATATGATCCGTCTTGGAGAGTGTGCGTGCTTAAGAATGACATTATGATGTTGAATATGATAGTCTGTAAATGTTTATTAGATCCATTTGGTCTAAAGTATAGTTCAAGTCAAATGTTTTTTTATCTAGGTAATACGTACATTGCTAAAAGTGGGGCATGAAAAGCCCCAACTATTATTGTATTACAGTTTCTCCCTTCAAATCTGTGTGTTTTATGTCTTTAGGTGTTCTGGCTTTGAGGAATATATATCTAAAATTAATACATCCTCTTGCTGAGTTGACCCTCTTTATTTGACCTTTGTCTTTTCCGTTTTTTAGTCTATTTTGTTGATGTAAGTGTACATACTCCTGCTCTTTTTAGGTTTCCATTTATGTAGAATAGCTTTTTCCATCTTCTCACTTCTAGTCTGTGTGTCTTTATACGTGTAGTCTTATAAGCAGCATATATAATAACTAGGTCTTGTTTTATTCTCCCAACCACTATCTCCTGATTGGAAAACTTAATCCATTTATATTCAAGGTCGTTACTGACAGGTAAGGACTTACTACTTCTGTTTCATTACTTTTGGTCATTTATAGGGCTTTTATTTTTTTCTTCCACTTACTGTCTCCTATGTAAGTGGTTTTCCTCAGTGGTATGCTTTGATTCCTTATCTTTTATGTATATACTATATGTTTTGTTTTTTACGTAGGGTTTACATAAAACTTTATTTAAGAGATTTTTGCTATAGGTCCTGTGCACTCACCAGAGAACAGAAAGTGAGAAATCACCCCCAGGGAGGATGGCCACACCACAATCTCTTCTCCTCCTCTCCCTCTCAGGATTTTGGATACATATGCACATACCAGTGTGTTTCAAACTGCCAGGTCCCGGACTCTAAGGTCTTCCCTGTGGGAGTCTATTGCATAATGTAGCTATTATGCAATTGCTGGTCTCAACATAAAATATCAGTATTTCTTTTATGGTTAACTCTTTTAAAAAAATGTTTTTGCCATAGGGCGCATGTGCTCACCAGAAGGACAGAGAGACAGAAAGCAAGAACTCACCCCCCAGTGGGGATGGCCATGCCACAGATTCTTCTCCATTTTCCTCTCAGATCTTGGGCACGCATGCACACAAACCCTCTGGGGCGCGCATGCACACAAACCGGGTGTGAGTTCAAGCCACTGGGTCCGGGTCTCGAACTGCGATCAACTACATGGGAGTCCAGTAACATAGCCATTACATCAACTGCTGGCCCCTCTTTCACAGTCAACTCTGAATGAGTGGAGAGGGTGAAAGAAGGTTACGTAGAAACTTTTTAGACTGTCATGTTTGTCAAAGGTCTCTAAGAAGCAGAGATCGATTTAGAAAAAGACGTAAAGATTGTTAGGAAAAACATTTACTTAAAAAGAGGAAATAGTCTAGAGCACACGAGGAGAACCTTCAGACCATGATATGAATATGACCCTGAGTGAAAGAAAGACGTCTTGGGTGAAGGTGATCTAGACGGTGCTCAGTCTAAGGCAGGGTTAGTAAGGCTGCTGGGAAGTCGTTTAGCCAAAATCAGCTACCAGAGGACTCTGCATCTCTCAATAGGCCTGTGCTGGTGGACCTCCTGGGCTTAGCTGGGAGCAGCTTTTATGCAATTTATGCTTCAGAGTAAACGCTGTGATGTATTTCAGAGCTCAGCAGCTGGTGCTCCTAGATCTCCTCTGGTGGAGGTCTGAGTCCTGTCTTTTTAATGAGCTGGGGGGACCCCTGATAAGGTCTTACCCCATCATGTCATGATCCTCCTCCCCATCTTGCTAGGGCCACAGCTATGTCACTGCCTGAGCTGTTTAGGTTGAGCCAGGAACCAAACCCAAGTTCTCTTGCTGCTTCACCCACTGTGCAGTAATGGTCCCCACCCCCACGTCTGGGCCATTTTCATGTTCTTAGACAGAAAAACAGTCTGAGAGAAGTACAAGGCCATAAGAGAGTTCACGGCAATGTCACCCATTGGAGGAGACCTCTAACCCCCAGGAACAAGTATACCTTTAAACTCCCAAGGTGCTCACTGACTGATCAGGAGCACCCATGGGGAAAAAAGATCTCAGCATAAACACATGGATTTCAGAGCTCAGAGGCATGGGCCACCTGTCAGGGACATGCCCTACAGTCAGAGACCCAGTAGGTGCATGATGCTCATGGTCAGTACAATGAAATTCTTCCAGGCTATAATACAGCTTCACAGATGCCCCCTCCAGTCTAGAGTCCTACAGCTGGAATAGACACACACTGAGCAATTTTTAACCCTGGCATCTTCCATCATACATTGAAACAAAGTGCTGAAGTTTCCTGAGGATTAAAGAAAATGAATGAGACAACCACCACCGGAATATCTCCATTCCTTCTGAGGCAGGGAGCCATTATAAAGGCATTAGGAAGGGCCGAAGAAAGTACTTGTTCAGACTGACCTCTTTCATAAGGGCAAGAGTCTTATAGAACGTACAGTGGTGAGGAATGTGGCAAATGGACAATTTTTGAGCACATATTGTGTTGGGTACTTGTATAATGACGTATTCTAAACACTCAGCATGAGCAGGGCCTAAAACTTGGTTCTATTACTGTCATAGCATTCATACTGGAGAGAAATGCTGCGAGAAAGATTCCAGCCGAAGCATTAACATGGTCAAGTCTTGGAGAACCATTCTAGAAAAAGCACTCTTCTCAATGAGGACAGGCAAACCTTGCAATTGATTTGATACCTTACGGGAATGCTTAAGACTCCATCCTAGGGGAACCAGCAGTTAGCGTAATGGCTATGTCGCTGGACTCCCATGTAGTCGACCCCAGTTCGCATCCCGGACCCGGTGGCTTAAAACTCACGCCAGGCGCGTGTGCGTGCATGCCCAAGATCATGAGAGAAGAATGGAGGAGAAGGGATTGTGGCGTGACCATGCCCCCTGGGGGGTGATTTCTCGCTTTCTGTCTCCATGTCTCTCTCTGTCTGGCAAGCACACACGCCCTATAGCAAAAACCTCTCCAAAAAAAAAAAAAAAAAACTTCCCTCCTAAATA
>NW_006201352.1:4465-13510 GCF_000334495.1 Tupaia belangeri chinensis
ACCCCCCCCCTAAAAAAAAACCCCCCCAAAAAAAAAAAAAAAAAAAAAAACCTCCATCCTAGATCAAAGCCCTGCACATTGGATGGCCATAATACATAATAAAACCTTCAGCCATAGCTCAAATTCAGTACCAGGGATCTCTAGCTACTGTGTCTTAGCTAGAGATTTCCCTTCATTCGGGCAACCATATAACTTATATTGAATTAAAATCATGTGGAGTAAGTTAAATATGGCCATACATTTTTAGACTCGCAATCTGAGGGGATGAGTGGTCACTTTCCCACCTCGGGAAACTAAGCTGGCCTTGGTTTGACCAATAGAATATGGTAGAAGATGGGCCTGGCTTCCTGGGGTCAGTTCATGAGAGCCCTACAGCTTTTATTCAGGCCTATTGACTTACTTACTCTGAGAACCCAATTGCCGTGCTATGAGGAAGGCCGGAATCTTCAGAAATAGAAGTGGCTGGTAATAAGCTTCTTTTGATTCCTTTCATTTTTAATGATTACAAGTCAATTTCTTATATTCCTAGTTTACTGTTTGAATGACTATCTACTATTATCTAAGTATACTTTAATGCAAAACTTTTATACTACCTTTAGTTTATGAGCACACAATGCACATAGAACACTGCAGTTACATGTATTCCGAAGTCATGAAACCCGGTCGTGTTAAAGAACATTGTTTTGATGGAAAAACTCTCCTCCTGATGTTAACGCCACTAACCAAGACTGGCCACGTGGTGGCGCCAAAGGAAACGGAATAATCCATCCCACCGGTGCCGAATAGAACCACCGGCCAGCTCGCCAGTCTTACCAGCTCTACTCTAAAAGCCCTACCTGGGCCAGACAGGGAGGCGAATTTCAGATTTCTCTCCTACCTCCTAGCCGCTGTCAGCCCAATAAACCTTTTCTTGACAGCAACTCTTGTCTCAGTGTTTGGCTTCTTGTACAAGCATCTGAGCTGAACCAAGCCTTGGCGTTTGGTGACAACATGTGAGCCAAGATTTAGGAAATCTTGTTTAAAATACCTTTTAAAGTCAAAACCAGACTTCTTTTCCCAATTTCAAGAAAACAGAAAACTATATTAATTCATTTCTCATGTAAGTAATAAGAGCAGGTTTTGTTCAAATTTCAGTTTAATGATCCTCCTACCCTACTTAATTAATCTCTCTCATTTCCTCTAATGAAACGATTGTCCCTTTCATCTCTATTCTGGCCCCTGAGAGGACCCAGTCAGTCATGTGAGGTAGCACCAGAAACCAGAAAGCACACTCGCGCACACGCACGCGCGCACACACACACACAGTCTCAAGGATGCCACCTCCTCATACATTTAGTCATCTAAGGGGAAACATCTCGCACTCCTTGCCAGTGGGGGGACCCCTGATTCAGCTACTGGCACCTGAAAGACCAGAAAGGCCAGGTGGGAGTCCAATTATGCCATCTGCTGGTCCCCACATAAAACATCTTATCATACGATCCCTCAGCATTTCTTTCACAGTTAACACACAACAAGTGGAGTGGGTAAAAGAAGGTTAAGTAGAAACATTGAAAACTAAAGTCATGTTTGTCTGAGGCCTCCAAAAAGCAGAAGACAATTTAGAAAAACATGAAAAACTTCTGCTAGGGAACACATGTATTTAAAAAGGTAGGAAATGGTTGAGAACACACCAGGGGAACCTTGAGACCATGGTAAAAATCCGACCCTGAGTGAAGGAGTACGAACCGATACTAACAGGACATATGTACCAGTGGCTATCTAAAACTTCTAAAACGATCATTCCTTCTGTAGGGAGACAGAACCTTGTGTTAAGTCTTACACCTGAAAAACAGTGGATAAAACATCTGTACCACTTAGGAATAAGGAAATGGCAGCAGCCAAGTAGTGAGTGTACAGCTAGAATAGAAGGGTCTGAAATCGAGTGCTACAGAAATGGGCTGGAGCACGTGAGGCCCATTCAGCCACAGAAGCCAGGTGTGAGGGAACTGTGTACATGTATTCACGTCTACACTCCGGCTTGAGGTTTCACCTAGGAGAGCTCCGCCTGCTGCTGACTTGCTTTCTCTAATTGAAAGACATCGGGAAGTATTTTGTTTTTTTTTTAGTTAATTTATTTATATACATTCAGTCACATTGTTTAGCTTACAATGTGAACATTTCGATATGTGCACATTTCTCCCCAGTCCAGTTGATCAAAATATCTTCAACAGATAACACCACACCTCCCCGTCCCATCAATGCTCCATATCCCTGCTCCAAATGTCCTTCCCCAGGCCCCGCTCCTCCACACACACCACATCTGACATTCACACCCATCTCTTGTGCTTGTACATCTTTTAGTCAGTCAGTTTCTGTCGTAGGGTGCAGACACTTGGTATATATTAAGTGGGGACACACAATGTCTCTCCTTCATAGCCTGGCTTGCTTCACTCAGCAGTAAATCCTTCCATATTCTTCCACTTTCTGTCAAAAGCCAGGGTTTCGTTGGTTTTTATGGCTGAATAGTATTCCATAGAGTATATGTGCCACAGTTTTTCAATCGAGAACAATGTGTAGATTCCTCAAAAATCTACAAATAGAACTACCATATGACCCAGTAATCCCACTCCTTGGTATCTACCCAAAGGACAGAAGAATTCTTCATTGGAAAAGTGCCTGCACATTGATGTTTATTGCAACATTATTCACAATTGCTAAGACATGGAACCAATCCAAATGCCCCTGTAAGGAAGTTTTGTTTTCATGAAGAAAAATGAATCGGCCCATGAGGCACCTGCTCCTATAATGAGGCTGTGGTGAAAATGGCGACACTGTGAAATATCTCTCAAACGGGAAGTCAGTTATTTACCAGGCGGTTCCTGGGCAACTGGGGACATTCCTGACTGAGCCAGCTGCCCTGTAGCTCACCCAACACCTCCTGCCCACCTGCCTCCCCCATGTCCACACGGTGTGGTACTACGGGGGGGGGCACTGATGAACCCCCAGCTCCCCCTGAAAAGTCTGTGGAAACCAGTCTATTCTTTCACTCTCCATACAGAAGGCAGATGACGGCACCTACAGAAATGTTACACAGAAGTAGGCTTTGCAAGGTGACGAAAATCTAAATATTTTTAAATTTTAGATTTCCTCTTAATCCATCATTTTAAATTAAAAGTACATATATAAAAACATTTGGTTTTTAATATGTCATGGTGTCTATAGGAAGTCTGCCTCCAGACAATGGCAAGAGAAGGGTCTCCATTTGAACAGAAAACCTGTAACAGGTTCCTTGTCACCTTGGGAAGGTTTCAGGTCCCTTTTGTCTTATTTTGCATTGCCACAGTAGAGGCATGTGGAGGCCAGTCAGTTTTGTCTCCACCTAAGAGAGAGTTCTGGTATGTTAAAAGTGAGATAGAAAAAATGCCAAATCTACTAATGCTTCAATGTATCACAAATTAGTTTTTTTTTAAAAAAGGGCATACGTGGATCCAAGTGCCTCATGGCCTGGGGAAGAAGTCCTAGACAAAGGGGTGAGAAGCATGGTGGGCAACAGCCTGCCATAGTCCTGAGCAGGAACCACCCAGTGACTTCTTTTTTTTTTTTTTTTTTTTTTTTTTCCCCTTACCCCTTTACCCGGGTTTTGCCTCTGACCCTATGACCTGGGGCAGTTGTAGTCCTGGACTCAGGGAAGCCCCACCCAGAATTTCTCAGCACAGCATCAATAGCTGTGGAAACACACAAGCAAGCCAGCTTAAGCAAGGCTCCAGCCAGGCACTTGTCTTCTATTGTTTCCTAACAAATGACCTAATTCTCAGGGACTTGAATCAACATTTAATATAATACCTCAAGGTTCTGATGCCAGAAGCCTGGGCACAGCTTAACTGAGTTCTTTCCTCAGAGTCTTACAGTCAGAAATAAAGGTGTTGACGGAGCCACATTCGTATCTACAAGCTCTTTTAGGGGAAGTTTCCCTTCCAAGATCCTTCCAGTTTTTGGTAGGATTCATTTCCTTGTGACTGATTAATCAAAGCCCAGAAAAAAAGAAAGCACTTCTCTGCACATGCTAATTCTAGATCCCTAGATTACTTTTAAAGAGATTTTTACTATAGCAAAATAGCAATAGAAAAATGAATCAACCCATGAGGCACCTTCTCCTATGAGAAGTGCACTCACCAGAGAGAGAGAAAGAGACAGAAAGCGAGAAATGACCCCCTCAGGGGGCATAGCCATACTGCAATCCCTTCTCTATTCTCTTCTCAGGATTTCGGGCACACATGTACATGCACCTAGAGTGAGTTATAGGGCACCAGGTCCCGGACTTGAACCACAGTTGATTATGTGGGTGTCTAGCGATATAACCACTGTGCCATCTGCTAGTCCCTCCAGATCTCTTTCAAAGGCCTGTGAGGCTCACTCAGATAACCTTTCCGTTTGTTAAAGTTCTGAGATCTTAATTCTATCTGCGAAACACTCCAGCATGACCTAAATGAAGTCCTGTTACCAAGTATAGAAAGCACGTGCCATCTTAGAATGCTGCTACCATGGCAGGTGCTCCCTACTACGGTTTTTCATTAGCCAGTGACCCTGGTGAAGCCCAGCTGTGATGAAGATCTAGAACGCAAAACAGAGATGACTTCGAAAGGCCACTAAGATCAAGTAAACTGAGGCACACCAGAAAAACCTGGAAGGGACCCAGCCAATTAAACTACTGCACTACCAAAGGTACCGCGGCAGCAGAGCTGAAGTGTGTCCCTAGGGGCTGCTCAAACATCGCAGCTGAAGGATACAGAGATTTATTCTGCAAGACCGCATGTCTGGATTGAGCTACCTGCAGACACTGGCTTCGACTCTCAACCTTGCTAAGCCAGTAGTTTTATAACTGCCCCATCAAAGGGAACAATAACAAGGAATTCAGCAATTGCATCATCAGGAGCACAACCCATGCTGTTTCAGGGGAGGAAGAAGAGCTCCCCTTTAAGACAATGTCTGGAAACGTTTCCCCGAGACCTCAGGTTTTAGATACCTGTGATCATGATGTGCCCGAGCCTTCTGGTACTGAAGAGGAACTGCCACCCTCTCTATGGAATGTGTCATGGGATTCTCCACCACATGACAACCAACAGACATTTCCTGGGCTGTCTGGCCCCTGAATAGGCCATCTCTGTGACATAGGTACTCCTTGCTGAGGGAAGACAATCCAGTACTATAGAGGTAGGACTCTTCTCCGAGAAGTCCTGAGGGGAGCTGGCACCTTCTTAAATATGGCTGCTGACCCATGTTATAGAGCTGTATGATGGTCAAATGCAAATAAATCATAAAATATAAAATGAAAAATTGAATGACATGTCAAAACACCTACCATGACTATACCCAAATCTGAAAAGACCAGCTCTCAGAGATTTACCTACTTTTTAAAAAATCAGAAACACAAACTTCCTTCTGCCTTTCCTCATTGCTCACATTTTTTTTAAATCTTTTTTGACCACTGCCTCATCCAAATTTCTAAATCACAGACAGCAATTAGGTGAATTGAGAATATGAGAAAAAACAAGCCAGTTTTCTCTTGCTCCCAATTTCCCCTAGATTGAACTTGGGTGAATGAAGTATCTCAAGTCAATACAGCTTGAGAATTTCTGCTCCTCACATTCACCTGTTTCAAAACTCATTTAGGTTACTATAGCAGCTGGGCAGTATCAATGCTTACAATACACAGTGTATATCTTCAGGTCTATTTATAAACTCCCCATAGAGAGAGATCCCTACTTATACAAAATTGCTATGACTTCCATATCAAACTTTGACAAAAAGACCTGCGTTGGTTAAGCTGTATATTTATCTTTTAGAAACTTATTAAGACAAAGTAGAAAACTAACTCTGCCCACAGTACACATTCAAATAGATGGTTAGGTTGCTTGGTATGAATTCAAAAACCATGACACCTTTTAAGTCCCACCACACTGAGAGCATAACCTTCCTCTGATGAACGTCTGCTTTCAATGTCTTTGAGGTAAATCATCATATCGGATCCAAGACCATTTGAGCACCACGTTGTAAATAATCCACTTAGCACCAGTTACCAGTCACTTCAAAAGAGAATCATTTTCCTCAAATGTAATGAGCATATGACAGATGTTTATACACACCATCAAATGAACTTGAGTTCATGAGGAACCCAAATAGCAAGCTTGCTTTTGTACCCCAGCTTTTTCCGGTGGTTGTGAGCGCTCGAATGATGGGTGTTCAATCTTTCTGCAATCTCTTGTGTCGTGTAACCTGGGTTTGACTCGACCAATACTTTTGTCCTCATCAACCTTGGTGAGGAGGGGTCTCCCTGACCAAGGAGCATTGGCAAGATCAAAATCACAAGCACAGAATTTCGTGAATCATTGTTGTCACTGACGTTCTTGTAGAGCATTGTCACCATAAGCTGTATGCCACCTTAACCAAGCTTGACTCTTGTTCTTCCCTTAACAGAAGTAAAACAGTAAAATACAGTGTAAATGCAGTTTGGTCTTCCATCTTCAAGTTGTAAAGTTTCTAAAACTCAACCAAATTGCTTAATTTTAATTTTTTAAGAAAGAAGCTAGAACTGTCAACGGTCAAATGACATAGCAACAACAGAGATACAAATGACTACTTCCTAAAATAACGCCATCTGTTGCAAAACTGTGTCATGACTTTTCTGACAACCGAGTACTTTCAGAGAAGGCAGTAGTGGGGAACCACCAATCTACCCCGTAATTGTTGTCTGGAGGCCACTGGTTTATAGCCCTTGCTTCAATACGTTTTACTCGTTTTTTGGTCTCCAATATACTCACTGGTAAATTCACTAACCTTATTGGAACGCTTATGTTATTTGCTTCTTTTATCTTGATGCTTTCATGATCCTCTATCTTTTTCTTTTTGGAGAGATTTTCACTGTAGGGCACGTGCGCTCGCCAGACAGAGAGAGACATAGAGACAGAAAGCGAGAAATCACCCCCCAGGGGGGATGGTCACGCCGCAATCCCTTCTCCTCCATTCTCCTCTCGGGATCTTGGGCACGCACGCACACGTGCCCGGCGTGAGTTTTAAGCCACCGGGTCCGGGACATGAACCGCGGTCAACTACGTGGGAGTCCAGCGACATACCCATTACGCTAACTGCTGGTCCCCTGGATCCTCTATCTTTTTGACAGTCTGATTTTGATATTTCTTATGGTAGTCTTGTTCGGATTGAGTTTGACTTGAGACTTTTTGATCTTCTTATGCCTAAATATTTGTATCTGTCTCCAAATTCAGAAATTTCTACCACTATTAAATAAGTTTTCCCACTCCTTTGTCTCTCTTCTCCTTCACAAACTCCTATAACACAAATAATTGCTCTTCAGATGCTGTCTCATACAATTAATTTGCTTGATCAAGCTTATATTGACTATTTTTCTGCATTTTCCAATTTTACCCTGAAAGTAATGGCAAACATCCATTTGAATGAAAAATTGAATGAATCTTGGTCAGAGAGGTGAAATCCTCCTTCAATTGAAAGGAGACATTGTGATTTAAAATGTGAGAATCAAAAGAAGAGAACAAGACCAGCCTTCACATTAGCATAAGTCTGCAGCCCTCTTTCCCAGATATGACTGTTCTCAGGCTAACCTCGAGCCACCATCCATTCTGTGAATGTGGCAGGTGTCAAGACCATGTACACTGGGCACAGGAAAATGGATGATCTGGAGAGACCATTGCAGCACTATTCGCCAATGTATCCCTGTATTGATGGTTATAAACACCCTCTGCTACTTCCAGGGCTACCATCTCCTTTCGACGTGGGTTATGGACATGGATGGTAGAGCAATTTTCTCCTAAGACGTCCTAGCATAAGGCACACCTATTAGAAAACAAACCAACACAATATTCAAGAAATACTCCTCTGCTTTTGCTTGGTCTTACCTAGAGGGTTCTCTCTTTGCATCTGTGTTAATAGGAATTTTTGGAGAGAAGAGGGAGACCATTTCCTCATAAAAGGCAGGATCTTGAAGGTCAGACATCACTTCATGCACCCATAAACAGAAGTCACTCTAGCAGGAACAATGACTTTATGCAAGTTTACAAAACGTAACATTGATAATTACAAGAGTAGACCTCCTTTTCCATTGCTCTATCATTAGGTCAGCTTAGTGTATGTGACTATGTATAGTCAGTATACTTAAGAGAGACAAAAATATAATTTAGCACTCATGCTAACTTGTCCTTGTAATGGTTAAGTTTCCAACAAAATGCTCCTTCAACAATCTATATAGGCAATGAAAGATAGGAAAACAGCAGATTGAGAGGTTCATGCCTTGAAGAAGGTTGTAGAATATACAACCACCTTGGACTACTCACCTAACAAGTTAATGACCAACAGCTAACACTCTACATAGGCTGTACGTTTCACCTATGGACCCATGAGATGATGAAAATAAGATCACAGCATTTTACAGTAGACAGGTCTACTGATCACATTTGTTGACTGCAAGTAACCCTAAAGGCCAGTTATATTCTCTCGGAGGCTGAGAGGAACCTGCTACCACAATGAATTTCTCCCTAACAGGGATAATCAGGACTGTGCATTTTGGTTATATGACTAACTATCTGACAGCTCCCAATTTTCAGTTTTTAAATTTGCTGTAGGTGCATGTGGTTGCCAGAGAGACAGAGGGAAAGAGAAATGGAAAGTGACAAGGTAATCCCTAGGGAGGATGGCCATGCCAGAATCCCTTCTCCATTCTCCTCTCAGGATTTTGGGCTTGCATGCATATGAACCCAGAATTTCTCAAGTCTGGGACTTAAATCACATAGTTGGCCATGTGGGATTCAGTCTCCTTAACCACCCACCAAACTAGCTGGCCCTGAAAGCTCCTGTTTTTTAAGAGATACACAATCTATTGTCTTCTAAATGTAGGGGTTTTCTACATAATCTGATAGACTTGTGTCAGGTACTGAACATCTAACACATGTGTTAAGAACATTTCATGGGAGTGTCCTAAAGGATATCCATTAGTGATATTTAGGGAGTGGGAATAAGCTCCCTGTTCTCCTACCTTCC
>NW_006201352.1:14066-23790 GCF_000334495.1 Tupaia belangeri chinensis
TGAAAAGACTCATAGCCCCATACTCCATACTCAGCTTTGAACAGAGAAAGACGTATACTCATTTTTCTTTTACTGATAAATTTCAGAGACCAAGCTGCAGCAGTCACAACCTTTCAGCTAACTTGGAATCTAAGATTTTCTTCACCCTATATGAAGAAAAGACTAATTTTTATTCAAGTTTGCATGATATCGAGGTGACCAGATGCCAGTAGTAGGACCAAGGAACAAGAGAAGAAGAACGACAAGAATGAAATAGCTGGAGTAAAATAGTCTGAATAAACCTTCATATCTTCTACAATTAAAGAGAAGCTGTCAGTAAAACACAGCATAAAAATAAAAATCACTTAATTTGAGTCATCCTCAATGGTTGGCTGCCATTATAAAATCTTGCCGTAGTATGCTCCCAATCAGTTTGGTACAGCCTGTCTCCAACAGGCTTATAGCTCTGCTCTCTAGAGGAGGAGGGGAATGTTGGAATACCCAAAAGCAGCCAATTAAAAGCTCAGAAGTATATTCCCATGAAACTTATTAGTAACTTGAATTGTCCTTTGGCAAAACTGTCCATGCTAAACTGACCTCATAACCCCTGTGGGAGTTATGACATGGCATACCAGACTCACTATGGGTCACTCCGTGAGGACTAAGTCCACTAAGTCCACCATGCAAGCTCGTCCTCCCTTTACTACCATAGTAAGATGCAGGAGTCCTCAGACTTCCCAGCTGGCAAGTAAGTATCCTGCTGCACACATCACTGTTGGTCAGCAGAGAGGCCAGGAGAGGCAAAGCCCTTCTCACTGCATACTGACAAACATCAAGTTTTTATGAAAAAGAGCGCTAGATCTGTTTATTTTCCTCTTATCACAGCCATGCCCCAGGACCTTTGAGTCATTCAACTCAAACATTGGCAAGAATAATCTAAGAGGGGCTAATGACCAAAGCTTGACTGTTATTTTTATTATTAATTTTTTTAGGGTGACATGTATTTGCTAAAGAGAGAAAAAGTAAGAAATCACCTCTCATGGGTGATGGCCATGCCACGATCCTGTCTCCTACATTTTCCTCTCAGGATTTTGGGCAGGCACACACCTGGCATGATTTTCAGGCCACTGGATCTGGGACTGGACCTACAGTCAGCCATGTGGGAGTTCAGTGCCTTAACCACTATTCCACCTGCTGGCCCCCAGTGGTACCTCTCTTATGTCTCCCATCAGAAAGGTCTCTAAATCAGTGTATTACAAGGTAAAGTGCAGTTAATTGTGGCAGTGTGGCACTTGAGATCACGATGGTCTCTAGATACTTCTCCATGTCTTCAGACAAGCTCTGTGAGGAGAAGGTAAAATATTACCCATGTCCCCTACCTATCTGCAACAACCATCCTTTCAAAAGTGCCAAAGGCATCCAGAGAAAAACTACAGGGGATTTCCAGCTCCAGTCTTAGCTTAGCATTTCAGTCTTAGCTTCCTCTAGGGAAATTTTAGCAGCTGCAACTGAAATGTCACAGCTTTGAAGGACATCCCACTATAGTGCGGTAATGCTCAACCAAGTTGGGAATCAACTCAGATATTTAAAGGGTAGAATATTTCTCAGTCGATATATTTACAAAAGCACGATGAAACCAAAAAACAAACAAGTAAATGAAAAACAGTAGTAACCCTAAAGGGCATCATCTTTTCTCCCCCCCTTTTCCTCATCATTTACTATTTTTGTTATTACTCTTTTCAGTTGCATATGTTTATGGACTATGGTGTAGTTTTTTGATATATAAATGTAACATATTATGTTCAAATCAAAATAATCACCACAGTATTGTTTTCACAAAAACAGACTTATATTCAAAGAGAATTATTTTAAAAATTAAGACAGGTGATTTCTTCAAAGGTATAAGAACTAAAACTAGCCAAACGTAGACTATGAAGTTGATAATACAGATGGAAAGATTCAATAAAAATAGTGCTGTATAAAAATATGTGGGATATAGTAGAATGAATGTGCCTAAAGACCTCAGGGAGATTTCCTGATGACCAGAGAAAAAGACAAAGGCTATGGTGAGAAGGACAAAGGAACATAGTGTATTTGTTTCAATCACTCAAACCCCTCTGCTTGGGTCCCTGAGAAAGTTTATGTGTGATTAGTGTGCTGGGCATTTGCTTTTCAACAGTTTGAGGAGTTGACATATAAATATTTTCTCAAATATATTTAAAACCATACTGTTTCTGTTGTTATACAGAAACACAAAGAAATACAAAATTATAAGAAATATTTTGAATATTATCTTTAAAATTCAGAATTTTAAAATTTTGAAAGTTGTTTATTAACTGTCAAGAACTATGGGGCATAAGGTAAAAATTTTGATATGTAAAGTAAATGATTGTGGAAAAATGTAAAAATAAATTTAAAAATGAAAAAAAAAATAGGAAGAGGTACAGAGCTTCTAGGGCTCAGGGTACTCTCCATGACCCTGGATGTGTGGCTCAAACACCAACAGACATTAAAACACGCAGTTCACTCAACTGCCTTGGTTAGAGAAAACAACATAAGGAATAGCAGTTTTCCCCACATTATATATTTAGAAAACAATTTACTTCTGTCATTATAAAAGATTATCCATATTAACCAGGGTGTAAATTTGATCTGGACTTGAGAATTCAAGATGTCAAAATATTACCTCTGAGTAAAAAAGACACCAGACACACCCACTATTGTATTCCTGATCTAATGATCTAGCCACTCCTGTAGAACACTGTACTGCTCTTGCTTTCCAGAAATACTGAAACATAGTCTACTTTCTTTTCTAGGCAAAGTATGGATCCAGAAAGATTGCAAGAAAAATTCTTTCAGGTAAAATAGTATGAAGATGAAACCCATCAACTTACAATGAGCAGCAAAAAGAGGAAACCTGTCATAGGCATCTACCCTGTCTATCACTGGGAGGCCAGGCTGCAGATCTTGATTCTGAATCACAAAAAATATGAAACAAGGTATTTTCTTAGGTAGATCAATTCTTTACGTTTGACCAACTCACCTCAACAAGGAACATCAGGGCTGGTGTCCCAGAGGACACACCTGCGTTAAGGCTTCAAAACATCTACACTTTGAGTTCGACCTGAGATCGTGAGCATGAAAACACTTTGTCACAGGTAGAACTACGAGTAGGTAAACTTTACTCAAAGCAACGCAATTGCTGAACCTTTAACTTTAGCCCTTCTCCACTCAAAGAAAATGGAAGCAGAGAAATGTGAACACCTGAGATCTGAAGAACCATGGGTGTGGCAGCCTGAGGGCAAACACTGCCCATGTTGCCCATGTTCAAGATCTTCCCCAGGCATAAAATGGAGTGACACCTCCAACAGAACAGTCAGGCAGTAAGGAACCTCACCTGGACCATTCCAAACACTCTGGCTTGAGACTGACCCTCATTTGGAAGTAGATGGAATGAACGTGTCGGAGGAGCTGAGATGAGAGGGTCAGACACCCAACACAGTAGAGGGGAAAGCTGAAGTGGAACACATTTGCAGCAGCTTCCACTGGACATCACCACAGTTTATCATTAATCCAGGCACCTAGGGCAGGCCTGCCGGAGACTGCAGGCAGAAGGGTTCAAAGCAATGCCATTCTTTCTCATTCAACAGAAGAAGTTCTAAATGGGTGGGCAGTATGAATTGGGATAAGCCCCTAGAATTCATGGGTAATAAAACACGTAGAATGAGGGACTACTGGTGCACGTGTGAAACGTAGTACTCTAAGACACAGACCCACACAGGAGGTTGCCAGTTCATGTCCTGAGGCCTCTGAGTGTGCCCATAATCCAAGCTGATTAAAGCTGAGGGTAGACTGCACTGACAAGACCCTTTTGAGGATGCTGTTTGTCTCTCTTTCTCTTATAAGTACTTATGGGAAAAAATTACATGCAAAATTATGCAAATTAGGATAAGTTCTTGTCAAAAAATGTCTAGTGATTGAATTCATAAAAGAAATTGAAATATATATTTAAAAAGCATTGATTTTTTAAATTTGAATGAGATGTAGGCATACTCAGGGTCAAAGATTTGAGGAAAAAAAATGATACCTTACAAAAACTAAATGTTAACAAAAACTTTAGATCCTATTTTCTGCTAAACCATACAAAGAGGAGGTATGGCCATGAAACACAACAGCTGACATCATATGAAAAATATTTGTGTGAGTGTGTAAACCTAAATCGGGACCCAGCAGGTGGTGTGGTGGTTAAGGTGCTGGATTCTCTCACATGGCTAACCATGGTTCAAGTTTCAGACCTGGCAGCTTGTTTCTCACTTTCCCTCTTTCTCTCTGTATTTCTCTGGTCAAAGTAAAAATAAGTGAATGAATAAATAACATTAAATAAATCATTTTTAAACAAAGAAAACCTAAACCTATTAATGTACTTTACATGCCAATGTAGGAGAGTTGCAGAATACGTCCATAATATTTGTCTTAGATAAACTCATGATAGGCAAGGGGACCTGACGTGTGAGGTAGATCTAATTTTAGATTGTTAACACACTGGCCTATATTTTTGTGTGTCATAAAAAGTATCAGAACTTAGAAGACAAATTAGCTTTTGACTACAGTGAATTCATTATTAAAGATCTGTATCCTGAAGTATTCAATTCAAGCAGCCATTGAGGAAGGTAAAGACTGTAACACACATGACTAGGAGACAGGACAGTATAAAAGAATCTCCTCTCAGGAAAAGAAAAATATTGCCTTCTCAGATGAATAGGGAGCTCCAGCTGCAGTAGGTTCTTCAAGAAGCAAGCCTCATCTAACATGGACTCTGATCATTTTGAAGGAAGTGTGATATCATAAAGAAACCCCATGAGCCCTTCAAGCCTGAACCTGTGGAAGCTGTGAGAGATGAAGAGACAGACTCTCACTGAACTTGGGTAGGCATTTTTTCCCTTATAATACTAAAATCTTTGCCCCAGGAATTACAGCCTAATTTATATAACGTGCAATGTATAGAGAAGCATTAGCAGCCACTGCACCTAGTGAGCTCTTGTTTACACGCTTACCCTAGCCTTGTCCACCATTCCCAAATAAAGCATTAACACCCCACATATTAGGGAGGCACTGATTTGAGAGAAATCCCTGGTGTCTTCCTACTCACCTGGTCATAAGCTTCCTTTGTATAAATAGACTTGGTGTAGAGTCCATTGATTTGACATCTCCCAAGTGGACTGACTTGTTTAGGTCACTTACAGATTTTTTGTTTTTTAATTTAGAGGTTTTTGCCTTAGGGCACATGTACTAGCCAGAGAGACAGACAGACAGAGATGGTGAAAGGGAAAGTGAGAAATCACCCCCTAGGCGGATATGGCCACACTGCAATCTCTCTCCTCCATTCTCCTTCCATGATCTTGTGTATGCATGCACACATGCCCAGCATTGAATTTGAAGTCACCAATTCTGTTCAGCCATGTGGTAGTCCAGCTATGTAACCACTGTGCCATCTGCTGGCCCCTACAGATCTTAAGCTACTTAGGATTTATTTTCATTTTTTTCCATTGGTAAGATTTAAAAATATATATGTAAAAATTATATATCAGGCACATAAACTAGGGCTCATCAGTTTAATGTTTGTAGGTTTTTAAGATAAGAAAATATTAAGGAGCTTTGTTTAATTAAAATTTTTAAATTTGCATAAGTGCCTGGAAGACATAATTTGTTATATCTTACATAAGAAATGTACATAGGATATAAAGCTTCTTTATGAAAAGGCATAATTTAAACTCTCCCACCAACATAATTCCAGAACCAAAGTTTCCTCATTTCCCTCCCAAATTGTTTATGAGGCCCCATTTTATTGGGATATTTTCATGTTTAAAATAAAGTTCAGGGAAATAACCTAAAGCATCATCACCCCAAAACCTTTTCTAAGTTCTTGCTCACCCAGACTTGACGGGCCATCTCATCACTCCTCTCTAGAGGTAGGTAATTCTCTTAAACTTGTACCAAGCTTTCAAAGACATGAAAAACTTTCCTTTTCATCCACTGATTCCAGGTCCACCTCTAGACACTGATAACCACATTCGTACTTAAACATGGTGAGCTTGACTCAGATCTCCAGAAATGGCACCAGGAATAAATAAATATTGATCAAGTCTTCTCAGGAGAAAAGACTAACAAACCTAAAACAGACTCTGTGAATAAAGGAAGAAATCTCACTGAAGGCCAGATGGCCTCCAAGACAAAACCCAGAGAATGATCCTCAGGTAGTTACCTCTTAGCTGAGATTGAAATGGTGAAGATGAATCAAGAGTTGACCTGGAGATTACGCCTTAAGTCAACAACCTCATCACTTTATTGAGTACACTTTGAGTGCAAGTATTAAGACTTGTAAAAAAGAAAATACAATGCTTTAAAAATCAAATGTTCACTTTCATCAAATCAGTAAACAGATACTAGTAAAGAGGAAGATGAAATGATAAGAGTGAATGCACACATGACACAATCCTTGGGTGTTAAGTTTTGAGATCCAATAAGGTCAGTATAAGCAACACCTGAGAAAAGTCAAGTTGCCCTTCTGATTACACAGAGCTATAAGTACGTGACATACTATCACCAACCCATATCCTAAAGACAAATTCTTCACATAATAATATTTTACAAGTCAAGCCTTCTCATTATGGAGATTCCTAATGAGACAGGGAATTGGAAATGTCCCTTCAAATTTGAAGACAGAAGAATAATCATAGGTGAGAAAAAGCATCTACCTCAAAATGTCAAGATCAAAATTACAGTTCATCACTCATTTAAATTTGTTTTTAAGTGGTTGAAGTGGATTGGAGTCCCCTTTCAAACTATAGGGTAATACAGAAAAATATGAAATGCCTAATTTTATGAGAATAGTGTTATTGAAAATCTAGAATGAACTAGAAAAGGACAAATGCCTGAAAGTCCTGGCCAACAGCTGCCTCTCCATCCCAGATCTCTCTTGCTCAAGAATGTGAGCCAAAAGGTCAGTTAGCTAGCCAAAAGAATAGTGTAATATGGCGAGCACTGGTGTCCACTTATCTGAGAAATCATATTTCACTCGATGCCAAGCACAGTTATAAAAAACAAGAAGGGATGTCCAACTGCAACTTCCCAATATTTAATCTTTTCCTCCTTTGAGATTTTCAAGAAGCAACAACTATGACATAATAGCTTTGGATAAAATGCAGGTAAGTATAAAAGCCATTCAACCAAGTATATTATAAGCCAATATATCAAGCACTAAAATATTTCTCAATAGAGTCCATGTACAAATATTTATTCCTAAGCAGAATAGTCACAGTATGAGACCATAGGACACAAAAAATAGTTATTTATAAGGCACAATATTAAAAAAATATTAGGACCTATACTCAATGAAGCCAATTATCAAATAAGAGGAAATAAGATATGTGGAACTGATACCCTCAAGCATGTAGGGGCAGAATTGTCTTATATTAAATTCTACAATGTAAGACTATGCACTCATAGGACAGAAGAGTATTTATCACTAAGTATACTAGTAGGCAAACATATATAGTATCAATAGAATGAATGTGGCTGAAGATCAGATGGAGGCTTTTTCCTAGTGCCTGGAAGAGTCAGGAAAAAATGAAGCCTAAAATAAAGAGTACCATGAAGCATAATATATTCAATTCAGTTCAATCCCTCAACCATTCTCGTCTTTGTGGATTCCCAAAATGAATGGTTGGGAGAGGGTACAGGACTTTCAGGTGTTTGGGCTCAAGGTACCCTTCCAGAGCACCAGACATATGGTTCAAATGTCTATGGACCCTGCTCAGATGAACAAGATGTGATGGTCGAAGTGATAGGAAAATTATAAGAAACGGAGCAGGTAACTGATGTATACATTATATATTTATAAAATAATGTTTCCATAACTGTATCACCTTTTTAAATCAGAATGGAGATTTTGATCTTGATCTATATTCAATTGAGAATTTAGGATACCAAAATAGTGGCTTCTGTGAGGCTTACGTGCATTCTTGGGATGATGGTATTGAATTCTCATCTACTCAATCCAGAATTATCCTAAATGGCTCACAATATCAGAAACGCTAACATCTAGTCTATTTTCAGTTCTAGGAAAATCTTTGATGTGAAAAGATTGTAAAGGTTATGATTACAGATATAAGGGACTTGAGACGAGACAGACATTAAAAGAAGGTAGTACAAGAAAAGTAAAAACAAAACACCCAATTGTGAAAGAATGAATGAGATACCTGTCATAGGCACCTGCTGGAGAAGGCCACAGACTTTGTTCCTGCATCACAAGTCATCAAGCAAGGAGATTTCTTAGTGGACAAGTCCTTTAATTTTCCATCAACAAACACCCCAACAATGAAAGTCTGTGATTTCATAAAGATGACACACCAGTGTCTAGACTCTACGCAACCATGTGTGGAGCTAAACCAAATGTCATTAAGGCAGAGGAGCACATTCTTTGTCAGAGATAGGATAGACCAATGGGTTGGCTCTGCACACAGCGCTGACATTGGTCCTTACCCTCAGTTCTTCATCATGTTGAAGGGAGCCCAATACAGAGAAGGAAGAGCTCCTAAGATATGACACCTGTGGATATGGGATCCTGGGGAAAAAGAGCCATGCCATCTCAGTTCTGTATAACCCTCACATCAAGTGGAACTTCTCTGAGGGTAAGATAGAGCACATCTCTCCTCCAAAGCAGTTAGGTGGTGAGACATTTCACCTGGACTACTCTGAATACTCTGGCCTGGGGATGATTCTTATATAGACAAACAGGGGCCAGGAGTACAAGAATGTCTGCAGACATGGATCATAGGATTACCTAGGTGGTGTCCTGCAAAAGCTAGGATAATGGGGGTCAAACATCCCATAAAGAAATGGGCTGTGTCAAAGTCAAACATGTTTGGTAGCTGCTTTTGCTTGAGGTCAGCACAGGGTCTGTTTGATCCGGCTTCTTGGTTCAGGCCTTCCAGGGACTGTAAACAGAAGTGTTTCAAAACCATTTCATTCTTCCTTCTTAGTCAATCTTAAGAATTTTAATTGAGGATCAGTATGGCATTGGCTAGCATCACTAAAATTCAAGGAAACAGAAAATGTCAAAGGCTGGAGGATGATGAAGTAGTTTTTCCACCAAAATATTTTGTATATAAGTAACAGCCTTTGTTTGTTACGTGCTGTATGCATGCTTTGTAAAACCATATTGAGTGCTATAGAGTACAGCAATCAAATGTGAATAAGAAATCAAAAAGCATCAATTGTTAAATTTAAGAGATGCTGGCTATTCTTAAAAGTTCAAAAATGAAAAGTTAACCATACAAACTAAATGTTAAAGTATCTTAGATTCTGTTTATAAATGATATATTGTGACGTATGTAACAATGAAAATTAAGTTGATATACAATACCCATATGAACATGGACATCTATACATGCTACCTTCTACAACATCCCACTGAAGGACAGAATTTTAAGTTCCTTCTACAATGTTTATGTTAGAATTTATGACATGTAAGGGAGATCTGACATTTGAAGAACACTCATCTTACATTTTTAAATAGTCTCATCATTTTTCGGGGGAGGGAGTCATGAGACTTCATGATTTTCACATAAGGAAAGTTGAATTTTTATCAATTGTGTTGTGCTCAAATTTTTGCATCCTGAGCATGGCAGAGATGGAGTTATGGCTGATGAGATACAAGGGTGTATAAAAGAACCTCACAGTGGTA
>NW_006201352.1:23955-42584 GCF_000334495.1 Tupaia belangeri chinensis
CTTCCTGACTCCTCCCTATAAAAAAGTGGATTAGGAAGCCCCTCATTGAGGTAGGCTCTGAGCCCACTTCTCACTGCTGAAAAGGGAAACTCAGGTTTTTGGTATTCTTTTGGAATGATTGAGTTGCTCCATGCTACACCCCCACTCTTTTGGGGCTACTTGCTTTCATGCAAAGCCACATCTCAATAGCACAGGAAAATCAATGTTTTAAGAGTAGGAAGAAAATAACATGAAAATAGCTGGTAAAATTCTGGACATTTACCATTAATTCTGACACCTCAGAGGGGTACTCAAAAATGTGTTGTTCATGGCTCAATGGTCCTCAGTAGGGTTGACTCCCATCACCTCTTTAAGTGGCTAACTCAATATTATCCTCTTCAGTGGCTGCTTTATTGACCTTGTCACTGGTTCATTGTCTTTTCCCCTGGTTTTTCTTTTTTATAGATACTTCCAAATGAGGTATCAAATACTCTAGACAGACTAATGGCCCCCTAAAATTTCTACATGCTCACTCTTAGGACCAGTAAATGTTATGTTGCATAGAAAGGGTAAACTAGGAGTACTGATAAAATTATGTCTGCAATCAGCTGACTTTGAGGTACTAGATTGTCTGGGGGGCTCATTGTTATCAAAGGCAATTAAAATAAGAAAGTAGAAGAGGGAGGGAAAAATGGAGGTGAGAGAAAGATTTTAAGATGTACTTTCATCTCTTAAGAGGAGTACTCTCCACTGTGAAGCTGAAAAGTGGCCACAAGTCACAGAATGCAGGATGCTGATGAAAAGTGAAGTAAACTGTCCTCTAAAAAACTAGAAGAGAACCATGACAGCACCTTGATTTTGTCTAAAACTAGTTTTGAACTACTGATATTCATTACTACAAGATAAAGTAAATCTGTCTTATTTAAACTCATAACTTGGTGCCTATGCGTTATGGCAGAAATAAGAAATTAATACAAGATCTATGCAAAGTTCTTATTTTCAGGGTGATCCAGAATAAATCAATAATATTTATCTTTTATTTTATATGAGTCCTTCCCTTCCCTGAGAATCTTGATCAAGAAATCAAAGGCATTAAGGAATGTCATATCTTCATAGCATCCCGAGAGAGACATGCTGAGAACATTAACAGTGTTCATTTAATTTACATTTGAGATTATAGGCACAAATGCCATAAAAGATTATTAAAGCTTATGAGAGGAAAAGAAGATAGTGATTATTTGGGTTTTATGTGAGAAAAACAGAACATTTAAAATCTTCCCAGAAAGTATTCTATGGACCCAAATAACTTCCTCATGACATCTACTACCAGCTGAGAGATGACACAAATCATACAGAAGCTATTCTAGATAATACAAAAGGATGGGAAAATTTCTCAAAATTGCTCTCCTTTGACAACCAAAGGAATTGACTAAAGCATCAGGAAGCCTTTTCCGTTTCTCTACTCTAGACAGGCAAAGATTCCACAAGAGGCTCCCATTTCAGAAGGTCTGGCATTTTTTATGAGCTGTCAGTTGACATGACTGCCAAAAACAAACCAAAAAAAGGCCTAACATTTCCCACTGTGCTCCTTCAGAAAGTTCTTTGTGACAGAGTTCTGAACTTCCTCTAACCATCCCCTTTTGTCATCTATTGTCCTGGTTGTCTGAACAACTGCCTCCCCGTCCCCCCCAATGTCTGTAAGCACAAATCTAAAAAGGTCACAGACCTAGAAAGCAAGAATAGCAGCACTTTCGCGTGCCAGGAGAGCTCTCTGGCTTGTCTCCTCATCCTAGAAAAGCCAGGAAAACCCAGCATTCAGACTACGTAGTGACAGGAATGACCCCAGAATCCTGCTTCTTGGATTGAAGCTATTGAGCCCTTTCCTGCAACAATGAGAAGGTGCTGTTATAGCCATCATCAACTGTCCCCAGATTTTCCTGGGACAACAACATTTATTGGTACAAAAGGCATCAAAAAAGAAAGGCAGGAGTTTCCAGCACAATACACTTTGCATACAGCCCTTCACCTCCTCTGGGTGAGTTTCCTAGATTCCTGCCTTTGACCTTTCTGAGAACCTTCCAGAGCAAACAAATCTATCACAAGAAGCTATTTGCTCCTTCCAAGGGGAACTGTGACTCAAGGATGTTTAAGTTCTGCTTAGTGTAGAGGGAAGACAGAATCAGAGTGAGGAGCCCCAGGTCATGTAGGTTATGTAATTAACACTGAGGACACCTCAGTTCTCATCAGGCATCAGGGAGGAGCCTCCCTCTTCTCTTTGGGGTCTGTGAGGAAGGCAGAGGAAACCACATTTCTTATCTTAGATCCCTCCAACTGGAACTAGTGCCTAGGGTCTGAAGTCAGTTTGCCAGCTGTATGGCACCAATGAGGTGGCTCTTACTCATCTCGTCATCAGGAAAAGAGATCTGTTGTCAGGTCTCTCCACACACAGGCACCGCACCAAGTCCTGATAGAACTGAAACTCAGAGGATGGGGTGGGCATAGGCCTCAGAGATTGGGTGGCCTGTAACAAGTTGTCTTCAGTTTACATTGGACTCAGACTCTGGAATTGAGCCACCGAGATGTTTGCTGGTTCCAGGCTATGGAATTACCCTGCTTAGATGGAGCAGCTTGAAGGAAAGAGAATATTGAGTATGGTGCCAAGGAAGCACCTCCTACTACAGAGCTGCTCACTGCACCCTGGGCAACACCACATGTCAGATATTCTTTCTGGGTGTTCCATCATCCTCTTAGCTCCAGCATCAACCTGGCCTTTATGAGACCCCAGAATGTGTAACTGCTACTTAGTGAATTAACAGTGGATTTTAACATCCACAGAATTGGAGTGACTTTATGTGAGGAATGGTATGTCTGGTTCTGCCAGTTGCCTCAGCATGTTGGCCAGATTGACAGTTATTGTAGCCTGAGTAAAAGTTGATCAGCCCAACAGGACAGGCACAAATTGTGCACATTACGGGAGAGCTATTGCCTGCTAAGACTGAGTGCTTATCTCATGAGAATATATCAAACATAGCAACCAGCATCCCATGACAGCTGCGTGAGCCAATGCCTGAAAATATCACCAACTATGGAATTTGCAGAAATGGCCCAGAGCTGGCTGCACACATTCTTTGGGGTGGGATAGTGTCCAGGGGGATAAACTCTGAGGTAGTGGGTTATGAAAACTCCTGGGATTGTGGGGCCAGCAGTTAGCACAATGGCTATGTCGCTGGATTCCCAGTGGTTCAAGTCCTGGACCCAGTGGCTTAAACTCACACCAGGTGTGTGTGCCAGGATCCTGAGAGATGAATGGAGGAGAAGGGATTACGGTGTGGCCATCCCCCTGGGGGATGATTTCTCACTTTCTGTCTCTCTGTCTAACTGTCTTTCTGGTGAACACACACACCCTATAGCAAAAACCTCTCAAAAAAAAAAAATCCTGGGATAAACTTATGTGTCAAACCACTGGGTCCCCACACTTTGGAGTATTCAGGAGGAAAGAGCCTAAAATCTGGATTATTAAAAGTGTTGCATTATTAACAACTCATGTTTCTCCTGCCCATGTAAGTGCAAAAGAAAAGGAATGATAGTCAAGAGGGACAGAATATTTTCATTTCTATCATTCAAACACACCCTTTTTCATTTTTCAAAACAATATACACAACTTTCAGGATTTTGAGTTCAGGGTCACTTCCAAACATCTATGTGCCCTCATTTTCAGGCAGAATAACCACAATTTAGGAGAAGAACAAACAGATCAAAGACAGCTGTCACATTAAGTTTTCATCACTTTAAGATATAGAATCTATGTATATTGAAGACAATCCCCCTAGAGGATGAGCCTGTGGCAACATATTGAAGAGCCCGAGACCTGTGAGCCCAGGTTATGAATCTTGGGGAAAAGTCTGATCTTAAAAAATAAATCAGGCACAAAATAAGTACTACCCGGATAATCAACCTGCTGTAGACACGTTGGAGGTACATCTCTTCCACAGCATTCAAAGGGTGAAGCATTTCACATGGCTATCTCAAATTCCCTCCCTATGATAATATATAAGGCAGGCAAGTTAAAGAATGGGCTAGACCATGCTATGATGGGTCGACAGAATGAAGATCCCACAAAACCTACACAGACATCTGCAGGTAAAGTGAAAGCAAAATGTCATTACGGTTTTTGCCCTTGTTCTACATTCAGTGTCTAACACAATCTTACCAATGGTTAGGCATTGCAGTGAACGTGGCAAGGGCAATGGTTTTTAAAACACCTCAGTCTTCCCTCTGACTCAGTTATGAGTGTTTCAAAGGAACCCTTTCCAGGTGTTCCTTTCCAGCTCAGCCTTCATTGGAATTCACAGGGCTAAAGGAAAAAACCATCACAAGATGATGGATGTCAAGTGCCTTCAGCTATGAAATCTGAACAGTCCTACTGCAGTAGACTATTCCATCTTTTTCTGCTAAAAAGAAAACTCGGGGGCATTGCCATTTTTTTGGAAAATATGGCCAAGTGTGGCATGGGCTTAGGTGCCTGATTTCATCCTCTAGACCCCTTGTTATTGGCTCAGTGGTGGAAGACAGCATCATGCCTGCAGCATTATCTCACCAAGAAACTTTCCTATGACCTCTCCCAAGGTTACTGTCCTAGAAGGCCACTCAGCCTTAGGCATGAAGGCATATCTCAGCAATACAGAGATATTTTTATTTTTACATTCAATCCTTATGTATGATTACAGCATACAAAATAATTTTTCTGAGCATGAATACACTATATATTAGTCCAATCAAATAGGTTTCCATACACATTATCATCAACTGTTAAGTTTCCATTTTTGTGGCCCTTAAATGCTTTGCTTTTTTTCTTTTACACCTTGATTCCCTCCCTCTCAGTGAGAAGATTAACCTTAGCCAGTGGGGCAGGATGGATCTGATGGGCAGTTCTAGGACCCATCTTTCCAGGGGGAGAATTCTGAGATGCATTCTCCATGGCTCATTAGAGGCTCTCAGTAGGACTGAGCTGATCAGTTCAATGTTTTAACCATCTCTGCTCTATCTTGACCACTCCTATACCCAAGGTTTCCTGGGATTACTTTTAAAAAAATATCTGCCCCAAGAATATGTCTCAGACTAGGAACCAGCAGTTAGCATAATGGCTATGTCACTGGACTCTCACGTAGTTGACTGCGGTTCGCGTCCTGGACTCAGCGGCTTAAAAAACTCACGCCAGGCGCAGGTGCGTGCATGCCCAAGATCCCAAGAAGAGAATGGAGGAGAAGGGATTGCGGCGTGACCATCCCCCCTGGGGGGTGATTTCTCACTTTCTGTCTCTATGTCTCTGTCTGTCTGGCGAGTGCACGCGCCCTATAGCGAAAACCTCTCCAAAAAAAAAAAAAAAACAATATGTCTCAGACTCTGAATTCAGGAAGTTCAAATGAAGACAGATGGAATCTCACTTTATAAATCAAATAAAATTCTTCACTATTATTGCACTGCCACAATGAATCAATATGAAAATACTAAATTACTGATATAAGGAATAAAAGTAGGACTTAAGTGTCTAGGTAAGGACATTATGAACTTTGCTCAAGTAAATTCCTAATTTATTTATGCTAATACATGCATAGTGATTAAATGTATAAAATAAAATAAAAGAGAACTTAACAAACACAAGTTGATATAGGAAGTACTTATTGTCTATAAAATAAAATTATCCATACTTTTAAACCATCCACCAGAACCACTCCAGATAAATGGCTCCTCAATTTCCTCCTCAATTTCTTCCTCAATTTCTTCTTTATATTGAAGACTTTTTTTTTTTTCTTTTTTCTTTTTTGGAGAGATTTTTTTGCTATAGGGCGCTTGTGCTCGTCAGAAAGAGATAGAGATTCAGAAAGTGAGAAAACACCCCCCCCCACCCCTAGGGTGGATGGCCACAGCACAATCCCTTCTCCTCCATTCTCCTCTCGGGATCTTGGGCATGCATGCACATGTACCCAGCGTGAGTTTAAGCACTGGGTCCAGGATTTAAACCATGGTCGACTACATGGGAGTCCAGCGACATAGCCATTACACTAACTGCTGGTCCCTATACTGAAGAAATTTAACGCAGAATAAAACACTAATCATGCCAAAACTCTTTCAGACAGAAGAAGAAAGGGAAAAAAATTCTAAGTTATTGCAGGAGACTTCATTCAATTGGAACATTTTTATTTTAAAAGCAAAGCTCAGATGTAAGGCAAAAATGCCTCATATATGGCAATTGCCAAGTTCTCAGAACATTATTCAAATCAACTCCCCCATTATTCAAATCAAATCATCAGCTGAACGTTCCTGAAGAGGGGACAAATTCATTAACATACCTGCAAATGCAACCAAATATGGCCAATATGTCCCATCATGAGGGTTGAAGCTAAAGAAATTCACTGTGGCTCAGCAGACATGTCTGGCAGTACCCAGTAGCATAAGCTAATCTTGAGAAAGAGCCATGAAGGAGTAATAAAATGTCCTTTTTCAAACATTTATGTCCTATTGGAGTGTATCCCCCCTGGTCCATCATCTCTGATAGACTGTGCCAGAAGCATAGGAGTGGGGTTGTTGAAACAGAGGAGCTGAGGCATATCCATTGGAAGAGGCAAGAACCCAAAATAAGTCATGCACATCAACTCTTCACCCAAGAAAATCCCCGCAAAATTGCCAACTCACCCAATAGAGCAGGAGGGTCCTTGCTGCCACAGATTTTTACAAATCAAACACATGATCTACAGCAGGTAAAACATGTCTGTTGACGCATAGATCAGGAGCAAATCCTTTCACTTGGATTACAAAAGGAGAAGAGAACAAAAGAATTAGAAACTCTCTGAAGTACAAAGGATCGAGCTTCCACCCAGCAACATGCAAAATCTTACTCCCTTCTCAAACGGACCTCACTGTCAGTTCCTTCTTAACACTGAATATCCTGAGCTCCTAGTCAAGGATCTGGAGAGAGTACACCTATTCCAAACTTGCCTTTCTCACCTTCCCATCAAACCTTTCTAGAGCACAAGCTTTGAAAAAAATGTACTTTTCTCTTCTGTAAGTGATTCCAAGTCCCAACCTAGGCAAGATGTACTTAGACTTCCCACACCGAGGGCCTGAAGATATCAAGCTGACTGGTCCCGAGCAGTAGAATCAAGAAAAAAAGTTCCTGAAAGACAAATGTTACAATAATCTCTGACCACTAGAATAGAACAGAGTTAGGTACTCAGCCAATTGAGAACTCAGAGAAAGTAGAGAACTCAGCTTTATTCAAGATGACGCATGGAAGGAAACTGAAATCGTATGCCTCTAGAATATAAACGTTTTGGAAAAATGGACTCCTCTGTCCTCCTCAAGCCAGCAACCTCCAATCTTCTGGATCAGACTGCACAGGGAAGATAAATGAACTAAACTCAATGATAGAAGATATCCAACTGGCAACTAAAACACCAAACACGTGTCACACTTTTCTCACACTGTACCAAGAGAAAGAACCAAGTTTCATCTTCAGTGTTTAACTAGTCAAGGTAACTGCACACCGCAGTAGGATCAAAGAAAGAAGTAATGAAGATGAAAAACCAGAATACAGTATGAATATACCTAAATTACAGGATGATTAATGACATGCTAGCAAAGATCTGGCATAGTCTCCAATAAGTTCATGGAAAATGTGCATTTTTTAAACACTATAGATGGATTTCAATTTTTTTTGCTCTAAAATAAACTCATATTATTCCAATTTTCTATGAACTTTTTGGAGTCGGTTAAAAATAAAACTAGTAACACCTTACTTTAAATGGTTTTCAATTGTAGACTATCATGATTAGGCTTGACATATTATACTTCCAAACAATTGAGTTCAGTCTGACTCAAACAGGCTAAAAGTTCTGTTTTCCTAAGGAAGGAAGAAAAATGTGGAATACACATGAGAAGGCAAGTTTAGAAATCTGTTCCCATAAAAAATAAGGGATTTGATATCTCTCTCTACAGAAGTGTCTAGGTTAAAGTGACCTTATTCTTTCAGTAAGGGTTATCACAACACACAGCACATTGGATTCCATGAGCTCACCCTTGAGGACTAAGAAGGCTCAGTGAGTCTGCTGGTTCTCATGACCTCTCCTGCCAAATTAAGATGCATGAATCCTCCAACTTCACAGTTGGCCAGTGAGCTATCCATTTTGGTTTTTTGTTTATTTATTTAGAGAGAGATTTTTACTATAGGGTACAGGTGCTCAGTGGAGAGACAGAGATAGAAAGCAAGAAATCACCACCAGGGGGGATGGCCATGCCACAATCCCTTTTCCTCCCTTCTCCTCTCAGGATCTTGGGCATGCACACACATGTGCCCAGTGTGAGTTTAAGCCACCAGGTCTGGGACTTGAACCACAGTCAACTACGTGGGAGTTCAGCGATGTAACCATTACACCATCTGCTGGTCCCCTCATTTTGTGTTTTTTGTTGTTGTTGTTTTTTGGTTTTGTTCTTTTTTACATGGTTGTTTCTCAACATGAAAGATAAAAGTTTTGTGTCTTTGGGCAGTTTTTCTGGCCAAGAGCAAGTTCATTATGAGAAGAAGCCCTAGTATTATTTTTATTACAACTGTATTCTAGTACCTTAACCAATCTCTACAGAAAAGCAACTCCAAGAAAAATAAAGACTAAAAACATCTAATGTCTAGAAGCCATGACCAACAACTGTGTCTATGCCACAGTTTGAATGTGTCCACTTCAAAATTCAGATGATGTAGCCAATGTGTTACGTGGTGAAACTTTAAAAGATACTTAGAACTTGAGGACACCATTTGAATGGGATTAAGGCCCTAATAAATGAGGCTTCTGTCATGTATTACTTGTTTTAATTTGTTATTTTTAAAATCTGACCAGAAAGAGACAACAAGAGAAAAAGGAAAAATGATAAAGTAAGCCACCAGATCCAGGACTCAGACCGCGGTCAGTTACATGGCAGTCCGGCACCTTAGCAGCATGTCACCTGCTGGCCCCTAGCATGCAGTATTCAGCTAGTTTGTTTTGCCCTTCTGCCATTTGTCACATGAGAACACTGTATTTTTCCCTCCAGAAGACACTGTAAGAAGTTTCTCACCAGATACCAAATGCCAGTGCCTTGACCTTGAATCTCCCATCCTCCATAATTGAGAAATCAGTTTCTGTTCTTTATAAACCACCAGGTTTGTGGTATTGTTATAGCAGCACAGACATATGCAAAAAGATTTCTTAAAATATAAAATTTTTTTAAAAATTGGAAAGGAAGCTTTAGGTATTTTTAACTGGTAATTGGGTATAGAGTTGATGAAGCCTTGAACTTCAGTCTGTGGAAATACCTTCTTTCACAGTCAAGTACTCTACAGTTTACAAACTAAGACAAAATTTCTTTATGGGAAACATCTCTATCATTGTTTCTTTTGCTATTACAATTATTCCTCAGGACTTCTCTACCAATGACTCCACTCCTAGAAAAGCATCTCCAAGAAAAACACAGAAAGGGTCTAATAGCTGGAAGACATAATAAACAGCTTCCCTTTCTACTCCGAAAATATCACTGTCTAATGGTCTTGGACAAAAGATTTGTTAATTAGAGTAGTGTGACACTTTGGAATTATAAAGGTGCAAAAATCTGCTCTGGATCTCCCAGACAGGCCTGGATGCCTAGAGAAGAAAGTACAATATTTTCTTTGGTGACCACTGGACCCCCACATGTCTGTGACCGTCATTTCTATTGGTGCCAAAAGCATCCAGAAAAAAACCTACACTGTATACACTGCAGTCCCTTCTCCTCCATTCTCCTCCTGGGATGTGGAGCACACGTGTCTGGTGTTTTTCAAGCTAGTGGGCCCAGGAATCAAACCACAGAGTTAGCCATGCAGGGTCCAGTGCCTTAAACACCACACCACCTGCTAGCCCTGTTATCTGTTTCTTAAAGTCTCTACTGGGAGTGTAATTTAAGGAGGGCTATTCAAAACTGAGATGTGAATCCAAGGCTTTGCTACATTCATGTGTAGTGAGAAATTGACAGGGTCCTTTACAACAGGGTTCAAAGGAAGTCTTTCTCTGATGTCCTTTTCAGAAGGCTCATCTCCAAGTTCTACATTATGAAAGACTTAATTGCCCTTGGTCAGTGGATCATGGAAGGCTTCTGCTACCAAAAGCAAATATACTGACAATGCATTAAAGCCTTGTAGTGTTTTGTCATATCAGAATTTAGAAGAACGGGGACATATATGGCTCTATTATTAAGGATGTGAGACCTTCAGTAACTATTCTACAGTTTGGATTCTCTTGCCTAATCCATGATGAGTTATGGAGTACAAAATTTTATGCCTTTTTTAAAAAACAAGGATTATAGGAATTATCTCATATAATCACAAGGTAGAGAAGCACCACAAGGGCTTTTGCCAAAAAAGGGAGACTCAGAAGAAGGGAAGCCAATTGTGCAGAAATACCAGTCTTCACTATTAATAGTGTAGAAATCCCTGGACAAATAACCCTTGAAAGGCTTTTGGTACAAGTCCCAGACCAAAAGTTATAGAACTTAGTCTGACTGAAGGGGCATCAGAGTCAACTGCCAGTGGGAATCAAACACAGCCACACTGCAGAGTAGAGATGAAGAAAGTAGATAAAAGCAGTAATAGAACACTCAGAATGCTCTGGGAGAAAAAGTCAAGAGAAGAAACAGATTCTTCTCTTTTGTTCGCCTCTGCTATATCCCCCCATTAGACAATGCCCATACATATTGAAAACAGGTCTCTCTCAGTCCACTCACCAAAAAACACCCAAAACCAATGTTCTACCAGTCATGTCTCAATGCAGTCAAGTAGAAAAAAATTACCCAAAATTAACTATCATGAGTCCAATCCTAGGTCAACTTGGTACCCATTGGCATCTCATTAAACCATACCTAATATTCAAGTAATAACAAGGTTATAATTCTGCTGAACATGGTACAACTATCCTGTACATTACTAAAAGACACACTAATTCGAAAACTTAAATATCTATGATATAAAATTAACCATATTGATGTAAAGTCAGTAAGTCTTATGGGAAGAAAAAATAGAAAATATTTGTTTAATTTTTGTGTATATATGTACAAACATTCACATATGTAAGAAATACTCATGACAATTATGAACTTCATTTCCTTAATTGGCCATGTGTTATAGTTAGTGTTTTATTTTTTGGAGAGGTTTTTCACTATAGGGCGTGTGCGCTTGCCAGACAGAGAGAGAGGCATAGAGACAAAGTGAGAAATCACCCCCAGGGGGATGGTCATGCTGCAATCCCTTCTCCTCCATTCTCTTCTCAGGATCTTGGGCATGCACGCACATGCGCCCGGCGTGAGTTTTAAGCCACCGGGTCCAGGACGTGAACCGTGGTCGACTACGTGGGAGTCCAGTGACATAGCCATTACGCTAACTGCTGGTTCCCTGTAGTTAGTGTTTATACTTTTTCTACTGCCCATTTCATATTCCCTTTGCCTCCACAAACACTTCAGCTACTTATAGATTTCTACTTGGTGGGGTAAGCCAAACCTTCACTCCTGAGTGATCTGGGACAAGTAGAGTCCTACCTCTCAGTTAGGTGGTTGTAGTGTCCTATTGACTTTAATCATGGTATTACTAATGGATGTCCTAAGGGGTTTCCAATATTCCAAACAAATTCTCCTTTACCTCCATTACAGAATAACAGCATAATTTCACCTTGGTAGTCTAAATCACTCCAGCCAACACCATAACTTCCTCTCTTAGCCTGTTGGCTTAGAGGCATAAGGAGTCCAAAGTGGCCATTGGCAGTCTTAACTTCCAGTTCAATGGAATTTTGGTTTCTACTAGTTGAATTCTTCTCTCTGAAACTAAAACCTCTAGACCAGCAGAGCATGAGTTATGGGAACAAGAGGCAAAAATTTTGGTACTGGGTACTTATGGGTAGTTAGTACTACTATGCCCATTTCTACCCCTTGATTCCTGGGATCCATGAATCCTGGCCATGGGAAAAGCAGTAGCATATAGGATAGGAGGACTTTCAAAACATTCATGGAAATGTAATCAAAGCTATAAACTATTTCTCATCACTAGCTATATCAAATTTAAGACACATTTGTATTCAATGACATCAGCCCATTAGTCCATCCCTAAAAAAACTAAGGGTCCTGGAAATGTAACCATTCAATGAAGTAATTTTTAATTACAAACTAAAGAAAAATGGACATCCTTTAAAGATTCTTGAGATTAGGAAACAAAAGACAGAAGGAGCCAAATCAGAGCTCTAAGGAGGATGCTAATGATTTCCATCCAAATTCATATAGAATTTCCCTTGCTTAATGAGAGGAACAAGCAATAGCATTGTTGCAGTAGGAGAGACTCTGGTGAAATTTTGCTAAACTTCCACAGAATACTCTCATAATAAGCAGATATTATTGTTCTTTAGCTCTACAAAAAGTCAACAAGCAAGATTTCTTGAGCATCCCAAAACAGCTGTCATAACCTTTTCTCTTGATCAACTAGCTTTTGCTTTGACTGGACCATTTCCACTTGGTAGCTCTTGCCTTGGTTGTACTTTGCGTCATCACTCCTTAAAATTCTTGGGTAAAATTATTCAGGATATTGATCAAGCCTGCTTAAAAATTTTATTGAAGGCACTGTTCTTGTTTGCAACTGATCTATTGATAGATGTAACAATTTTGGTACCCACTGAGGAAAAAGTTTACTTAACTTTTTCAGTTGAGATTTTGTAAGCTGAGCCAGCTTAGCTGTCTATCCTGTTGACTATTGTTTCTGATGTTAATTGTTGGTCCTGTTTAATTAGGTCACAAAAGTTTAATGTTTTCTTCACAAACTGATATGGTGAGGGGGCTTTGCCGCTATGGGCATTATTTCAACATTGTGTCAAACTTAGTTTTTTGAGGGAATTTTTCCATAAACTTTCTGTAAAGTATAATTGACTTCATTCTTCCAGCCAAACTTTACCATAAATTTAATATTTGTCATTCCTTCAGTGTTGAGAGAATTCATGTTGCTCTGGTAGAAGCTCTTTCCAAATAGATGTCTTATCCTTTTCTAAGTTTACTTCTCCCATGAGCAACAGATAGCAAAACACTACCCCCAACATGGCTATACCACTGCAATATACCTCTAGCCTCAGTCAGACCCAGGTCATAAGCATATGCATACCCTGCATATTCAAGGAGGTCTCTGGACATAAACTGACAGCCTTCCCACATGGATCTTCCTCATAGAATCCTGTTGTAGCACCACACCATCATCTGCTGCACCTCAAACTAGATAGTCTTGTACTAACTTAGTATGTCTGAGCGGGAACTATCTGGGTACAAAAAAGTTTATAAATCTGTGTTTTCATAATCTGTACCTTCCATGAACTTTTTGATGTTAGATGCTGACTTACAGCATAGACAATCTTTTAGGAAACCTTGCTCCAACCCTGAAAAGTACTGTCACCTGACTGGCACTGTAAATAAGACTTTAAAAGGTCATTCCACTATCAAGTCAGCTGCTTCAAGATGATCAGGAACATGATAAGACCAGTGAGTTCCATAAGCATAGCCTATTACCATAATTCTCAGGCTGTGAAGTGAGTTCCTCATCAGAAGCAATGCTGTGTGAAATACCGTGATGACAGATAAGGCATTCTTTAAGTCCATAGATGGTAGTTTTAGCAGAGGCACTGTATTCACAGAAGGAAAATCTATACCCAGAGTGTCTATTCAGGCAAGGACAAAACTCTCCTCTTTCATGATGGATCTGGCCTAGTGTAACCGACAACCAGGTAGCTGACTGATCACTTTGATGAATGCTGCTATAGCAGGAGGTCAGTATTGGTTCCACTATTGGCATATTGGGAACTGAGCAGTGGCCATACCTAAGTCATCCTTGATGAGTGGGAGTCCATGTTGCTGACCCCATGCTCTATCTGAACCCCAGCCCTGTCTCTATATCATAGCTACTTTGTCCATGAATCCATTGAGCAATAACAACAGTGGCTATGGAAAGAGGCTAACTGGTATCCATAGAACAAGCGAGACTATCTACTTGACTTTTAAATCCTCTTCCACTGAGGTCACCCTTAAATAAGCATTCACGTGGGATACAAGATTCTTCACATCATTTGCCCACTCAGAGGTCTATTCACATAATTCTTCCCCCAATTTTTTGGTCACCTATTTTCCAGTCAAGTTCCTTTCAAGTCCCTGACTGACCAGCTAAATCACTGACTCCAGCCCATGAATTTGTATATAATTATACATCTGGCCATTTCTCTTTCCAAGCAAAGTACACAACCCGAGGTCCCACAGAGCAGCTCTTACTCTACAGGAGAGCTCCAGTTCCATCTCTAGGCTCCTGGCCAGCAAGAGAAATTGAGGCAGGGGCACCACTGTCCCTGCCCCACTTCCAGGCTCCCAAGACCAGGACCCAACCCCCTAGACAGGTAGGAAGGTTTTAATGTTTTTTCTTTGCTCTTTCTTTTTGTTTTGTTAATACCCTACTCTCCCTTGTCCCACAGAGTGGCCCTTGTTCTGCAGGAGAGCTCCAGTTCCATCTCTAGGTCCCTGGCAAAATTTTTCTTTATTCTCATCTGTACTCTCTTCTTTTCTCTTATATTATCCTGTCTTCCTCATCCTCAACCCCACCAGAGGGATTAGATAGGTCTAGAATCATAGTTCTAAAATTCTCTAGTTTTATAAGGTTCCCTGGGATCCTTCCCTGTACTGAACCACCTGTGAATAAGTAGATAATACTCTTCAGACACCTGAATAGAATACACCACTTGAGATCACATTGCTAAAAACAACAGAAGAGAGACTTATGCATACATCAATTCATAGCAAAAGGGAAACACACTTGTTCCTAGTCAAAGAAATGTTCTCCTAAGAGGTATTCAAAAGTTAATACATCTTACAATGACTAGAAGTAGAAGAACCTCAGGTCTGAATAAACCAGGAAATATATCTCCATCAAAGGAACAAAATAACTCCCCTCCATCTTTCATAAAAATGGAGGATGTTACCAAAATGTCAGAGAAAGAATTTTGAACATTCATGGTGACCAAATTCTATGAGTTGGAACAGAAAAGAGAGAATGAACTACAATATATTAGGAAGTCTTTCCATGATATGAAAGAAGAAATGGACACTCTGAGAAACAACCAGATGGAACTATTAGAGATGAAGTCTGTAATACAGGAAATCAAAAACTCTCTTGAAAGTATTAAAAGTCGATTAGACCATGCTGAAGATTGAATCTCCTATGTAGAAGATAAAACCTCTGACCTAAAAAAGAAAACACCAAAAAGATAGAGAAAATAACCAAAAAATGAGGATTATATATGAGAAATACTAGATTCCATTAGATGCCCAACCATCTGAATAATTGGCATCCCTGAAGGTGAGGAAACTAATAACGGCATAGAAAATCTATTCTATAAAACCCTGGAAGAAAATTTCCCAAGTCTAGAGAGGTACTCAAACATCCAGACCCAAGAAATACAAAGGACCCCAAATAGAATCAACCCCAGAAGATCTTTTCCAAAACACAATTTAGCCAGACTGTCCAAGACCACAAATAAAGACATGATACTAAAACTGGCAAGAGAGAAATGAGAGGTGACTTACAAAGGTCATCCCATCAGGTTAACACCGGACCTCTCAATGGAAACAATGCAAGCAAGAAAAGAATGGGAAGACATATTGAAAGTGTTAAGAGAGAAACCATTTCAATCAAGATTATATCCTGCAAGATTATCTTTCATATGGGAAAAAAAAGATTAAAATATTCTCATACAAACAAAAGCTGAAAGAATTTGCCAACACCAGACAAGCTCTTCAAGAAACCTTGAAGTAAGTACTGTTCAAGGAAAACTAAAGAAGTAACAGCAAGAAACAAAGGGAAAAAATAGTAACCAAGACAATGGCCAACTTAAATGTCAGTACAGGCCCAGTAACATCAATAATAACATTGAATGTGAATGGATTAAATTCTCCAAGAGACACAAACTGGATGAATGGAAAAAAAAAATACCAGAAACCCTCTATCTGTTGCCTACAGGAAACTCACTTCATGGATAAAGACATACATGGACTGAAAGTGAAGGGTTGGAAAAAGGTTTTCCATGCAAATGGGAACCAAAAAAGAGCTGGAGTCACAATATTAATTTCTGAAAAAATAGGCTTTAAAACAAAAACTGGTCGAATAGACAAAGAAGGGCACTATATTGTAATAAAAGGGTCAATAGTGTAGTACACTAATTGTTGGAGACCTCAACACTGCACTATCCCCTCTGGACAGATCATTTAGACAAAAAATAGGTAAAGAGATAAAGGATCTAAACAATACCATAAATCAAATGGACTTAACAGACATCTATAGAACTTTTCATCCAAAAACAATGAGATACATTTTTCTCATGCCCACATGGAACCTTTTCAAAGATTGATCACGTCATAGGGCACAAAGCAAGCCTCTACAGATTCAAAGGCATAGAAACTATATCCAGCATCATCTCCGACAATGATGGAATTAAACAAGTTTAATTTCAAAAGAAATACTCAAAAATACTCAAATACATGGAAACTAAATAACCTACTCCTGAATGACTCCACAAGTACTGAAGAAATAAAGGCTGGCATCAAAAGATTCATGGAAGCGAATGACAATGAGAACACAAGTTTCTATAATCTTCATGACACTGCTAAAGCAGTCATAAGAGGGAAGTTCATAGCAACTAGTGCACATAAGAGGAAGATGGAAAGAAGGCAAATGGATCACCTAACATCGTGTCTTAGAGAATTGGAAAAGCAACAGCAAAACAAAACAAAACAAAACAAATATATATATATATATATAAAACCTCCAGGAGAAAGGAAATAATAAAGATATGAGCAGAAATAAATGAAATAGAAAATAAATGAACTGCACAGAAAAGAAATGAAAGTAAAAGCTAGTTCTTTGAAAAGATAAATAAAATAATATACCACTAGCAAGACATATTAAGAAGCAAGAAAGGAACTAGGTGAAGCAAATCTGCAATGAAGCAGGCAATATAACAACAGACATAATGGAAATACAAAACATCATTAGAGGATACTATGAACAACTATATGCCAAGAAACAAGACAATCTGGATGAGATAGACAAATTTCTGGACACATATAATCTACCAAGATTGAGCCAGGAGGATATAGAAAGTCTGAATAGGCCCATCACAAGCCAGGAGATTGAATCAGTAATAAATAATCTCCCAACAAAGAAAAGCCCTGGCCCTGATGGCTTCACCTCTGAATTCTACAAAATGTTCAAAGAGTTAGCCCCTATAGGAAAAGAAGAGGTGAAACTCTCTTTATTTGCCAATGACATGATTGTATACATAGAAGACCCAATGTTATCAATGAGAAAACTCTTGGAAGTAATACATGAATACAGTAAAGTTGCAGGATACAACATTAACATACAGAAATCTATAGCATTTCTATATACGAACAATAGGCAGACTGAGATAGAACTGAAAAAAAGTTATTCCATTTACCATAGCCACAAAAAGTTTAAGATATTTAGGAATAAATCTAACCAAAGAAGTTAAAGACCTCCACAAGGAAAACTTTGAGAAGCTAAAGAAATTGAAAATGACAAAAAAGTGGAAGAATGTTCCATGTTTTTGGATTGGAAGAAGTAATATAATCAAAATGACAATTCTACCCAAATTAATCTACATAATGCAATCCCAATCAAAGTTCCAAACACATTCTTCACAGATCTAGAAAGAAATCCTAAAATTTGTCTGGAATCAAAAAAGACCCCATATTGACAAAAGCAATTCTGCACAAGGAGAGTGGAGTGGGTAGCATCTCACTGCCAGACCCAAAAATATACAAAGTTGTGGTAATCAAAACAGCATGGTACTGGAACAGAGACAGGTGGACTAATGGAACAGAAGAGTTTCCAGAAATAAACCCCTAAACATTCAACTGATTTTTGACAAGGGGTACAAGTCAATGCAGTGGGAAAAGGAAAACCTCTTCAGCAAATGGTGCTTATAAACTGGATTTCCACCTGCAGAAAAATGAATGTGAACCCCTACCTCTCACCTTTGACAAAAATCGACTCAAAGTGGATCAGAGACCTAATAAACCTAAGATCTCAAACTATAAAACTGCTCCTGGAAAACACTGGGGAAACTCTGGGAGACATTGGAATAGGCAAAGACTTCTTAAATAAGACCCCCAAAGCACAGTCGATAATCACCAAAATATACAAGTGGGATTACATCAGACTAAGATGTAATGTCTTCTGCATGGCAAAAGACACTGTAATTAGTGTGAATAGACAGCCCTCAGAATGGGAAAAGATTTTTGTAAACTATGTATCAGATAAGGGGTTGATAACCAGAATACACAGGGAACTCAAGCAGCTGTTCTGAAGAAAGATGATCAACCCTATTAATAGATGAGAGAATGAGTTGAAATAAAAAATTCTCTAAGGATGACATTGGAATAGCCAAAAGGCATATGAAAAAAATGCTCAACATCCCTCTTTGTAAGGGAAATGAAGATCAAAGCAACAATGAGATACCACCTAACCCCAGTCAGAATGACTAACATTACAAAAAAAAAAAAAAATGACA
>NW_006201352.1:42597-60308 GCF_000334495.1 Tupaia belangeri chinensis
TGGGGGGGGGGTGAAAGGGGAACTCTCTTTCACTGCTGGTGGGAATGTAAATTGGTCCAGCCACTGTGGAGAACAGTCTGGAGATTCATCAAAAATCTACAAATAGAACTACCATATCATCCAGCAATCCCACTCCTTGGTATCTACCCGAAGGACAGAAGAATTCTTAATTGGAAAAGTACCTGCATATCTATGTTTATTGTAGCACTATTCACAATTGCTAAGAAATGGAATCAACCCAAATACCCATGAACAGATGAATGGATTGAAAAACTGTGCCACATATACTCTATGAAATTCTACTCAGCCATAAAAAACAAGACCCTGGCTTTTGACAGAAAGTAAAAGAATATGGAAGTTTTACTGCTGAATTAAGCAAGCCAGGCAATGAAGGAGAGACATTGTATGACCCCACTTAATATATACTGAGTGTCCACACTCTAACAGAAACTGACTAAAAGATTTAGAAACACAGTAAATGGATGTGAATATCATATATAGTGTGTGTGAAAGTAGGGTCTGAGGAAGGACATTTAGAAGAAAAATAGGTAAAGCATTAATGGAGCAAAGAAATGTGGTATTATCTGTTGAACACAAACTTATAGTTTTATCAACTGACCAAGGAGAAATGTTCACATGGTGGAATATTCACTTTGTAAGCTAAATAATGTGATTGAATATATAAAAGAAAATTTAAAAAAAAAGTATACAACCCAAGACACTGACTTGTGCTCAGTATTCTGCCCACTGGAAAAATTTTCCTTCATCACTGTTGTTTGGTGATATCCCAGAGAGGCTGTAGTGCTGCAGTTGTATCAGCTGCAATTGGAGTCAACATCTGGTTGAGGTTATTATAATCTACTATCTTCTTTGGCATCCATCTGTCTTCTGCACAGGCCAAATAAATTAAAGGAGATATTATGGGAATCAACACCCTTGATTTTTTCAAGTTCTTGATAGTGGCCCTAATCTCTGTGATCCCTTCAGGGATGCAATATTGTTTTAATTTCACTATTTTCCTAGGTGTTACATAGTTTGAAACATGATTGATAAAAATAGAGGTTTAGCCAAATTACAGGAGATACTCCAGGTAAGAATTCCCACTGAAGGCCAAAAATGACCTCTAATACCCCAGTGACAATTTTCATATGAGATTCTCTACATAAGATGTACCTGGTTAACAGTCAAGTATGTCGTTCCTTGAGTTACATAGGTAACTCAAGCAGCTTACCTGGAAGAAAATGATTAACCCAAATAAAAGATGGGAAAATGAGCTGAATAAACAACTCTCTAAGGAAGACATACAAACAGCCAAAAAGCGCATAAAAAAATGCTCGACATCCCTCATTGTAAGAGAGGTGCAGCTCAAAACCACAATGAGATATCACCTAACCCTAGTCAGAATGGTGAAGATTAAAAAAACAAATAATGATAAGTGCTGGAAGGGAAGTGGTGAAAGAGGAATACTCCTACACTGCTGGTGGGAATGTAAATTGATCCAGCCACTGTGGAGAACAATACAGAGGTTCCAATCAAAATACCAGAGACATTCTTCAGAGATCTAGAAAAGACAATCGTATTACCAAAGCAATCCTGGACAAGAGTGGAGTGGGTGGCATCTTACTCCCTGACCCCAAAATATACTATAAAGCTATGATAATCAAAATAGCATGGTATTGGCACAAAAACAGACAGGTGGACCAATGGAATAGAATAGAGACCTCAGAAATAAACCCCAAAGCTTAGAACCAACTAATGTTTGACAAAGAATACCAGTCAATCCATTGGGAAAAGGAAAATCTTTTTAGCAAATGGTGCTAGAAAAACTGGGTATCCTACAGAAAGATGAATCTGAATCCCCACCTTTCTCCATTAATAAATATCAACTCAGAATGGATTGAAGATTTGAAATTAAGACTTCAAACTATAAAACCACTAGTGGAAGATACTGGGGAAACTCTGGGAGACATTAGGGTGAGTAAAAATGACTTATAATTTAAGACTCCTAAAGCATGAGTAATCATCCCTAAAACAGACAAGTGGGACTATATCAGATTAAGGAGTTTCTGCACAAGAAAGGATACAATAACAAGTGTAAATCGACAACCCTCAGAATAGGATATTTTTGTAAAATATACCTCAGACAAGAGTCTGATAACCAGAATATGCAGGGAACTCAAGTGGCTTACTCTCCCCACCCCCCAAAAAAAGTCTAACCCAATTAAATGATGGGAAAATGAGCTGAACAAAAATCTCTCTAAAGAAGACAAACAGCCAAAAAGCATATGAGAAAATGCTCAACATCCTTCATCATAAGGGAGATGCAGGTTAAAACCACAAGATATTACCTAACTTGTCAGAATGGTGAAGATTAATACAAAAAGTGTTGGGGATGTGGTGAAAGGGGAACTCTCCTACACTGTTGGTGGGAATGTAAATTGGTCCAGTCACTATGGAGAACAATATGGATTTCTCTCAAAGATCTACAAATAGAACTACCATTTGATCCAGCAATCCCATTTCTGGGTATCTACTCAAAGGGCAGGAGAATGCACAGTCTGAAAAGCACTTGCACATCAATTTTTATTGCATCATTATTCATTATAAGACATGGAACCAACCAAAATGTCCATGAACAGATGAATGAATGGAAAAAGTGTGGTACATATACTCTATGGAATAGTACCCGGCCATAAAAAAACAAGACCCTGGCATTTGATAGAAAGTGGTCGAATATGGAAGATTTATTGCTGAGTGAAACAAGCCAAAATATGAAAGATATTGTATCTATATACTTAACATATACAACTATCCACACTTCAATGTAGAGATTGAAATATTATAGGGCATAAAAGCTGTGAAAATAGTTATGAATGCTGAAGACAGTGTTGAATGGGTCATGGAGTGGGAAGAAGGGAAGAGAATATAGAAGGATAGCAAGAGAAATAGAGAGGTATGACATCAGTGGGACACAGAAATAGTTTATTACTTATTGATACTGTGCAGAGTATTCGCAACTGGACTGATCTGAGGAGTATTTCATGTTGGGTAAATTTTCTTTACAAGCCAAATGGTATACAGTGATTAAATGTTTAAACATAATAATCTGAAAAAAATGATGTAAAGCTATTTGATGATGATGTGAATAGTAGTCTTTGATATTCATGATAATCTGTGCTGGAAATGAAATGTGATACACTATAAAGATACATGTGATTAAATGTAATATGAAAAATTATAATAATTTTAAAAAATAGCTAACAAAAACGAAGTGGTAAAAACGACTTAGATTGTCTTCCTCCCTGAGAATATGGTATAAAGAATATGATTAGAAATGCATTGACTGACATATTAAAATGTTTGTATAGAAATGGAAAGCTCAAACCTCAGCATTTCATTCCAAATGTGGGCATGACAATTGTTTTCTCCCCAGCACAATTTTTTTATATTTCCCATTGATTTCTTAACATTAAGAAATATAGAAAACAGATGTGTCTTTCAAAGGAAATTTTGATCAGAGTGGTGGGAGAGTTCTTAGTTGAAAGATGACTAACAAAAAACTTTAGGACCACAGGGAAAAAAAATATCATCTCTTATGTATCTGGGAAAATCTGGAGCACTCTCCCACAAACGGGTCTATACGCAAGACACTCTGAGCCACCTTCTATTTCCCCTGCAAACCAGGTATGTGAAGACCATGCACCCTGGGGCTGGTGAGAATGGGTGACCCATAGGAACGAATAGACCCGTCCCTCAACATATCCAGGAACAGGAAGTGGCAGACTCCCTCCCTTCTCTTCTATGTCCATCTTCTCTTCTCAAATGTAGCTTTGGGTCCATGAGCAGCACTACAGCTCGTTAAAGGGAAGAGCTAGCCTACTGGATATCTCTTAGCAGGTGCAGCAACAAAAATGCTCAAGGAACACCTCTCTCCTTTTCCTCACCCTTATCTAGAAGGGGCCAATCATAACCTTGGTTGACAACAGCAAAGGAAAATAGAGCCTACCTTTTAAAGGGCATGATTCTATGATATGATAGCGGAACTGTCATTAAAGTCAAGAAGGACAGAAGGGGAGGCATGATTCTAAAGATCAGACATCACTTCTGCTTATACCCCATGGTCAGAAAGTAATCTGGTTACTATAGCCTACAAATATAGCAAACCAATTACCTTTTCAAAGTTGACCTACAAGGAACTAATGTGACACTTGAGATCAGTTGCAGGGTTACTGGCTCCTTCCCTGCAACCGACTCTGTAGGCGATCTACTCTCCAGTCTGTCCTCTATCAGGTAGCAGAGCCCAGATACACGAAAAGCATTTCAAACAAAATCTAATACAGAACTGAATACCATTCACTGGTTATGTTTCTTACAGATGTTTGTTTCTTGAGTTTTACTCAAAATGACTTTGCTGATTGGGGGATAAAGAATATGCCCCTTATTCACACCTCAGCAGGGGATTACTGTATGTATGGAAGAGGAAGCTTATAGGTTTCTTTATAATAGAAAAATAAGTTTCTTCATAAGTACTGACCTCTGCAAAACACTCCATACTCTTATAATCTACATTGTATTTACTCAGCTTGGTAGATAGCAGTGAGTGGCGGTCATCATAAACTCTTACAGAAAAAAATTCTCCATGTTCTATCCCAGAGGATCTTCATGAGACTTTAGAGTGCTGAGGTGTTTAAATAGACAGGGAGCCTTAACCATGGGTAACAGAGCAACCACATCAAAGTAGGGGGGAAAAGTGTTGGTCAAGAGTACTAACTTCTAGTTTAAGTAGTTGAGGTTAGGGTGAGGTCCTCCTTGAACAGCTAAAATGATGGAGGGGTGGGGACAGAAAATAAAAATTTGGTTGGAGAGTGTCAGACCCGCTGACGGCGAACAGTTCCTGAGTTGGGGGGCGAGGATTAGAGAAAGACAAGAATACAGAATAGAAACAGGAGGACTGCCAGTCAATACTGATCAGCCCCAAGTGTACTTTATTGCTAGTATTTATGTACAACCATCTGACTTTCTAGGCATGGGATTCTGTTGCAATAATTATTTGAAACATTTTTTCCCATAACAAGTTTCAGGACATTCTACCCATAACAATCTAGTGGCCCAAGGCCATGTCCAGACAACGACCCTCGTCACAATCTGGTGGTCTCATCCTACACATTTCTCACGTCTCCTTCTTGGCTCCCCACAGGAGAGAGATGCTTTAAATAATGACTGTAGTAAAAATTGATGACATATAATTGTTCAAATTAAAGGATAACCTTTACACAATAACAGACCAGAAAATAAATAGGATTTTTGACAAGGAATGATTAACTTTCTCCCAGATTTTTTTTTTCTTTCCTATAAGGTGTGTGCACTTGCCAGAGAAACAGAAAGTGAGATATCACCCCTACGGGGATGGCCACACCACAATCCCTTCTCCTTCATTCTTCTCTCAGGATTTTGGGCATGCAGGCACATTTGTACAGTGTGAGTTTTAAGCCACTGGGTCCAGGACTTGAACTTTGGTTGACTATGTGGAAGTCCAGCGATGTAACCATTACACCATCCCAGAAATAATTAACTTTCTATCCTGATTATACCAATATAAAGTTGTCCAGTCACAAGCAGTAGAATCAAGAAAAGATCCTAGAGTTCAGATGCCACTAACACTCATACCTCAGCATCATTTTAGACAGAATATACTTATGTACCTGCTGAAGGCCTGGCATTTAGCTTTCTCAGGTTGAATCATAAGAATTCATATGTACCTCTAGATTATAAGAATGTAGGCTCCTCACTATACTTCTGAGGATAACTCACTCTAGTTCCCCTCCACCCCCAATCAGACTATAAAAGGTAGATTTGTTAAAGTTAAAAAAAAAAATTGAGAACAAAACACTACATGCCTATCGCCAGATTTTCAGGGAGACACATAACCTTCACAGACGGTTGTCTATAAAGTTTTCCAGGAGGGCCCTACCAGTGGGCATGTCACCTGCTGGCCCCCAACCATTATGTCCATGACTGCTCTGTGGCATGTAAAGGGTGAATAGAGTGACATGTAATGATTTACACATGTCTGAGATGTCATCTAGCAATTTCACATGCCACAAATGGCCACAAGCCAAAGTCAAAACCTCCCAGTGAAATATCCACTGCTTCAATTACAAATTGAACCTCTGTCACTCCACTGTGTGTGCCCAGAGCTTTTTACCAGCACATATAAGCCTCCATTTAAACAAAGCCACCTCTCCCCAATCCCTCAACAAACCACCTATAAATTTGACGCTGGAGATCAGCAGATGAAGTAATGGTTATATTGCCAGATTCCCACGAAGTTGATCTTGGTTCAAGTCCTGGGCCTGATGACTTAAAACTCACGCCAGGGGCATGTGCGTACATACCAAAATCCTAAGAGGTAAATGGAGGAAAAGGGGTTCTGGCGTGGCCATACCTCCCCGCAGGGATCAGGGGTGCTGATTTCTTGCTTTCTGTCTCTCGAGTGAGCTCATATGCCCTATAGCAAATCTCTCCCATTAAAAAAAAAAAAGTCTGAGGTCGAGACCCTGAGCATGCTGCTCAAGTGTCTTTGTGCAGAAAAGAAGAAAATACAGGTGCCTCAGCTCCTTCCAGGGCTGAAGGAACCTAAACTGCCAGCTGAGACAGTTATTTAATAAAACTACAAACATTCTCAGATGTGAGGGCATCCTACTCTATTGCTGAAGGTTGAAGGGGAACCCCAAAAGTTTTTTCCTAGTCATGATTCCTAGGACAGGCAAAGATAATATTTTAAATCACAAAAATCTTAATGTCAGTTTTCAGTTGTGGAACTGAGTGTGCTTTTGTTACAGTAAAATAAAGAAGGGAATTAATCTCTTCAAAATACTGTCTTCTAAAAATAGACTATTGTCTCATCAATATTGTATTTATGAAAAATAGAGAAAGGAGGGAAAGTTCACCCTAAGCTATGTCTGACCCAGAAACATTTCTAAATGAAAGCATAAAAATATCTCTATTCTATTTAGTGAAAGAGCCTGCTAAGATATTAGTAATGTTACCAAGGTACTTCCAATAATCAAGACCAGGGAGTGTGAAATAGGCAAGAGAGAACAGCTGCACCAACATAACAAAAAATATATAGACTTTATCTCTAGTGCAAACTTTACATTGTATGAATGGATGAGACTCTAGTGAAGTGCTTACTCAGCCATCCAAAATGATAGTGAGAGAAAACTCTTCAGTCTCATGAGTGGTTTATGTTTCAAAGTAATATGATAGAATATGCCATCACAGTGGTGCTCACCGACATAACTTGGTAACAAAAAGCCAATGCCAAGTGCCAGGAAATATAGAGTTTAAACTCTGAGGCCCCACCTATAAGTTTATGGGATTATACAAAACAAGGTATTATTACTATTCTAAACAAACCCAGAACTACTGATCATATGAATTTCTAGGTATTCTATAACTGGAGTCAACAATAAAGCCCAGACCTGTCTTGTCACAACAATATGACCAGTCACCAGCAGTAGGATGAAAGAACAAGAATTCTGAACATGTTTCCTTTGATGGGCAATTAATGACCAGCTGCCAGATATAGTAAACAACAAAAAACTTAAAGCACTTTATTTTGATTAGTCTTTGATGGTGGACTAGGATATAAAATATTTCCATAATAAACTCTAATAGTCCAGCTTATTTCAAACAGGCTTATATAGCTCAGCTCTTTAGAAAGTAGCAAAAATCTGAAATATGTACAAGGTGGCTATTAGAAACTTAACATTTTTTTTTTCACAAAAGAGTGCTTCACAATTTGAAGTCACCCTTAGCAAAACTGACTAGATTGACTTGATCTCCTCTCTCCCATTAGCGTCATGACAGAGCACCCTAGATACCCAATGGATTCAACTCTCTAAGAACCAAGTCCACTTACCAAGTCCACTGATTGTATTCTTACCAGCTTAACTTCCAGTATAAATAAAGGGCATGATTCTTTAATATTCATAGTTGTACAGTGTGGTTCTTGCTTCACACATAGTAATTGATCTACGGAACTACCAGGAGAGGTAAAACCCACCTCATAGGCATTAACAAATGGAAGTAGAAGCTCCAGCATTATACTTTCCTCTTATTTTAGGCATCCCATGGAACTTCGGAGACATTGTCCTCCAAAATACATGAATAATCAACAAGACTGGTTCTAATACAAGGAAGATATGAACAATAGCTACCTCTTACATGTAAAGTTCTGAGGGTCTAAATTTTTGGTCAAGGGTTACTTATTCCCTACAGTGTTACACTGTGGGGCTGCAATGGTTTCACAATTCTTTCTCTTAAAGATGGATCTCAACTGCACAGAGAAGGTGCAGTACTGTCAATAATAAACAGTGTGTCTCCCACCTTCCTGGGATAATCTTGTTGACAAAGACATTCACAGAAAAACTACCAGGGGCTCCCAGACAAAATATTCAGGTTTTACTTTTCTCTGATAAACTTTTCAAAGCTGTGATGTCTTATGTAATACTCCTAAAAACATCCAGCTTCAAAATGGCATCACATATTCCATCACAGCCCAGGTGGAGTAGATATCAGTTCTTTCAGAGAACACAAATGTGTACAAAATGAAAAGACATCAGAAGTCGTCATTTAAAGGGTACTATCAATGAAGCAACGTGAGAGTATACTTAAGGAGGACACTTCTCATATGATCAGAAATTATGATAGAGGGGAAGATATTAGGCAAAGAATATAAATTCATGAAACAAATTATATATTCAGCAGATATAGTACCATATAAAATATGGAATAAGTTTTTGGTGGATTCTTCAGGTTTTTCTATACGTAAAATTATCTGCAAAAAGGGCAATTGTACTTCCTTTTTTCTAAACTGGATGCCCTTTATTCATCTTTAATTGCTCTGGCTAAGCATTTCTGCACTATGTTAGAGTGAGAAAAATGGCCATCTTTGTCTCATTCAACTTCTTAGAGGAAAACCTATTGTGTTTTATAAAATGCTTTTTCTGGTTTTTAGAACAGAACAGATAAAGTCAGTAAAGTTACAGTATACACAACAATGTACATAAATCAGTAGTGACCTAATATGCTAATAACCTAGCTGAAAAAGAAATCAAGTAGCAATTGTTACAAAAAAAATTCTAGGAATAAATTTAATCTAGGAAGTAAAAGCTCTATAAAAATTATAAAACACTAATAAATTGAACACACACACAAAATGGAAAACTGGAGTCCACCTTAGTTCTGGTCTTCTATTTCTATTCTTCATGGACTGGGAAAATCAATATTGTTAAAATATCTGTGCTACTTATCGGCAGAGTCGATAAAATACTTAGTAACATCAATGAAATATTTAAAGATTTTTTTAAGTTATAAAATTGATATGGACTCACAATAAACTTCAAATCCCAAGCACCAAGCAAAGGGAGAAAGCTGAAGACATCATACTACTGAATTTCAAAATATACAACAAGAGTATAGTAAACAAAACATTGTAATAAAGCAGAAGGACCTCCACTTTTTTTTTTTTTTAGGTTTTCGCTATAGGGCATGTGCGTTCGCCAGACAGACAGAGAGAGACAGAGAGAGACAGAGAGACAGAAAGCGAGAAATCACCCCCCAGGGGGGATGATGGTCACGCCACAATCCCTTCTCCTTCATTCTTCTCTCGGGATCTTGGGTATGCACGCACACGCGCCCAGCATGAGTTTTAAGCCACCGGGTCCGGGACATGAACCGTGGTTGACTATGTGGGAGTCCAGCAACATAGCCATTATGCTAACTGCTGGTTCCCAAGGATCTCCACTTTGAACTCCTCGCTATATTGGAAACTTCATTTCTCCTTTTGCTTAAACAGAGTGATTAACATTCCTACTGCCTTTGCTAAATAACCTGAAACTTCCTACCTTAAGATGTTCCTTAGCAATGTAATAATCAATTGCCAGACCCCTTACCCTGAGCCATGAAGACCTTTAGGATTCCATTGCATTTGTGTAAGGACTGGAAAGTCCTCAACCCTAAAGATGCCTCAGGTAACAGTGCTTAATTCTGCTCCTGTACAAATACTTGCACAAGGTCACTCCCTTCTGTTCGTCAACTCCCCCTCCTCAACAGTTAATGCTCCAGCTACATCAACCCAAATGTGGCATTTGTCTTTATAAACCTGACACGAGTCCTCCTGCAGCCACTGGCAATAAAGAACTCCTATAATTTGGCTATGTCTGGATATTCTCTTATTTCTTGCTGATAAGACTATAATAGTAATATCATAAAAATAGACACATAGACCAATGTAAAAGAGAAGAAATAAATCCACATTCCTAATTCATACTACCAACTGTTCTTTTTTTCTTTTACAAAGTTGCCAAAAACATTAGCTCTTCAATAAATAGTGCTGGGAAAATTGGATAACCATTCACAGAAAAGTGAAACTAGATACATCTGTCTCACTGTATATAAAAATCAACTCAAAATGGATCAAAGACTTAAATGTAAGAACTATAAAACTACTAGAAGAAAGCATATGTGAAATGCTTTGGTACATTAACCTAGGTATTTTTTTGATTAAGATCTCAAGACCACATGCAACAAAAGAAAAAAATAAGCACATAGTGTTATATCAAACTAAAGCTTCTATACAGTAAAGGAACCAATAGAGTGAAAAGACAACCTACAGAAAGGGAAAAAAATGTTTGTGAATAGTCCTCTGAAAAATTAATATCTAGAATATATAAGAAATCAAACACAATAGCAAAAAAAATTACAATTTTAAAAGCAAATTATCTGAATAGACATTTCTCAAAAGATATACAAATGTCCAAAAAGTTTACAAAAATAATTGCCCATCACCACCAATCATGGAACTACAAGTAAAAACCACAAAGTGTGGCACTTTACTAAATGGTATACTACTCAGCCATGAAAAACTTGATAGAAAGTGAACAAATATGGAAGATTTACTGAATGAAGCAAGGCAGTCTATGAAAGAGAGACATTGTATGACTTCAATATATAGCGACTGTCTGCACCCTATGGTAGAAACAGATTAGAGGACATAGAAGCATTATAAATGGTTATAGTCTCTGAAGACAATGAAAGAAGAGGGTAGGTAAAGGGGAAGAGTGTAAAAAAAGGAATTAAGGAGGAAAATAGAGAGGTAATACATTTATGAGACATAGAAATGGGTTATTATCTGTTGATGATAATGTGTTTTGTATCCTCAATTAGACCGGTGTGAAGTGTAGTCATGTTGGGTAAATTCAACTTATAAGCAATGTGATTTATAGTGATTAAATGTGTAAAATAAAAATAAAATAAAAATGAAGATGAATAAAAAACCCACAAGGAGATATCATCTCAACCTAGTTAGAGTAACTATTACAAATAAGTGAATAAATGCATGCTCGCAAGGATGCAGAGGAAGGAAAACTCCCATATACCTGATGAGAATGAAAACTAGTGTAACTATTACGGTAAATAATATGAAGGAACCTAAAACTAAAAATACAACTACCTCATGATTCAGTAATCATACTACTAGGTATAGGTCCAGAAAAGGAAGTTAGTATGCTAGAGATATTTGCACTTCCATGTTTATTGCAGCATTATACACAACTGTCAACAGCTAGACTCAATTCCTCAAGATTAAGGAGATACAGTATATGGTATTTACATACAATAAAATACTATTCAGCCATTAAACAGAATGAAATCTTGTCATTTTTGCCAACATGAAAAAGTCTGGAGCATCTTATATGTTTAGTAAAACAAGGCATAGAATAGAAATATTGAATGATATCACTTGCATATACATGCTAAGAACATTTGATATAATAAACGAGTAGAATAGTGGTTACTAAGGTCAAGATGGCAAGTGAGAATGGGTAAGGATGAGGGTTAGAGAGATGTTGGTTAACAGAATATTATAAGGAAGAATGAGTTCTAATATTCTATAGCAGAGTAGGGTCTATAGTTAATAATTTGTTATACTTCAAGATAGCTAGAAGAGTGGATTTTAAATGTTCTCTATACAAAGTAATAAATGTTTGAGATGATGGATAAGCTAATTACCCTGATTTGGTCATTATGCATTGCATTCATATGTCAAAAAGCCACATTGTAACTCATAAATATGCACAATTAGTGTCAATTAAAATAATTGTAAAAGATATTTGGAATAAAAACTAAAAATGGCTGAATCAGATGTTGATTTCCTGATACTAAGAAAATAAAATGAATACCAAGCAAGCTAAAGAATGAAGGGACAGAAGTTTTATATTAATTACTCAAATATTCTCCCTCCCCTCAAAGCCCCAAGTGGATGGTAAAGATAAATTTAAAACCTTTAAGGCATTTGTATTCATGCCTCACCATGATAGAGGACATACGGTTCTGCTACCAATAGACCCTCCTCTGCTAGAACAGTTCTACCCATTTGAGTTACAGAAATCATAAGAGTAGTGTTAAAAGAAAAATAAAGAGCCAATTTAATAGAGTTTGAATAGAGCAAATCTTAACATGATGTAAATTGGGAAGTTGTCCCCAAACTTCTGGACAACTCCAGCCAGTTTCACGGTCAACTTGCCATTTATGTAGGCAGAACAGGAAAGTGAGGTGTGCAGAAAAATAGGAAAGTGTTGTACACAAAACATAAGTGAAGGAGTGAGGTAGAGAAATCATGGTTACATTCTGAAGTTTGTCTGCATTAACACGGTTTAAAAGGCTAGATGCCTGTGACTGACTGAAGTCTAGCTGCTGTGATTGGCTAGAACTTATCCAGCTCAGAAAAAAACAGCCTAACATGTAGAATTTGGGATTATTTTTAGGAATTCAACTGTGAGACTACAGTGGCTATTTTAGGCCAAAATAGTTTAACAGTAGCAATAAGAAATTTTTATAGAAAATAGCTGAAGAGAAAAGCATTCAATTTCTGAATAAGAAACAGGGCTGGTTCAGTGACTTGGTGGTTAAGGAAGCTGGATCCCACATGGCTGACTGTGCAGTACGAATCCCAGCCTGATCAGTTTTAGAAATAAACCAACAGTATGGAGAAATTGAAGAGACGGGATTGTGGCATGATCACCCCCCATTAGGGAGTGTGCTTTCTCTCTCTGGTGAACGCGTATACCCTCTAGAATTTTTTTTTTTTTTTTTTTGCTTTTCAGATACATTTATTTGTAATTTTAACAATAGGCAGAATTTTTTATCCTCTTAGCAGGTGGAATAGAGACTTTCCTCATGGAGAAGGGAGAGAAAGGTGTGTGGCTGGGGAAGAGGAAGCCTCCAGTCAAAGCAACAGGATGCACCAGGGCAGAGGGGAGCCACGCTTGGAGCATTCGAGAAGGCAACAGTGTGGAGGTGAGCAAGATGAGGCAGGTCTCAAACAGAAGAACCTGCCCAAAGGGGCCATTTCAAACTACCACAGAAATGACACTAGTAATAAATACCTGCTTAATGACTATTGTCAGGATGGCAAAAATCTCCAGATCTTCATTCTATACAAGAAAGTATGAAGCAAAAAGTGTTTCTAGCTGAACTAATCATTTGATTTAGCTTCAACCAACTTCACCCTAACAGAAAAATCCGGGTTGATGCTAACAAGAGGACATGTGTGTGTTAAGACTTCAGAGCAAGAGAGAATTCTCTTACACTGCTGGTGGGAATGTAAATTGGTCCAGTCACTGTGGAGAACAATTTGGAGATTCCTCAAAAATCTACAAATAGAACTACATATGATCCAGCAATACTACTCCTTGGTAACCAACCAAAGGACAAAAGAATTAATCGGAAAAGTGCTTGCACATTGATGTTTATTGTGGCACTATTCACAATTGCTAATACATAGAACCAACCCAAATGCCCATGAACAGATGAATGGATTGAAAATGGTAAGCTTTGTCAGATGAGATCTACCAGTGGTACATAGCATGGATATTGCTGGACTCTTCCACAGTTCAACACAAGGAAGCACTTGACAGAAAAAGATGAACATCTAGGATCCTGTGAACAACCAATATGGAGCCTAGAGGGAAAGACCTGTGTAACATAGGCCCACAATAAACACTGCCCACATAATCTACATCAGTGGCTCTCCCTTGGGAGTACAATGAAAAGAATACCTCTCAGAGCACATAAATGGTAAGTAACTCCACCTGGATCATTCCAAATACTCTGGCTTGGGAATGTCCTTATGATACATAAGGTACAAAAATGTCTAGTAGACAGGGTAACAGCATGGTATGGACTGTTTATACCAGGGGTTGAGATGATGGGATCAGACACTTGAACACAGCAATGGGCTAAGAGGAAGGCAAACAATGGCAGCAACTGCCACTTGAGGAAAGCACAGAGTCTGATCCAGGCACCTACATTAGTCTTGCCAGAGGCTGAAAAGAATATTTTTAAAAATCTTCCTTCTAATTCAATCCTATAAGTTTTAAGTGGATGATGATGTAAACTGGTCAGGCTCCCTAGAATTTGCAGCTTAAAAAGGCAATATAACAGAAGAGAAGTTTGCACTAAAAAGATAAAGAGAGTCATTGTTCAAATGCAAATGGTCTCTGTTGGGTGCACATTTCCTATGGTAAAAACTTTTAAACTGTTGTCTATATAATGCCTATTAAGTAAATTCTTTGAGGGCTAGTATTTTCTCTATAAAAATGTATCCTAAATAAATATTACAAACCCCTCTCAAAAAAAAGAAGGCAAATGAATATAAACAGGGCTTAGAGCATACTATCTGGAGAAAATCATAACTTTTCAGAAAGTTTATCAAAATATGAGTTTTAGATCTTATTTGACCCTAATCTATAGAAATGTACATAACAAACAAATATTTAAGTGTCTAAATATCTAAACATCATTATCCTCCATTACATGTAATGAAGGAATGAAAGTTGTTCTAAAATAAATATTATAGAAATTTATAACTCATGGCACATAAGGGTGAGATGATGATTGAGTCAGATCAAATTTTAGATGTTTAAACACAAAAGGTCAACTTTTTGTGGGAGAGAAAGCATGAGATTTAAAACAAATCATCCTTATAATATATCAACTTTATTATTATCATCAGAGTTTTACATTCAAAATCATTAGTGCAAGCAGGCATTAAGAAAGGCAGAGATGAATGAGACAGGGCTGGATAAAGAATCTCCCACTGAAAAGGAAATTTATCCATCACAGAAAGATAAAATAAAGAACTCCTGGCTTCAGTAGGCTCAGAACCCCTTTCCCTGTGTGCTCTAAGGAGAACCAGGCAGTTTGACATTGACTTTCTGAAATGACTGGGTTGTCTCAGGCCAGATCTTCACTCTGTGTATGCACTTGTTTTCATGTGGTCACATCTCAGTAGAGAAGAGGAACTGATGCTTTAGAGAAAGGAAATCTACCAATAGTTTGGCAGGCAATTAATAGGTAAATGATGACAGTCTTGGAGAAAATGTCTTGCCTTTTATTCATTTGCCTGTTACTTGTTTGACTATATAGCTGCCCATTTTTGCTTGTGTGTGCTTTGTAATAAACTGATTCATTCAGCAATTTTCATTCCATTTGGCTTGTCATTTTATATAGGCATAAACAATTTTGCTTCCTTACTGAGAGGTTACATTGTTACCAGGTATTGGAGAAACCAGATCACTTTTCTGTGAAGCTTATTTCCAACTATGCCTCCTGTCATTTTGGGACCAGATTTCAAGAGGCATTTTGGCCTTGATGCTCTAAGGTCTGTATTGACATGAAAGGGACAATGAAGGAATGCAGGAGACCTCTTAGACTCTTCTCTAAGCTTTCCCTTCTCTTCATCAGAAATAAGTGCATACTAAATGTTGGATGATTTTTTCACCTTTTTGTAATGTCCTTTCATGAACCCAGTATTTTAGGAACATCAGTGACATGTGTGTGAATGCTTTTTAGGAGGCTTATCTCACACCTTAGTTATAAACTCATTTCTAGAGTCCACCATGAGAGCTGAAAAGTAGTGCTTTCATGGAATAAGCGAAATGAAGATCTTCTGCTGAGAATTGACCCTACCTCCATGCACCAAGTGTCAAGACAGTTCTAAGGAACCACAGCCAAACATTTAAATACCATTAGGATCAACACATATTCCTCAATCCCCACTGAATTTGCCACACGAAGGGAGAAAAGCAGAATGGCAAAGAGTTTGCAGGCCACCTCCTCCTGCACACCTCTAAACACTCAGATTGAAATTCTAAAAATTATGAGGTAATGAATAACCCATCAGATGACTAGAAATCACCAAAGAGGCACAAGAAATGCAAGAAATCAAGAAGATACCTCTCCCCCAAGGAATAACTCCTCTTCATCCACAGACAATACAATATAACTCACAGAAATGTCTGATAAAGAATTTAGAATATACATAGTGACAAAGCTAACATAAATGCATTAGAAGAGAGACAATAAACTCTCCAAAAGGCAGGAGAAAAGACCTGATGAGTTACAGGAGGTGAGGAAATTCTTGTGAGACCGGAAAGAGGAAATATACACTATAAAAATCAAATGGAACTGTTAGAGATAAAGGCTATAATACAGGAAGTCAAAATCTCCCTTGAAAGTATTAAAAGCAGACTAGATCATACGGAAAGTCAAATCTCAGATGTAGAAGACAGAATCACTGGACTGGAAAAATTCACCACAAAGACTGAGAAAATAACCCAAAATGAGGATAATATATGAGAAATACTAGATACTATTAAGTGTCCAAACATCCAAATAACTGGTATCCCTGAAGGTGAAAAGTTTAATAAGGGCATTGATAATCTATTCCATGAAATACTGGAAGAAATCTTTCCAAACGTAGAGATGCATTCAAAGATCTGGTCTCCAGAAATACAAAGGACCCTGAATAGAATCAACCCAAGAAGATCTTCTCCAAAACACATTATAGCCAGATTGACCAAAACTACAGACAGGTTACTAAGATTGGCAAGAGAGAAACATCAAGTCACCTACAAAGGATATCCCACCAGGCTAACAGGAGATCTCTTATCAGAACCAATGTAAACAAGGAAAGAATGGGAAAACATACTCAAAGTGTTGAGTGAAAAACAATTGCAACCAAGAATGCTATATCTGGCAAGATTATCCTTCATAAGGGAAGAGAAGACAAGAACATTCTCAGATAAATAATACCTAAAAGAATTTACTGGCACCAGACCAGTTTTCCAAGTAGTTCTGATGAGAGTGCTGTATCTGGAAAATTAAAAATCAGACAACACAGAAATAAGAGTTCAAAAACAACTAAGAAAATGGCCAGCTTAATGCTAGAGACAAGTCCAGAGTTGAACATTATCTTTCAGAATTTAAACAGAAACATCAGACCACAACAGAAGATAAAGTACATGAGTCTGAACTGGTGAATTAAAATTTTATGACTATGTCTAAAACATTACTGATCTTCTGTGCTTTGTTTTCTAGAGTTAAGGATTTCTGTCTTCTCTTGAGTTGTCAACCAGTCCATGTACCTACTATTTGAACAGAATCCTAACCTGTTTCTTGGCTTTAGCCCCAGCTAGGGTGCTACTTTATAGTATGTTCCATTCTATTCACTGAAGTTTATGCCTAAAGTCAGACTTGTGTTCATGGATAAGTATATATCAGCTGTGCTTGCTATTGAAAATATTTTAAGATCTTTAGTGAATCAATAAAATGTGTGTGTGTGGGTGGGGGGGAAGAATAGAAAG
>NW_006201352.1:73085-77657 GCF_000334495.1 Tupaia belangeri chinensis
AATTTTTTTTTTTTTTTTTTTGCTTTTCAGATACACTGATTTGTAATTTTAACAATAGGCAGAATTTTTTATCCTCTTAGCAGGTGGAATAGAGACTTTCCTCATGGAGAAGGGAGAGAAAGGTGTGTGGCTGGGGAAGAGGAAGCCTCCAGTCAAAGCAACAGGATGCACCAGGGCAGAGGGGAGCCACGCTTGGAGCATTCGAGAAGGCAACAGTGTGGAGGTGAGCAAGATGAGGCAGGTCTCAAACAGAAGAACCTGCCCAAAGGGGCCATTTCAAACTACCACAGAAATGACACTAGTAATAAATACCTGCTTAATGACTATTGTCAGGATGGCAAAAATCTCCAGATCTTCATTCTATACAAGAAAGTATGAAGCAAAAAGTGTTTCTAGCTGAACTAATCATTTGATTTAGCTTCAACCAACTTCACCCTAACAGAAAAATCCGGGTTGATGCTAACAAGAGGACATGTGTGTGTTAAGACTTCAGAGCAAGAGAGAATTCTCTTACACTGCTGGTGGGAATGTAAATTGGTCCAGTCACTGTGGAGAACAATTTGGAGATTCCTCAAAAATCTACAAATAGAACTACATATGATCCAGCAATACTACTCCTTGGTAACCAACCAAAGGACAAAAGAATTAATCGGAAAAGTGCTTGCACATTGATGTTTATTGTGGCACTATTCACAATTGCTAATACATAGAACCAACCCAAATGCCCATGAACAGATGAATGGATTGAAAATGGTAAGCTTTGTCAGATGAGATCTACCAGTGGTACATAGCATGGATATTGCTGGACTCTTCCACAGTTCAACACAAGGAAGCACTTGACAGAAAAAGATGAACATCTAGGATCCTGTGAACAACCAATATGGAGCCTAGAGGGAAAGACCTGTGTAACATAGGCCCACAATAAACACTGCCCACATAATCTACATCAGTGGCTCTCCCTTGGGAGTACAATGAAAAGAATACCTCTCAGAGCACATAAATGGTAAGTAACTCCACCTGGATCATTCCAAATACTCTGGCTTGGGAATGTCCTTATGATACATAAGGTACAAAAATGTCTAGTAGACAGGGTAACAGCATGGTATGGACTGTTTATACCAGGGGTTGAGATGATGGGATCAGACACTTGAACACAGCAATGGGCTAAGAGGAAGGCAAACAATGGCAGCACCTGCCACTTGAGGAAAGCACAGAGTCTGATCCAGGCACCTACATTAGTCTTGCCAGAGGCTGAAAAGAATATTTTTAAAAATCTTCCTTCTAATTCAATCCTATAAGTTTTAAGTGGATGATGATGTAAACTGGTCAGGCTCCCTAGAATTTGCAGCTTAAAAAGGCAATATAACAGAAGAGAAGTTTGCACTAAAAAGATAAAGAGAGTCATTGTTCAAATGCAAATGGTCTCTGTTGGGTGCACATTTCCTATGGTAAAAACTTTTAAACTGTTGTCTATATAATGCCTATTAAGTAAATTCTTTGAGGGCTAGTATTTTCTCTATAAAAATGTATCCTAAATAAATATTACAAACCCCTCTCAAAAAAAAGAAGGCAAATGAATATAAACAGGGCTTAGAGCATACTATCTGGAGAAAATCATAACTTTTCAGAAAGTTTATCAAAATATGAGTTTTAGATCTTATTTGACCCTAATCTATAGAAATGTACATAACAAACAAATATTTAAGTGTCTAAATATCTAAACATCATTATCCTCCATTACATGTAATGAAGGAATGAAAGTTGTTCTAAAATAAATATTATAGAAATTTATAACTCATGGCACATAAGGGTGAGATGATGATTGAGTCAGATCAAATTTTAGATGTTTAAACACAAAAGGTCAACTTTTTGTGGGAGAGAAAGCATGAGATTTAAAACAAATCATCCTTATAATATATCAACTTTATTATTATCATCAGAGTTTTACATTCAAAATCATTAGTGCAAGCAGGCATTAAGAAAGGCAGAGATGAATGAGACAGGGCTGGATAAAGAATCTCCCACTGAAAAGGAAATTTATCCATCACAGAAAGATAAAATAAAGAACTCCTGGCTTCAGTAGGCTCAGAACCCCTTTCCCTGTGTGCTCTAAGGAGAACCAGGCAGTTTGACATTGACTTTCTGAAATGACTGGGTTGTCTCAGGCCAGATCTTCACTCTGTGTATGCACTTGTTTTCATGTGGTCACATCTCAGTAGAGAAGAGGAACTGATGCTTTAGAGAAAGGAAATCTACCAATAGTTTGGCAGGCAATTAATAGGTAAATGATGACAGTCTTGGAGAAAATGTCTTGCCTTTTATTCATTTGCCTGTTACTTGTTTGACTATATAGCTGCCCATTTTTGCTTGTGTGTGCTTTGTAATAAACTGATTCATTCAGCAATTTTCATTCCATTTGGCTTGTCATTTTATATAGGCATAAACAATTTTGCTTCCTTACTGAGAGGTTACATTGTTACCAGGTATTGGAGAAACCAGATCACTTTTCTGTGAAGCTTATTTCCAACTATGCCTCCTGTCATTTTGGGACCAGATTTCAAGAGGCATTTTGGCCTTGATGCTCTAAGGTCTGTATTGACATGAAAGGGACAATGAAGGAATGCAGGAGACCTCTTAGACTCTTCTCTAAGCTTTCCCTTCTCTTCATCAGAAATAAGTGCATACTAAATGTTGGATGATTTTTTCACCTTTTTGTAATGTCCTTTCATGAACCCAGTATTTTAGGAACATCAGTGACATGTGTGTGAATGCTTTTTAGGAGGCTTATCTCACACCTTAGTTATAAACTCATTTCTAGAGTCCACCATGAGAGCTGAAAAGTAGTGCTTTCATGGAATAAGCGAAATGAAGATCTTCTGCTGAGAATTGACCCTACCTCCATGCACCAAGTGTCAAGACAGTTCTAAGGAACCACAGCCAAACATTTAAATACCATTAGGATCAACACATATTCCTCAATCCCCACTGAATTTGCCACACGAAGGGAGAAAAGCAGAATGGCAAAGAGTTTGCAGGCCACCTCCTCCTGCACACCTCTAAACACTCAGATTGAAATTCTAAAAATTATGAGGTAATGAATAACCCATCAGATGACTAGAAATCACCAAAGAGGCACAAGAAATGCAAGAAATCAAGAAGATACCTCTCCCCCAAGGAATAACTCCTCTTCATCCACAGACAATACAATATAACTCACAGAAATGTCTGATAAAGAATTTAGAATATACATAGTGACAAAGCTAACATAAATGCATTAGAAGAGAGACAATAAACTCTCCAAAAGGCAGGAGAAAAGACCTGATGAGTTACAGGAGGTGAGGAAATTCTTGTGAGACCGGAAAGAGGAAATATACACTATAAAAATCAAATGGAACTGTTAGAGATAAAGGCTATAATACAGGAAGTCAAAATCTCCCTTGAAAGTATTAAAAGCAGACTAGATCATACGGAAAGTCAAATCTCAGATGTAGAAGACAGAATCACTGGACTGGAAAAATTCACCACAAAGACTGAGAAAATAACCCAAAATGAGGATAATATATGAGAAATACTAGATACTATTAAGTGTCCAAACATCCAAATAACTGGTATCCCTGAAGGTGAAAAGTTTAATAAGGGCATTGATAATCTATTCCATGAAATACTGGAAGAAATCTTTCCAAACGTAGAGATGCATTCAAAGATCTGGTCTCCAGAAATACAAAGGACCCTGAATAGAATCAACCCAAGAAGATCTTCTCCAAAACACATTATAGCCAGATTGACCAAAACTACAGACAGGTTACTAAGATTGGCAAGAGAGAAACATCAAGTCACCTACAAAGGATATCCCACCAGGCTAACAGGAGATCTCTTATCAGAACCAATGTAAACAAGGAAAGAATGGGAAAACATACTCAAAGTGTTGAGTGAAAAACAATTGCAACCAAGAATGCTATATCTGGCAAGATTATCCTTCATAAGGGAAGAGAAGACAAGAACATTCTCAGATAAATAATACCTAAAAGAATTTACTGGCACCAGACCAGTTTTCCAAGTAGTTCTGATGAGAGTGCTGTATCTGGAAAATTAAAAATCAGACAACACAGAAATAAGAGTTCAAAAACAACTAAGAAAATGGCCAGCTTAATGCTAGAGACAAGTCCAGAGTTGAACATTATCTTTCAGAATTTAAACAGAAACATCAGACCACAACAGAAGATAAAGTACATGAGTCTGAACTGGTGAATTAAAATTTTATGACTATGTCTAAAACATTACTGATCTTCTGTGCTTTGTTTTCTAGAGTTAAGGATTTCTGTCTTCTCTTGAGTTGTCAACCAGTCCATGTACCTACTATTTGAACAGAATCCTAACCTGTTTCTTGGCTTTAGCCCCAGCTAGGGTGCTACTTTATAGTATGTTCCATTCTATTCACTGAAGTTTATGCCTAAAGTCAGACTTGTGTTCATGGATAAGTATATATCAGCTGTGCTTGCTATTGAAAATATTTTAAGATCTTTAGTGAATCAATAAAATGTGTGTGTGTGGGTGGGGGGGAAGAATAGAAAG
>NW_006201352.1:77703-93194 GCF_000334495.1 Tupaia belangeri chinensis
AGAGGGGGAAAGAATAGAAAGCACCCATGGATACCAGAGACTGCCCCTTTGGCTGTAGCAGCCAGCAGCCTGGTACATCTGAAGGCATCTGGCGAAATCGCACACCATGCTAATGCACAGTGCATGACTTTTTCTTTATTCCCCTCTCTCCTTTCTTTTTATATTATCTTCTCTTCCTCTTCTTCCATCTTGCCAGAGGGACTAGGTAGGTCTAGATTCAGAGATCTGAAAATTTCTAGTCATATAAAGTTCTATGGGTTCCTTCCTTATACAGAACCAGCTGTGAAAAAAGAGATACTGCTCTTCAGACACCTGAATATAGTATCTTTTTTGAGACCACATTACTAAAAACAACAGAACAGAGACTTTGGCAGACATCAATTCACAACAAAAGGTAAACACACTCCTAGCCAGTGAAACATTCTCCTGACAGGTACTTAAAAGTTAGTACATCTTCCAATGGCTAGAAGTAGAAGAAGAGTCTCAGGTATGAATAAACTAGGAAATATATCTCCATCAAAGGTATAGAGTAACTACCCTCCCTCTTTTGTGCTAATGGACGATGTTACCAAAATTTCACACAAAGAATTTCAAATATTTATGGTGAACAAATTCTTCAAGCTGGAACAGAAAAGAGATAATGAACTGTAGGAGATGAGGAAGTCATTTCAAGATATGAAAGAAGAAATGGACACTCTGAGAATCAACCAGATGGAGCTATTAGAGATACAGTCTAGAATAGAGGAAATAAAAAAACTCCCTTGAAAGTATTAAAAGATGATTAGACCATGCTGAAGATCAAATCTCTGATGTAGAAGATAAAACCTCTGACCTAGAAAGAACCACCAAAATGATAGAGAAAATAACAAACACAAGGATAATATACAGGAAATACTAGATTCCATAAGACACCCAAATATCAGGATAACTGGCATCCCAGAAGGTGAAGAAACTAATAACGGCATGGAAAAATCTATTCCATGAAATCCTGGAAGAAAATTTCCTGAGTCTAGAGAGGCACTCAAGCATCAAGACCCAAGAAATACAAAAGACCCCAGTAAGAATCAACCCCAGAAGATCTTCCCCAAGACACGCCTTAGCCAGATTATTCAAGACCACAGATAAAGACATGATACTAAAACTGGCAAGAGAGAAATGAGAAGTGACATACAAAAGTCATCCCATCAGGCTAACACCGGACTTCTCAATGGAAACAATGCAAGCAAGGACAGAATGGTAAGATATTTGAAATTGTTAAGAGAGAAACATTTTCAACCAAGATTATTGTATCCTGCAAGATTATCCTTCATATGAGAAAAAATGATTAAAATCAAACAAGACCTGAAAGAATTTGCCAGCACCAGACCAGATCTTCAAGAAACACTGAAGAATGTACTGTTTTAGGAAAACTAAAGAATTAACAGACAGAAACAAAGGAATAAAATGCAACTAAGACAATGGCCAACTTAAATGTCAGGACAGATCCAGTAACATTAATAACACTGAATGTGAATGGATTAAATTCTCCAATCAAAAGAAACAGACCAGCTGAATGAATTAAACAGAAACCCTCTATCTGTTGCCTATATGAAACCCATCTCATGGATAAAGATGAACATAGACTGAAAGTGAAGGATTGGAAAAGGGTGTTCCATGAAAATGAGAACCAAAAAGGACCTGGAGTTGTGATACTAATTTCTGACAAAATAGGCTTTAAAACAAAAACTGTTCGAAGAGACAAAGACGGACACTATATTGTAGTAAAAGGATCAATAGATCAAGAAGATATAACACTTACAAATATCTTTGTGCCTAACACAGGAGCACCCAAATATGTGAAGGAAAGACTGTTAGATCTAAAAGGGGAGATAGACTGCAACACACTAATTGTTGGAGACCTCAACACTGCATTATCCCCTCTGGACAGATAATCTAGACAAAAAATAGATAAAGGATCTAAGCAATACCATAAATCAAATGACCTTAACAGACATCTATAGAATTTTCCATCCAAAAACCAAGAGATACAATTTCTTCTCACACCCACATGGAATCTTTTCAAAAGTTGACCACATCATAGGGCACGAAGTAAACCTCTACAGATTCAAAGGCATAGAAACTATATTCAACATCTTCTCTGACCATGATGGAATTTAACTTGACTTTAATTTCAAGAGAAATCCTCAAAAATACTCAAGTACATGGAAACTAAATAATGTACTCCTGAATAACTCCACAACTACTAAAGAAATAAAGACTGAAATCAAAAGATTCATGGAAGTGAATGACAAAGAAGACACATAATCTTCTGGACACTGCTAAAGCAGTCATAAGAGGGAAGTTCATAACAATTAGTGCACATAAGAGGAAGCTGGAAAAAAGGCAAATGGATCACCTAAAATCATGCCTTAGAGAATTGGAAAAGCAACATAAATATTCAAAAAACTCCAGGAGAAAGAAAATAATAAAGATACGAGCAGAAATAAATGACATAGAAAATAAACAAACTGCACAGAAAAGAAATAAAAGCTGGTTATTTGAAAGATAAACAAAATCGATACACCACTCACAAGACTTATTAAGAGAGAAAGGAACCAAGTGAATCAAATCTGCAATGAAGCAGGCAATATAACAACAGACATAACGGAAATACAAAACATCATTAGAGGATACTATGAACAACTACATGCCAAGAAACAAAATCTAGATGAGATGAACAAATTCCTGGACACATATAATCTACCAAGATTGAGCCAGGAGGATATAGAAAGTCTGAATAGGCTCATAACAAGCCAGGATATTGAATCAGTAATAAATAACCTTCCAACAAAGAAAAACCCTGGCCCTGATGGCCTCACCTCAGAATTCTATAAAACTTTCAAAGAAGAGTTAACCCCCATTCTGTTCAAGTTATTTCTAAAGATCCAAAAGGTTGAATCTCTCCCTAATTCATTCTATGAGGTCTCTATTACCCTTATCCTTAAAACAGATAAGGACACAACCAGGAAGGAAAACTATAGACCAATATCTCTGATGAATATAGATGCAAAGATTCTCAACAAGATACTGGCAAATCACATCCAACAACTTATAAAACAGATTATATGTCATGATCAGGTATGCTTTATTCTGGGAATGCAAGGTTGGTTCAACATATGCAAAACCATAAATGTAATACACTATATTAACAGGAAGATAAAGACCATATGGTCATATCATTTGATGCAGAAAAAGCATTTGATAAGATACAACATCCCTTCATGATCAAGACTCTCAGCCAAATCACCATAGAAGGGTCATTTCTCAACACAATAAAAGCTATCTATGAAAAGCCCATAGCGAACATCATCCTAAATGGAGAAAAGCTGAAAGTGTTCCCACTGAAGACAGGTACAAGACAAGGATGCCCACTTTCTCCACTCCTTTTTAATATAGTACTGGAAGTCCTTGCCAATGCAAACAGAAAAGAGGAAAAAAGATAAAAGGCATTCAAATAGGAAAAGAAGAGGTGAAACTCTCTATATTTGCAGATGACATGATTGTATACATACAAGTCTCAATGGTTTCCATTAAAAAATTTCCAGAAGTAATACATGAATACAGTAAAGTTGCAAGATACAAAATCAATATACAGAAATCTATAGCATTTCTATATACAAACAACAGGCAGACTGAGATAGAACTGAAAAAAGTTATTCCATTTACCATAGCCACAAAAAGTATAAGATACTTAGGAATAAATCTAACCAAAGAAGTTAAAGACCTTCACAAGGAGAGCTATGAGAAGCTAAAAAAAAGAAACCAAAAATGACACAAAAAAGTGGAAGGACATCCCATGTTCCTGGATTGGAAGAATATAATCAAAATAGCAATTCTACCCAAATTAATGTACATATTTAATGCAATGCCAATCAAAGTACCAGACACATTCTTCACAGATCTAGAAAAGACAATCATAAAATTCATATAGAATCATACAAGATCCTGTATTGCCAAAGCAATTCTACACGAGAAGAGTGAAGTGGGCCACATCTCACTCCCTGGCCCCAAAATATACTACAAAGCTGTGGTAATCAAAACAGCATGGTACTGGTACAGAAACAGACAGGTGGACCAATGGAACAGAATAGACACCCCAGAAATAAATTCCCAAACATACAGTCAACTGTTTTTTGACAAGGGGTACCAGTCAATCCAGTGGGAAAAGGAAAACCTCTTCAGCAAATGGTGCTGGAAAAACTGGATTTCCACTTGTAGAAAGATGAATATGAACCCCTACCTCTCACCTTTGACAAAAATCTAGTCAAGGTGGATCAAGGATCTAAATCTAAGACCTCAAACTATAAAATTGCTCCTGGAAAACTCTTGGAGACATTGGGGAAGGGAAAGACTTCTTAAATAAGCACAGTTGATAATCCCCAAAATAGACAAGTGGGATTACATCAGACTAATAAGTTTCTGCATGGAAAAAGGCACTAATTAGTGTGAATTGACAGCTCTCAGAATGGGAAAATATTTTTATAAATTATGCATCAGATAAGGGACTGATAACCAGAATACACAAGGAACTCAAGCAGCTGTTTGGAAAAAAAGATGATCAACCCTGTTAAAAGATGGGAGAATGAGTCGAAAAAAAACTCAGACAAATAGCCAACAGGCATATGAAAAAAGGCTCAACATTCCTCATTGTAAGGAAAATGCAGATCAAAACAACAATGATATACCACCTAACCCCAGTCAAAATGACTGAGGTTTAAAAAACAAAAATGATAAGTGTTCGCAGGGGTGTGGTGAAAGGGGAACTCTCTTACACTGCTGGTGGGAATGTAAATTAGTCCAGCCACTGTGGAGAACAATCTGGAGGTTCCTCAAAAATCTACAAATAGAACTACCATATGATCCAGCAATCCCACTCCTTGGTATCTACCCAAAAGACAGAAGAATTCTTCATTAGAAATGTGCTTGCATATCGATGTTTATTGCGCCACTATTCACAATTGCTAAGTCATGGAACCAACCCAAATGCCCCTAAACAGATGAATGGATTAAAAAATTGTGTCACATATGCTCTATGGAATACTATTCAGCTATTAAAAACAAACAAGCAAACCTGGCTTTTGACAGAAAGTGGAAGAATATGGAAGATTTACTGCTGAGTGAAGCAAGCCAGGTTATGAAGGAGAGACATTTTATGTCCCCACTTATTATAAACTGTTGTGTTCACACTGTGACTGAAAGTGATTGACTAAAGGATATACAAACACAATAAATGGGTGTAAATACCAGATAGTGTGTGTGGAAGAGTAGGGCCTGAGGAAGGACATTTAGAAGAAAAATTCATAGGCAAAACATTAATGAGACAAAGAATTGTGGTATTATCTGTTGAAGATATTTTATAGTTTAATCAACTGGACTAGGGAGAAATGTTCACATATTGAAATGTTCACTTTGTAAGCAAAAAAAATGTGAATGTATAAAAAAGTGAAATAAAAAAATAAAAATTGAAAAAACAAATTGAGTGGGGATATACAATGTATATCTTTCAAAGTCTGGTTCACTTCACTCAACATTAAGTATTCTATATTCATCCACTTTGATTCAAATGAAAGGATCTCACTGTTTCTTATAGCTGGATTTAGAACCTATACATAAAATGTTTTTGTGCCCTGTGGCTCAGCTTCTGATATAAGCAGACAAATCTCCTTACATTTTACATGTGAAGTCTCTACAAGATGAATATGCAACGTGTGCCCACCATATGTACAGTCGCTCCAGAATGTTCATAGCAATTGCCTTCTCTCTCTCTTACCGAATACTACCTAATACTTACCTAATATTAAGATCAGTCAGATTTGAGCTTTGCCCTATTTCTTGGCCTGGAAACCTCACAATAAAGCATTTTCTTTATAACCATTGTGATGGTATTGGTTTCTATACACATCAGGCAGTACATCCTCACTGGGTCACAAACTGACGTGTTAAGCCATTCACCCAGGAATGGAAGCCTAAGGATTCAGTATTCATTCACTCCAATGCAGGAAAACAAATTGTCAATGTCTTTGACAATATTTTTTCTTGATATTTCCCACCATTTTTATGAAACAGTGCCTCAATGGAAGCTCTGGCCAGAGTAGTGAGATGTAATTTAATGGAAAGATCACATTGTAACAAAAATCTGAGAACCACAGAACAAAAAATTGGACAAACAAGACAAACCTCCCTATTTGGGAAAGTCTAAAGCTCTCTCCCTGATAGGCTGTTCTTAGGCCCACTGTTAGCCCCCTTTCATTCTACCTGCAGAACAGGTGCATGAAGACCACTCACCTTGAGGCTGGTAGGAATGAGTGAACTGTAGAGAACAGACTTTGATAGGTCCATTAATAGATTTCAGACTCCCTCCTTCCATCTCTTGATGATCTTTTCTTCTCAAATGTAGCTTGGGGCCCATGAATGGGGGAGAGATTAATTAATGGGATGCACAGCTTACTGGACACCTCTCAGAACATGCAGTAACAAGAAAAGGCAAGTAATACACCTGTTTTTTCTCTTCCATTCCTAGAAGGAGATCACACTCTTGGCCTTGGTTTAGGATGAGTATAAAGAAAGAGGGAGGAAAGACTGCTTCCTTTTGAAGGGCATGATCCTAAAGCTCAGACATCACTTCTGCTTATACCCTATGCCAGAAGATAATCACCACTTACATTGTCCCATTGCAGCCCAAATGAAGTCATGCTTTGAAAAATGGTTGTAGTGAAAAGTAACCACACCACATGTAATTTTTCAAAGTAGAGGACGACCTTGCACAATGATGCCAACCAAGAAATATTCAGGATTCCCAATGAGGAAAGATATATAACTTTCAGTCTTGACTGTCAAAATATCAAGTTGACCACTTACAAAAATGGAGTCAAAGATCAAGACTCTGAAGGTCAGGTACCACTTAATGTCATATCTTATAAACACAGCATATTGTGAATATACTTACGTACCCAGCTTGCTGACCACAGAGCAACCAGCTTTCCCAGGTTGAATAAGGATTCGTACTCTACTGAAATAGTAGAAATACAGGCTGCTCTTTACCATTTCATCCTCAGGACAGCTACTCTTCTACATCAGATTGTGCAGGGCAGAGTAGCTAAAGGCAGCCACAGAATAAACCCACATGGAGAACAGAACACCATATACCTATCAGGTTTTTCAGACTAGATACATAATGTAACCAGCCCCACATTATAATTAAAACTTAGAATTGAACTTAGTGCATTATGCTAACTTTCTCTCTGCCCTTAAGAGGTTAATTAAATTGAAGTTTTTTCTTTTTCCTATATTCTTTGTTCTCCCTTAGGCTTTGGTTATTAACTTATCCAAGTAAGAAAGTGAGCACCTCAAGAAGACTCAGCAGGTGTGTGTTCTGGTGTTAACAGTGGCTATCAATTATTCCAGGTTTCTCTTCTCTGTAGGAGGAAAGTCAAACAACCCAAAGATAATTTGTGAGCTTGTCTTAAACCATAAAAAGAAAAATAATGTACAATTGCTTAATGTATCAAGGTCTGCAGCTAGAAATCTAATAAAAACATGAAGACTGTGAAGCCAATCTCATGGCATAGCTGTTAAGAACTGTATAGGAAGTTGGATCCCACATGGTCAACCATCATTTATGTCTCAGGCCAAGCAACTTCAAAAACACTAAGTGCATGTATATATGTGCCCAAACTCCTGATGATGGAGAAAGTAAGGAAAAAAGAACTGTGGCATGATCATGCCCATTGGTGAGGATGCTTTCTCACTGCAGAGCACATGTGCTCCCTGGGGGAAGAAAAAAAAAAGAATAAGACTGGAATCTCCCCATACTTCCCCTTCCTACCCTTGTTTCAGTTTTAAAACTATCTCTTCAGGAAACTCGAAAAAATGGATTTGAGACTTCATTTCACATATTTATAGGTGGCACTCTTGCTTTGAATAAAGACTTTTGCTCTAAAATCTGGTGCTTCTACTATCCAGTTAGCACATTAGACACCCCAACTTAAGCTCAATAAAAATTGCATTTATTCACAATAACCCTTACTTTGGAGTTCACATGGTCTTTCATATTATCCAGAAGTACTTACCAATGGATGAAAATTGTCTGTGGCTGCTCTGGGGCATATAAGGGAACACTGGAGTGATAAGTGATGATTTACATGGCATGTCTGAGGAGGAGGCACCAGCAGTGGCACACACCATGATTGGCCATAAAACAAGGTCAAACCTTCCCAGTGACACGCAAGTAAGGCCCATCACTTCAACTGTAAAATAGAGATTAGAGCACACACCATCCTGCAGTTTGTGCCCATAATCTTTTAAAGCATCATTTACAATTCTCCATTTAAACAAAGCCCTTTACTCACAATCCACGAAGTAGAAAACTGAGGTCAAGGTCCTGGGCCTGCTGCTCTCATGTGTTTGAGCCAAAAAGGAGAGAAGGCAGGTGTCTAGGCTCCTTCTAGGACTGTAGGAGCCTAAACTGACAACTGAGGAAGAAAGTTTTAGTTTTAGAGGGTTTTTTGTTTCGTTTTTAGAGACAGTCTTTTTATGTTACGATTTCCCTGCCTGTCTTCTGAGTAGGTAGAACTATAGGTACATGCCACCATGCCTAGGTTTTTAGGGTGGGCTAGGAATCAAACACACATTTCCCATGTAGCCTCGGGATGCCAAGAAATAACATCAACCAGCACACAATACCATGAATGGGCCAAAAAAGCCATTTTATAAATGCACAACTACACTCAGGTATGAGGCTCTTATTCAGTTATAGATTAATTGGTAGCCCCACAAAAATATTCTAAGCTGTAAACCCTTCAACAGGCAAAGGTAATGACTTGAGCATCAAGAGCTGTCAGGCTGAGGATCTCAGACATCCCACACAGACCGAAGACCACTCAAAGCAAGATGACCTTAGACACCTTCACTTGGGTCAGTCTCCAAGAAAAGTTTCATCCTGCACTAAGAACTTATTATGGCTGAGAATACAGGTAGGAAAGTTTTTCAGACACACCTCATCCTTTCTTCCGATTCAGTTTGGGGCCAGACTTCACTAAAATTCATGGGCCGGAAGAAAGTGGTGGAAAGTCAGGAAGGATTAAATGCACACTTTTCTCCACCAAAAGAACATGAGTTGCTCACACACAGGTGAGAATTGGGCAGTTCTTAGAAGCTCAGATAAGAATGAAGGGGCTTGGACAGCTGATGGTTTAGCATTGGAGTGGTTGGATTCCACATGGCTGACTGCATGGAATCAGTCACTTGGGAGGCATGTCAGGCACATGTGCAGACATGCATGCCCAGGGTCCCACTTTGGCTTATAACTTATTGGGATAAATAAAATTATATGACCAAAGCTAAATGAAGGAGACCAATTGTCTTTATTCAGGTTGACTCAAGAGGAACTATAGTGGCTATTCAAGAGAATGAGATCACCTACTGCTTGTTTTGTAGCTCCATTCCTCAGGCTGTTACTTGTACAGAAAATTTTAGATACAAGTTTAACAAAAAGGCTAAAAACCAAGGAAGGACAAAAACCAAGTACCTGTCATCTCTTTTTACAGACTTCCTGATATTTCAATGTCGTATTTGAGTCAGCAATGATATTAGAGTAAGTGATATAACTATCATCTCAGCTTCACTAGAGCATTAATTACTGACCTAAAAGATTTTTCTTCACAAAACTGACAACTTATTGTCTAACCATTCAAGATGGAGAAGATAAAACCATCATAAGCTAGCTCTAAGAATTCCAGAAGCATAGAGCTCCTCATGACCACCACAACCTATATCCGAAGACATAAAATTCTCCATGTCCTATTCTACTAGAAGTTCCTAATGAGATGGAGTAAAAGAGTCAATTTCCCATAAAAATTAAAGACTAGGTACAATGCACTCATAAGTGACAGAAATTATATCATGAGGAAAAAGACGTAGCTTTTTGATGGTTCAAATTTATCACTGCATGAGTGACAAATTTGTATGAGTGGATGAGGTAGGGTTGGAGTTCTCCTTCAACAACACTAGACGATAGAGTGAGAGAATGAAAAACAATCCCATGACCAATTACAAGTTTGAAGTGATTGTGGTGAAAAGGAATTATACCCAGTGTAATTATTAGACCAGAGTGTCCTTTATCTGAAGACAAACTATCAGAAAATGTCCATGTTAAAATCATGACAACTCACATGTCAGCACATAGGATTCACCTGAATGAACTGAGATCATTTTACTGTTCCATACCATTCACACATGTGCCCCAGGCACTCCATGCCTGGAGAAAACTAAAGAAAGTACTTCATGTCCTCCTCAAGGAACAGCTCCAACAGATGGCTTCCCCACTGTGATGACCAGGACTGTGTGTTTCAAGGAGAGTTACTCAGAAAGACTTCTCCCTGACATTTCTATATCTAACTGTCACAGTACCTGCTAAAGCCATTTTTCTGCTATGATAATTGGCAGACCACTTTGTTTAGATAAAAGATTAAGTGTTTAATCAGAGCATTTCAAAATACCCTTCTAATTGTAAGGGATGATGTTAACAAATATGAACAGGAATTAACTTATTTTCCTGAAGGATCCACAACCTTTCATAGATAACTCCACTTACAGAGATTTCAGAGATCAATATAAGGGCAGTTTAACAATTGTAGTGAAAGTTAACAAACTTTTTTCCAAGGGGGGAAACTGACCTTCCATCCTGAACATGTCACAATAGAGTGCCAGTCGCAAGGAGTAAAATCAGAACAAGAGACAGAATACATAAATGAAATGGCAAGAATGACAGTGGTCTGAATATGCTCCCTTCCTGGACAAGTAAAGATTACCTACTAGCAAAGATTCTTACGAGAAGAAAACTGAAAACATCTTATTTTGAACCAAGTTAGATTGCACTGATTGGAACTATAACATGCAGAGGTTAACATGATCACCTACCAAACAGTCTTGTAACTCTGCTCCCTGAGAAGAAAAATCTGGCATACATACAAGGAAAGAATTGTATTATCTAAAGTTGAGACGTCTTCCCATGGGAATAATTCTCAGCTTGAACTGGTCCTAAATAAAACCCTCTAGCTGAATTGACTTTATTCCTTCAGTATGAGTAGTCATCATATACCACTCGGAACTCCAAAGAGCTCATACTTGAGTACCAAGGAGACTGTGTCCTCTGGTTGAGTTTTACCAGCTTTACTGCCAGACTAAGAAACATGTGTGGAGGCTGCACACCAGCAAATATTGCCCTTAGGTTTTGGTTTCTCAGAGAGCAAACAATTACACAATGCCAAAGGCCATGATTAGCTCCACTTCAAAACCTCACCTTCAAAACCATACTCTGATTGGCCAGTTCCCATAAATGCCATGATTGGCTCCCCTTCAAAACCTCACCTTCAAAACCATACTCTGATTGGCCACTTCCCATAGCAAATCGGTGAGCTTAGAATCCCTCAGATTTGCATATCCGGCACCTCATGATTGGTCCACAAAAGCAACCAATCATAACCCACCTTCTACAATCCTTCATTAGCATATAGGACAACCAATCACTGACCACCAGCATGTATATAACCATGATCCCTGGCCCACAATCACCAGACAACCCTGAAGACCCTGAAGAGCTGTGACACCAAGTCATCTCTGGAAGACCCTGAAGAGTTGTGACACTGCGTCGTCTCTGGACGACCCTGACACTGCGTTGTCTCCGGATGACCCTGAATAGTTGTAACACTGTGTCGTCTCCATGCTGCCCACAATAAACGGATGACCCTGAAGAGTTGTAACACTGCATCGTCTCTGTGTTGTAACACTGCATCGTTCATCCCATCTCTCACTCCTTCCCTCAGGAAACCTGTCTGACTGTCCCCTGGGTTGGGACATGTGGCACCCAAACAGGGACCCTGAGTACGAAGGATCCAGTGAAGAGCACCCAAGTAGGGGACGGCAGAGAAATCATCCAGAAAAGGATGGCAGAGAATCATCCCAAGAAAGGCCGCAGAGGAGGATGGCAGTGAATCGTCCCAGTAAGTAACAAAAGTTCTTACTTATAAGTAATAAGGGTAATAATGGGACAAGAGCTAAGTCAGCATGAACTATTCATTCAGGACTTAAAAAAACCCTTGCCACTATGGTCATTAATTCTAAAATTGAAAAAGAACAGGGAGAGGATCTTATTTCCCTAGATAGTGAGGGAGAAGTTAAAAGTCCCAAAGGTGAGACAAAGCCCAAAAAAATCAAAAAAACTAAAAAAGAAAAACAACCTTAAGGCTCTACAAGAGCCAAAGAAAAACAAGTCATCAACTAGTTCAGAGGAGGAAATCCTAGAGGCCAAGGCTGACAAATATAATAACCTCAAATGGTAGCCTTTCAACAACAACAAAAAAAAACGGCCGCCACCCTATAACACTACCACTTCAGCACTGCCTCTTATTGACCCAAAACAAAAAATAATTAATGAAATAAAACAATTAAAAGAAAAAATTGAATTAGAAAAAGAACACTGGGAACTAATACCACAATTAGAGAAACTAAAAGCCAATACAGACAAAGAAACAAAACTAGTTCAGGGATCACACACAACAGACTTTGAGCCATTCCCTGTTATGGAAACTACAGATCCCCAAGGACAGGTTTGGCACCGTCACAGCGGGTTTGACTTTAAAATGGTAAAAGAAATTAAAGCGGCAGTCACTCAATACAGAGCTACTGCTCCATATACCTTAGCTATAGTTGAGGCTATTGCCAAGGGCTGGCTCACACCGTCTGATTAGCAGACATTAGCCCAAGCTACACTTTCAGGAGGAGACTACCTGCTTTGGAAATCAGAATATGTAGAGGCTTGTAGGGAACCGCCCACCGCAATGCCCAAGCCAATAATGGCTAAAAACAGCGAAAAATGTTAATGGGAGAAGGAGACTATGCACACAATGAAAATCACATGCAGTATGAACCCAGGGCTCTTTGCACAAATTCATATGGCAGGCATAAAGGCCTGGAAAAAACTCCCTGCCAAAGGAGATTTGAGCACCTCCCTTACTAACATTAGGCAAGGGCCTGATGAAACTTTTTCTGACTTTGTACATCGATCAATTATCACGTCAAAAAAAATATTTGGTAATGCTGATGCAAGTACAGACTTTGTAAAACAACTGAAAATGCTAACGCTTCTTGTCAGGCAGCCTTTAGACTGAACAGAAAAAAGACAGATCTGACAGGGTACATACGTCTATGTTCAGAGATCGGATCAGCATACCAACAGGGATTGGTCATGGCCGCTGCTCTTCAAGGGTACACCGTCTGCCAATTCCATGACTGCAATAATCAAGGTAATTGTATTAAATGTGGTTGCCTAGGACACATGGCAAAACAATGTAAAACAAAAAATATTAAAAATCAGAGACAGAATCAACCCCTTAAGTTATGCAGTAAGTGCCAGAGGGGACATCATCCTGCCAATGAGTGCAGGTCCAAAATAGATATCCATGGCAGACCACTCATTCACTCTCAGGGAAATGGGAACAAGGGCCAGCCCCAGGCCCCCAGACCCAAACAAGTTTTTGGGGCGATGCAAACTGTTCCAACAAACAATCCATTTCAGACCTCTCCAGAACGACTCCAGGAAGGACAGGACTGGACCTCTGTTCCACCAACCACACAGTATTAACTCCCGAGATGGGGGTACAGGCCTTGCCTACCGGAATCTTTGCCCCTTAACCTCCAAACACCTTTGCAATACTCATGGGTCGTAGTAATGCCACTATGGAGGGACTTCAAATCTTTCCAGGAGTAATAGATAATGACTATGAGGGAGAAATAAACATTCTGGCTTCCTCTCCAAATTTAATCACAACTATTACAGCTGGAAAGTGCATAGCTCAACTCTTACTCCTTCCACTGTTCTCCACTCAAAATAATATCCAAAGTTCCTCACAAGGTGAAAAAGGGTTTGGTTCCTCAGATACTTATTGAGTCCAACAAATGTCCCCAAACAAATCAATGCTTACTTTATGGCTAGATGGTAAACAGTTTTCTGGACTTGTTGACACCAGAGCCGATGTTACCATTCTCAGAAAAGACAACTGGCCCCAAACTTGGCCCCTAACACCAACCCTTACCCACATAAAAGGCATTGGTCAAAGCCAGAATCCAGAAAGGAACGCTAAAGTATTACAGTGAACAGAGAGGGAAACAAAGGAACCATCAACCCTTTATTATAGAAGGTCTCCCCATAAACCTTTGGGATACAGATTTGTTATCACAAATGAGCCTCATCATGTTAAGCCCTTCTGATACAGTTACTGTGCAAATATTAGCACAGGGTTATACACCAGGAAAAGGCTTAGGGAAAAATGAATCAAGTATCATCCATCCCTTGATACCAAAACCTAAATTTAATAGGACAGGACTGGGAAATTTATCCTAATGGCCATTGATATTCCTGTACCCCACACTAATAAATCTCCTGGAAAGATGATGTGCCCGTGTAGGTTGACCAATGGCCTCTTGCTTCTGAAAAACTTCAAGCTGCCCAAATGTTAGTACAGGAACAATTTGAGGCAGGGCACATTGTCAACAGCACTTCACCATGGAACACCCCTATTTTTGTAATTAAGAAAAAATCAGGTAAATGGCGTCTACTCCAAGACTTAAGAGCAATCAATAAGACTATGGTTCCCATGGGAGCCTTACAGCCTGGCTTGCCATCCCCAGTAACTGTTCCTTTAGACTTCAAGATAATCATTGATCTCGAAGATTGTTTCTATACCAGAGCCTCCAACAAACGAGTTAGCAGCAGCAGAAGCCAGGCCTTCAGAAGAAGGTTCCACATGGATACAGTGAACTAGATTTTTCAGGGAATGAAGATTTTCTACTGATAATCCAGCCTCCAACAAACGAGCTAGCAATGGATCTAAGAGCAGTGTAGCTAAACATCCAAATACTAGTAGTGTTAAAATAGTCCCAAATATCTACTGAATCTGCTGTACCAGCAATCACAACAGAATGGTAAAGAGATTCTAGATCACATCTGTCTGCTTGCTCCTGAACATTCAGGCTGAATTTCAGGAATTTGAAAGAAACACATTATCCATCAGATGACAAGAAACCACCACCAGATCACGAGAAATATGGGAAAACAAGAAAATACCTCTCCTCCAAGGGAAAAGAGTAACTCTTCCTCATCTACAAGCAGTTCAATGAAAATCATAGAAATGTCTGATAAGGAATTTAGAGAATTCATAATGTCAAAGCTAACAGAGATGGAAGAGAAGAGAGATAATGATCTGCTAAAGAGAAAGGAGAAAGAAGTTGTTGAGTTCCAGGAGATGACGAAATTCTTGCAAGATCTAAAAGAAGAATTACACACTTTACAAAAGACTCAAACGGAACTGCTAGAGATGAAGTCTATAATACAAGAAGTCAAAATCTCCCTTGAAAGTATTAAAAGCAGACTAGATCATTCAGAAAATAGAATCTCA
>NW_006201352.1:97843-120417 GCF_000334495.1 Tupaia belangeri chinensis
TCTCTCTCTCCTTCCACAGATCAACAAAATGAAGATACACCAACTCCAAGAACCTCTCCAACAACATAGAATGGTCTGCCTGGAACGGTCTCCTCCCTTTCCTGCTCCCCCTCTTCGGCCAGTTCATTGGCCTTTTAATTGTTTGCTCACTGGGACCTGTTATATTTAATAGGCTCATATCATTCCTCAAACAACAAATTGACTCACTTACTATGCGGCCTATCCAGGTCCACTATACTAGATTGGAGATGGAAGACCAACACCCCATACTGGTCTCGCCTGAGGCACTGAATCGGTTAGCCAGAGATGGGTAAGAGAGTCTGATGAACTCAATAACTGTTCAGTTCTTCCACCTAAGACAGGAGGCCCATCATAGCTATAGACTCTCCAATGACAGGTAAGAATGGACATATGGTTCCATAAACGACTCCAACCTAAGACAGGCATGATTCCCCCAGGCCTTTTCCTCATCTCTCAAATTAAAACAGAAAAGGGGGACATGTGGGAGGCTGCGCACCAGCGAATATAGCCCTTAGGTTTTGGTTTCTCAGAGAGCAAACAATTACACAATGCCAAAGGCCACGATTGGCTCCCCTTCAAAACCTCACCTTCAAAACCATACTCTGATTGGCCACTTCCCATAGCAAATCGGTGAGCTTAGAATCCCTCAGATTTGCATATTCTGCACCTCATGATTGGTCCACAAAAGCAACCAATCATAACCCACCTTCTACAATCCTTCATTAGCATATAGGACAACCAATCACTGACCACCAGCATGTATATAACCACGATCCCTGGCCCACAATCGCCAGACGACCCTGAAGACCCTGAAGAGCTGTGACACCACATCATCTCCGGACGACCCTGAAGAGTTGTGACACTGCGTCGTCTCCGGATGACCCTGAAGAGTTGTAACACTGTGTTGTCTCCATGCTGCCCACAATAAATGGACGACCCTGAAGAGTTGTAACACTGCGTCATCTCTGTGTTATAACACTGCATTGTTCATCCTGTCTCTCATTCCTTCCCTCAGGAAACCTGTTCAACTGTCCCCCAGGTCGGGACAAGCATGAATTCTCAGACGTCAGAGCTGGCCACAGAGGTCCCCCATGATTGTTTTTCTGTATGCAAAGTGAAGGTGTTTGCCTCTCCTGGCAGCTCTATAGACCAATAGCAAGTTTATTATGTAAGATAGACCTAGCATTATTTCCTTCTTTTTCCAGCCATCTCCAGGACTACTGAACCATTCTCCACACAGAACATTGTCACAATGAGTAAGGGATGGAAGATGAAACCATGGAAGATGTAACCAATGGTTGCCTCACTCACATAGAAAATGTCTTTAGATCACAGGTTTCAGTAAAGGATTGGATCATCCCAGCATTGGGACTCCACGGAGTTAAGATTTCAGAATTCTGCCCTAGGTCTCTCAGATGGGCCCTGACTGCTAAGAGAGAATGGTACAATGTCTCCCAAGTCCACCACCTGTATGGAACAATTGTTTCTATGGCTACAAAATGCATCCAGAGAAAACACTGAGGGGGCATCCAGCTTCAATCTTTTAGCATTTATATCTTCATCTTTAGGGAAATTTCAAGAAGTAGCACCTGAGACATCACAGCTTTGCAGGAAACCCAAGTATATATCATGATCTTTGACCCCCAGGTGAAAATTACCTCAGTTATTTAGAGAACAGAAATCTCCTTCCATAGAGTCCCTCAGCCAATACATATATTCAGGCAAGATAGCCATAAAAGCCTGCAGGATATGGAAAGTAGTCACATAAAGGACTCCATTTTTAAGAAAACTAAGCTTATACATGAAGAGAACCACTAAGACCAAGAAATTAAAATATACTAAATCAAAATCAAGCATACAAAACTGTTTTAGGGAAAAGGAATATTAAAGCATAAGCTATAGATAAAGTAATTCAGTATAAAGAATTACAGTGTTCTTTGCAAGAGATGAAATAGATAATATTTTCCTGATGCCTCTGGGCATCATTCTAAGTTCCAATTTTGGAGAACAAAGGTATATTTTTTTAAGAAATTGTTGCTATAGAGCACATGCTCTTTAGGAGAGACAGAAAGTGAGAAATCACACCCCCGTCCAGGGGTGATGGCCATGCTGCAATCACTTCTCTATTCTCTTCTCAGGATTTTGGGTATTCACGTACATGTGCCTGCGTGAGGTTTAAGCCACAGGGTTTGGGACTCAAACCACGGTCAACTATGTGGAAATCTAGCAACATAACCATTATACTACCCACTGGTCCCAGGATAGGGTATTTTTTAAAAAAAATAACTCAATCATCACTCTCCTCTAGGGCTTTCAAAGTGGAAGTGGAGAGAGGCACAGCACTTTACTACACTTGGGTTCAGGATACTTTCCATGGCTCTGGACATGTGGACTCTGACCTTGGACAGCTCATCTGAAGGTCTGAATTATTAAAAACAGACAGGTGGACCTTTAACCCAGATGGACTAAGGGATTATGGGTTTCAGATGCAACAATTTGAAGAACATACACTTTTACATAAGGCAACACAAGTAGAAAACTATCAGGAAAGATAAGCGTCTTGCAACACCAATCATAAGCACCTTCCCTGTGACTATTGGCAGGATAATGGATCACAGACCTCAATTTTGCATTAAAGGGAAGCAAAGAGTTTTTCAAACTGGGCATATCTCTCAATTTTCCTTCAACCAATTCACCCTAACAAGTAAAGGCTTGGCTATTCTCATTCATACAAAAGAACACTGGTATTAAGACCTCAGGAGAACATACAGAGCGCAACCCAAGGTCAGGGTAGAAAGAAAAAGTTTCAGAAGAGATATCTACCAATGGATCAGTTCTGTACACCTCCTAGTATTTGACATTGCTGTGTCTGTCCTGAACTTCAGCTGTTATACCCAAAAGGAGTCTATGGTAGAGAATATTAAACCCAAGATCTGAGAACCATGGGTATGGAAACCTCTGTGGAGAGACTTGGGTAATCTAGACCTACAATCCATACTTCCCATGAACTCAGTATTCAGGAAAATGTCCCAAACACCATGATTATCTCTAGCAGAGCAGTTAGGTGAGAAAAATCACCATTCCAAATACTCTGGGACCTAGGAATGACCCCAATGTGGACATACAACAGATGATATTTGGCAGTCAAGAACCAAAAGGCAATAAAAGCTATACCCATCAGGGGCTAGGAAGATGGAGGTCAAACACCAGAGCAGAAGTGGACAAAGACAAAGCCAAGTACACACATGGTGGCAGCTTCCATCTAAGATCAGCACAGCATTTGATCAATCAAGACTCCTGGGTCTGGCCTGCCAGGAACTGCAAGAAGGGTTTTAAACACCTCATAAAAAAATTCTTTATATATATAAATATATACATACATAAATATATAAATATATATTATATTAATTTATTTCATACATTTAATCACTATTCATCACAGCTTGTAAATTGAATTTCTCCAACATGAATACACTTCACATCAGTCCAGTTGAGGGTACAAAGCATGTTATCAACAGATAATAATCCATTTCTGCATCCTGTAAATGTCTTGCCTCTCTATTTGTCTCCTTAATTTCTTTCCTTACACTCTCCCTTCTTCCACACTCTTCCCATATTGTCTCCAGTATCCATAACCATTTTCAATGCTTCTGTGTCCCCTAATCTTTCAGTTTCCACTATAGAGTGTAGACGGTTGGTATATATTAAGTAGAGACATACAAAGTCTCTTTCATAGCCTGATATGCTTAATATATACTGAATGCCTGCATTCTAAAGTAGAAACTAAAAGACTGTTAGGTATAATTAGCAGGGAAGCCAACTGTATACTAGAGACAGTATGGGGGGGGTAATGGGGAGTGGAAAGGAGATTAAGGGAAAGACATTTGATATAAAATTGAAAAGTTATCTGTTAATGATAATGTAGATGGCAATCTCTGACTTGACTAATATGCACCTTATTCATGCTAGAAAAAAACGTTGCACACTATAAAGACATACAGTAATTAAATGTAAATAGAGTGTAAGGAAAGAAGTAGAGGATAACAGAGGTGAGACATTTATGTTGATAATGTGTTTTGTATCCTCAACTGGACTGGTGTAAAGTATATTTATGTGGGATAAACTCAACTTACAAGCTGAGTGATGTATAGTGATTAGATGTATGAGATAAGTTAGAAATAAAATCAATAAAGTAGAAAGATAAATATATAAGTTTTAAAAATATCTAATTCTTCCTTCTCACTCAATTCTAAGAACTGAGCGGGAGAAGGTGTGATGTTCTCTAGACTCAATAGAATCAATCCAGTTAAATTAAAGGACCATCAGAAGGGAGGAAAAAACTTCTTCCCCAATAAAGTGAGGACAGAAATCAGGCTGCTTTTTCCTATTTTCCAAAATCCTTTCCAGAGAGTCAGAAGGGAATCATGCCCACAAACATTAACAGGCCATTTTGACCCATCATGACCACCCCAAGAAAGGCATGTTTTGCCTCCTCTCTGAGCTTAGGTCACTCAAATTTGTCCTTCGAAATAAACCTCATTAATTATTTTTGCAGAGTTGGTTATTTCCATCCACAAAAGAATCTACTGCTCAAAATCAAATAAAATATAGACTATTATATAACCGCAAAGAATGAGGGGAAGGACACCTTAACACACTAAATGTTAAAATATTTTAAATCATTTTCCTCCCTTGACAAAACGTACTGAAGTATGCAGTGATGAAATGCAATGATTGATCTATGTGACAATATTCACCTTAAGTAGGAAACCTAAACCCACAGTTTTCATTAGTAAATGTCATCCACGCTATTATAGAACATCTCCCAACATGAGAGATATGACAAAGGTAGATCTCGCCTTAGATCTTTAAACATACATTTTGTGAGAAAAAAAAAATCATGTGATTTAAGAAATAATCCTTTTGTTGCAGGCCTATGTAATCTGAAATTTGCAGGCACCTAGGACTGAATTAACTGGTTGCTAGTTGCATCATTTTGTGCAAATGTGAAAGAATTTACTACCTTTGAGAAAATCTCCTTTGGAAACTTTTCTAAGGCATGCATAAGGCCATAAAGAAGGCATCTGGGGGGAAAATATTGGATGATGAAATGGGGATTTTAATGTCTCTGTATTGACTGATACACATGGTATTCCTTCTGGAAAAAGAAATGTAATATATTGTAAAGTTATAAACAAGATTATGATGATGATAATAAATTTTTTAAAAAGGCGGCAGCTGGTCCCTGAGTAATATCTTCATGTCTGTAGTTTGCTCATTAATCTTGCAGAAAATCAGGTTTGTGAAAGGGCACATCCAATGTCTTCTAAGTGTTTCAGACCTTTTTTTGGCTCTCCAAGGTACTTTAAGCAATTTTTTTCTCTTTCAGAGAGTAATCCTTGGTGTTTGTCTCTTATCTTGGACTCTGCTGGTGGGAAGGAAAGGCAAGGTCTCCGGGAAGTCTTGAGGACCCTTGGCAGACAAAAAGTTCTCGGGATCAGACTGGCCTGGCCAGTCCCTTGGGAGGGATATGCCCTAGCAGGGAATTCCTTGGAATCTAAGATGATTTCATCCTGAAAAGAGGGAAGCAAGAGGGAGCTGCTTGACTGTACGAAGTAGGCTGAAACTGAGCAACACAATCGTGGCCTTTAAACACAAGTGGAACACAGTCCTCATGCTGAGTTGCAAAGCTAGTGAAAGCTTTAACAAGAACATGGTTCTGCTTTCTTGTGTCAACACTGCTGGACAGTGTTAGTTAAAGAAAGCTCGGTGTTAGGTGCCAAAGAAGGTCTGGGAAGATAAGAGGAAGCTTGTATAAAATTGTAAGACACCAGCATGTCCATATCTTCAGTAGACAACATCAGAAAATAACTGGCTTTACATTCTGTTTCTCCCTCCCTTTTTTACCCTATAAAACAATGAACCTGGGAGCTGCTTGGAGCCACGACTGACCTCCATCATTGAAGTCTGAACCACTCGATCTCAGCTTTTCTCTACCTGTGTGTCTGTGCCTCTTTCTAATCCACGGCCATTTTCCCTCAGGATCATCTTTCTCCATACAGGTTGTGGGATAGGTGGCACCCGAACAGGGACTTATGTACGAGAGAGCTACAGAGAATCAGGCCAGGGGCACTCCTGAGTATGACCGAAGCTAACAGAGTAGGTAAGGAGCTAACAGAGTAAGATAAGGAGTTAGAGTTGAGTGTAAAACAGAGATATAGCTGTATAAAGAAAAGTTGTCAATGAATTAGTCACATGTAAAAAATGGGGGCCCAATTGTCTAACATGATAGGTATGCCCAAATGTTTTACATGTTAAAAGCTAGGGGCAGTGAAGTTAGTATAAAGCCTGGTCTTTGTTCAAGAAACATGCCCTGGTTCTTGGAATAGGGAACACTAAATGAAGAAACCTTGAATAAGATCAGAAAATAAATCAGGGAGCCATATACAGCAGAGGGAACAGCTAAGATTCCCATTTTGCCTTTTCCTTGTGGAATTTTAGGAGTGCTTGAGAGATGATCCTCTCCCAGAACCAGGAGCTAGCCTGGTAGCTGAACTAAAAACACCCTGAAGGGATATAATTTTTTGTTACCTAAGTAACCAGAGTCTAATGAAAGATAAAGACTGAAAAGTCAGAGCCAATAGTAAAGATGACAGGTTCCCAGATTGGGACAGACTTAAGACTGCAGATTCTGAAGCAGCTGAAGAGGACGAAGAGGGAGCCAAGGCCCTTTGGCTTTACACTTCCCTGGCGTGGCCCACTACCTCCCAATTAAAATCTGCCCACATAACAGACTGTCCTAGGAGAGGAAGGTCTCCTCCCCTTTAAGCCCCCCTCCGGAGAGTCTTACATTGTGAGACAGATGGAGGAGAGGACAACCTGAGATTTAAATCATGTCCAGTTACAGAGGTTCCTGATCCTAACAACCTGGGACAAGCTCAGCATCAATATAAACCAATATTCTTTTAAACTTTAAAAGAATTAAGAATGGTTTGCGTGCAGTGTGGCCTGGTGGCACCGCATACAATAGCTGTGTTAGAAATGGCTACTCAGCCAGCACTTTTTTCTTTCACTTTTTTATTTTAATTTTTTATATAAATTCAATCATATTATTTAGCTTACAACATGAACATTTCAGTATGTGTGTGAACATTTCTCCCCAGTCCAATTGATCCGAGTACCTTCCACCAATAACACCACACCTCCCCATCCCGTCAATGCTCTCTCCGTATCCCTCTTCCAAATGTCCTTCCTTAGACCCCTCTTCTCCACACACTGCACTTCTGGCACTAGCCCCCATCTCTTGTGTTTGTACAATCAGACAGCACTTTTGCCAATGACTGGCAAGTGTTGGGTAAGACATGCTTGCCTGGAGGAGATTATCTTTTGTGGAAGTCAGATGGTTTGAGGAAGCCCGAGAATAGGCAAATAGAAATCAACAACATGGAGTACCTATTACATTTGAAATGTTTTCTAGAATGAGGAATTATGCCAATAGCAGCACACAATTTAGATATATGCTTCAGCAGATTATCATCATAGGCTTGAGATGCTGGAGGCAGCTTGCCAGTCAGGATGGAGGGACAGGCAGCATGACCCGTGTGCAGCAGGGACCTAGTGAGCCATATCAAGATTGCATTTCCCATTTGACACAAGCCATATTATGGCTATTCTCTGACCCAGAGGCAAGACAAATTTTGTTGAAACAATTGACTTTGAAAATGCTAATGCCCTCCTTGCAAAGCAGCTATTACCACATACAAAAGAAAAGGAGAACAGTGGTTTATTATATTAGACTTTGTCAGGACATTGGGGAACCGTGAATTAAAGGTATGGCTTAAATAACCACATTAAAGGAAGTAATGCAAAAGAAATTGAGGGATAAGTGTTTCAATTACAGCAGACCAGGACACATGGCCCATAATTGTCAGCACCCAACACAATGAAAGGAACACACTATTAAAAGATCAAAGGGCCCAATACGGGCACCCACACAGGCTCCAGACATGTTCTAGATCCCTAGAGGAAAGCGTGGGGCTAATTAATGTAGATCCAAAACAGATGTTGACAGGAGGCTACTAGGGCCGCAGGGGAGTGGGCTACCCCAGCCCTGTCTCACAGTAGGGACAGTCTCAATGTTCTCTCGAGAGATGCAGGACAATCAAGCCAGTCAGAGGCTTCTGTGAGCCATGGACAATCAGAGATCCTTGTTGGGCAACCCCAGGTAGTTCAGGACTGGACCTCAGCCCCACTTCTGGATTATTATGGGTCCACAGGCCATGCCTACTGCCAGAGTTTATTGACCTTTGCCACAGGGCACAGTGGGATTGATTTGGAAGAGTAGTCTGTCATTAAAAGAATTGGTAACCTCTGGGGTAATAGATGCAGACTATTCTGGTGAGATCAAGGTTAGAGCCTCTGTCTCCCAAAGTATTCAGCTTCTTGAATCTGACCATGTGGCACAGCTTGTGCTATTGCCTGCAGTCTTACAAGGGGAAATATTAACCACAGAGCCTGGAGGACAATGAGGACTTGGATCCTAAGACCTGGCCTATCTTCTTTAGCCGTTCAAGAAACAGCCCACACATGTTCTAACCATACGAGGACAAAAATTTCAGGGACCTCTAGAGACCGGCACTAATGTTTGTTACAGCCCTGTTATACCCCACTAAACTCTAACCAAAAACCAAAATGGCTTCACTTTGGACAAGCCACTTACTTTGAACTTGTTTACGCTTATTCTTATGCCTGCTTAAGTGTGATAAGTTACTTGCAAAGACATGCTTACAGCTAGAACGATAAGCAATAAGCACCTGCCAGCTAGAAAGATACACCAGCAAGCAAGTGCCTGCAAGGTACACCCAGATTAGAACCAACCACTCCTCAAATAAACTATAAAACCTCAAGCTTTCCACTGTTTCTTCGGAACCGATTCCCACTAAAACTGAAGACCAGACTCGCTGTCTGTCTCACCAGACGCTGCCCGTCCGCTGGTCACCAGACCATCCGCTGTTGGTCACATTGGCCCGGTGCTGAAATCAATGTTCGCTAGCCCCAGTCCTCCCTCTACCTCGATCGTGCCTCGTAGACACCTAATGTGCTCGGCAGTTGAGTGGCTTGGAACTTATGTCATATCCCCCACTGCCAGCCCACGACGCCAGTGACACCGTCGATTCTACCCTTTGTGAGTTTTTCCCCTGCAATAATTATATGTTAAAAGCCCATCAGAGTCTGTCTCTCTGTTCATGAGCCTCTGACAAGGGAATCTTTATTGTCCCCTGGGACCGTCCTGAGCCGTAAGCTATTACTGAATGTCGCACCCCACTTGGTTAGATATCCTCTCTAACTCAGGATTTTCCTCTTTATGACAAGCCCTAAAGTGTTGGCACCAAAATTGGCCTTGTGAATTTACTAACTCAACATTGCAAGGGGTAGGATACGTTAATTTACCAATGAAGAATTCTGCTAGTCTTACTTGAACAGATCAGGAGAGTCATAGAGGACAGTTTCAACTCCATGTTTTGCCTGGCATGCCTTTGAATCTATGGGGTGAGACATACTTCATAAAATGGGATCATATCTATATAGGCCTTCCTCACCTGTAACAAAAATGCTACTTGATCCGGGCTTCTTACCACCTCAGGGTTTGGGACAGACAGTCCAGGGCCAACATTCCCCATCCCGACATTCCAAAAATCAGAAAAGGACTATAATATTCTGATACAAATTGCAAGTAGGGGCCTTTGTAGATCCCCCAACTAATAGGACTGATTCTACAATAGGCTAGCTTTCAGAGGAACCTGTCTGAGTTGATCAGTGTCCCCTGAGGAAAAAAATGAGGCAGCTAAATTACTTGTGCATGAACATAAAACTGGGACACATTGAACCTTCTTTTAGTCCTTGAAACTGATTTTGCCATTCAGAAAAACTCAGGAAATTGGAGATTACTACAAGATTTAAGGAAAGTTAATGCCACCATGCAAATAATGGGACCGTTACTACCTGGCCTTCCTAGTCCCACTGCTATTTTCCCCGACTTTTGTTTGTTTGCATTAGATCTTACAGATTGTTTCTATACTCTTCCCTTATATCCAAAAGATTGCCAGCATTTTGCCTTTTCTGTAACTTCCGCTAATCAGAGACCTTAGCTAGATATCAAGAAAAGCATTATCTCAGAATGGCACAAGCCCCACCTTGTGCCAAAGTTTTGTCAGTGAAGCCCTGCAAGGTATATAACAATATCTTGCTTGCTACATTTTTATTTATTATTATTATTCATACATTAAACCACTATTACATCATTTAGATTGTGAAGAGACTTTACCCAGCATGATACACACCTCAGTCCAGCCCAGTTGAGACCACTGTGCACATCCTCATCAACAGTAAACTTTGTCCCACAACTCTTACCTCTCCATTTTCCCCCCAAATTTCTTATGCTCTTCCCCTCCCACATTCTCTTTCCACTTTGTCTCTAGTGTCCATTACAATTTAATACTTTTATGTTCTCCAGTCTTTCAGTCTCTACCGTAGAGTCCAGACAGTCAGTATGTTTTCAGTGGAGACATAATGTCTTTTTCATACCCTGACTTGATTCACTCAAAAAAATCTTCCATATTCATCCACTCTCTATCAAATTCCAGGGCCTGGTTGTTTTTTATGGCTGAATAGTATCCCATGGAGTATATGTACCCTCTTCTTATTTGTCACATAAGATCTCATTCCAACCTTCCTGGTGCTCTTACATTTAGCAGCCACTAAGCTGGTGTTTTCAGACACTCCACAAACAACAAGCATAGCAATCACAAACTCTTTACCAAAATGCTGCTGCCCTACACAGATGATTTTTTTTCACTAGACAACAAGCACTAGACATTGTCAAAAATTGTCCAAACTAAACTCCTTTTCTTCCCTCTCTTCCTGTGGGAGTGAATCCCGGGGGCCTGACCCCCAATCACATTTGACAAAAGGATGTAACCCATCACACCCCATTCAAGCGACAAAGTTACATACATATTACTGTTGATACCTACTCTAGTTTTGTCTTTGCTTCCCCCACATGGGAGAAGCAGCCAAACATGTTATCACTCATTGCCTTGCTGTAGTGGCAGTAATAGTAAAACAAATACAAAAACTGATAATGGTCCAGCTTATACCACTAAGGCTTTGCAACAGTTTTGTGATGCTTTCTATGTTCTTCAAACTACGGGCATCACTTACTATCCCCAAAGTCAAGCAATAGTGGGAAGGGCCAACCAGTGCCTAAAAACACAAGTAGAAAAAGAAAAAGGGGGAGACATGGTAATCCCTATAACTCTCACTCCAAACTTTCTTTTGCCTTGTATAATTTAAATTTTTTAAATACCACAACAAAGGGCTTCACAGTCATGGAGATTGACTACCAAGAATAGAAAAGGCTCAACCTTGATATGAAAAATGGAAATATCTCAGTTCAAGAGAGCAGAAAGGCCCTGACCTGGTATTAGCATAGGGTTGAGATATACTTGCATTTTTCCAGATTCACTGCTGAGGCTAGTGTGAGTTCCAGGAAGACTCGTGAAATGACTGGACAATCGAATGACCCAAGCACTAGCTGATCAAACGGTTGTGGAAGAGAATGCAAGACCTAAATCTGGGCAAAGTATCCATAAAAAGTGAAGAAAAACAATAAGAAAGGCAAAATCAACACAGATGGCTCAACCTCCTACATGGGGACACATTAAATGTCTCACCAAGAGAGCTGAACAATTAAAGGACCAGGGAGCACTGATGACTTCCCTGTTATCTCTGGCCATAAGTTATTAACACACTAGTAAATGCATTCCTCAATACACACCACAATAAGAATTATTGGGCCTATGTTCCAGGTCCTCATGTTACATCTAGTCACTAGGAAGAATCCAAAAATTAATTTATAAGTAATTCACATCAGCCACTGAAGGTCTCAACAACCAGTGCGTAAGACTTAACTATTCAGCTGTTTCTGATTCATCCTATTTGTCTTTCTGCCACACAAAACTCTTGTGTGCAAATAGTTCAAGGGATAAAAGAGCCCATGTACAATTCTATAATGAGACCCACACACAATGCTATACGCCCCTTTTATGACATACTACCTTTAAAAATGAATCTTTCACTAGTACTTCCATATTTCTACTTTATAATTATCTTTGTCATTTTACTTCTGGGCCTGGTTCCAGGGGGTTGTGCCCCCTATGGATTTCATGCTGCTGTAATGCATGAGTCAAGGTTACTTCTTACAGTATCCAACTTTACAATTGGTCATATTGCAGAGGGATTTATTTCTAGTGTCTTAACTCCTGATGGCAACAACAACAAAAATCTTTGGAAAATAGCAATGGCCCAGTGACTAATGGGACATTAATTACTCCCAATTCTTATTCAGAAAATATTTATAGGTTCTCACCTACACATTTGGAGTATAGCCTGCCTTCCAAAGCCTTAAGCCATGATCACTGGAACCCTAAACTTTACAAAATGAAGTGACAAAATAAAAATAATTTGCACTAATAGTAGTCTTCAAACTTTGTAACTAGTCATAATTTGAGCTAAGATACATTGGTGGGTTACCATCCCTCATATGTGGCAGTGCCAATAACAGTTTTTGGCCCATGGTATGATGATGTGGGACTTCAAGTATTACAAGAAATTCACAATCAACAAGTATTACAAGAAATTCACAATCAACAAGTATTACAAGAAATTCACAATCAATTAACCCAACCAAAAGATTTTTAAGAGCAGTCATTTTTGGGGTTCTCAACTGCAATCACTTTAATTGCCTCCCTAGCAATGTTGACAGTTACTTTAAGTGAACAAACTCATGCTGCCACTTTTGTCACTGCTCTCGCCTATAGTACTTCCCAGGTGATTGGCACCCAATTAAATATTGAAATATCTTCACAAACATCACAGATATGCAAAGTAGTTTTCTGCCCTCATTTGATCTTTCTGATTTAGCCTCTAATGTTTTAGGAATTGTTGTGTCAATCTTGCTTATATTTATATTCCTACTAGTCTGCAAAATCATCCAGCAAGAACTCCACTCAACAGCTATCCAGGTTCACAGACTAAGATTAGGAAAAGGGAGACATGAAGGAAGCAACCAGCTCTGAGCAACACTATAGTGATCCTAAAAGACAAATGGAGACAGTGCTTGTGCTGATGCTGCAGGTTTAGTGAATGCCTTACCAAGAGCAGGGTTCTGCTTTCTTACATCAATACTGCAGGGCAGGGTTGGTTAAAGGAAACTATGTTAGCCAGAGGAGACCTGGGAGGAAGCTTTTCTTGAATTGTAAGATACTAGAGGGTCCACATTGCCAGTCAACATCAGAAAACAATTGACTTTGCATTCCCCTTCTCCATCCTTCTTTTACCCAATAAAACCACAAACCTGGGAATGGCTCAGGACCATGACTATCTCCATCAGAAGAGTCCAGACCACCTGACTTCTGCTTTTCTCTACTTGCATGTCTGTTTCTTTCTAATCCACTGTTGTTTACCCTCAAGATGTTTCCCGACATAGGTCTCAGAACCTCATCATCACAGGTGACTATCTCTTGTTTTTCTAAGACATAAAGATCAACACATCTGTTATCTACTGAGTCCAGAACTAACTTCCATGGAATACATGGCAGACCAAAGGTTAGATAAGACTGTTATGAAACAACTAAACCATCCAGATATTGTAAAAGACTGCCTGACATCCTTTCCTGGACCATCTTCATTACCCAGCCATAAATCCCTTTTCTTTAAAAGCCCATAGTATTCGTGACCAATAAAACCCTACATCTAGCCCTTTTCTTTCTTGGAAAGTGAATAAACTTTTATACTGGCCACCCTGTTTTAAGGTAAGGAAATAGACTAGGGTGCTTAGAATAGCGGTTCTTCAAGTTGAGTTAGGAGTTAGAGCCTACTTGTATGTAGAAAGAGTAAGGGCCCCTACTTACATACATAAACATTAACTTTCACTCAGTGATTTGAAATGGCAACTTTATCATAGGTGAGCTATACTTGTATTTATTTAGTCTCTCTGGCTAAACTTTATATTCCATGTTTTTTTCCATCTTACAGAGCTCCATAAGAAAAATGACAGCTTGCTTTGTTACTTGTATGAGTGCTGCATTAAATTTATAGTAATTTAGAAAGAATTTTTAAAATAAAAAAATTGATCTTCTCTTCAAAGAAAGTGAAAGGGGGAATGCAGAGAAAGAATCACTATGTTTTTGTTTTTAACAAAGCCATTATGTTTCTTTTCTACAGTCTGGTCAATGTACAGAACACACCCATTTTACATGTTTCTAAAAATTTTATGATTCATTGCTAATAAGACAAGAGATAGTCTTGGGACATATAGTTAGGGTAAAGCCCCAAGATGGGGTCACAATGGCTAAGTTTTTACAGCCAAAAACTGGTGTGTTGTGGCTCAAAACACCTATAGCTAAGGGCAACAGTTTCTATTTACTATCCACATTCTAGCAAGTAGTACAGGACACCATGGTCTGTTGACTCCATGAAGAATAGGGAATAAATCATTCAGACTATCATGTAACTATTTCAACTATAAAATTTTGATTATTTTTATTTACATTTAATCACTGTACTTCTTTGCAGCATACAGAAGAAATGCATGTAACTATTTTCTAAAGCCCACTTCCTTATCAGAAAGCCAGTCCATTACTTGAACTTCTAGATAAAAACCTCTCGCCTCCAGCCCCTCTTCAGCAATTCATTCCTGAGACCCCTCCATGCTTGGGAGTTCTATTCTTCCTTCCTTCCTAATAAACTCAGCTTTACTATCCCCTTATCCATGTTTCTAATTCTTCATGAGCAGTAGGACAAGAATCTAGTCATCTTGAGGTCCTAAATCCAGGACTGGTGTTGGGTCTGATCACCCCAACTTTCCAGGTCAAAACCACACCAGGGTCCTTGAGTTATGACTGTGGCTGACTTAAACTAGTCACTCAAGGGTATTAATGTGAGAGAAGCACCATTGTAAATTGAGTTAGCTCAGACTCAGTTCCAACTGTTTCTCTTTTGGCCTGGGTACAGGAATAAACTTTCTTTTCTTCCAGATATTCTGCCTCTCCCTTCATTGTTTTCAAGGGAAGCAGCCAGAGAGTTGACCAGTAATACTTCGAATATAATGAAATATTCATTCTCAATTTTACATGTATAATTTTGCCTTATGTATTTAATTCAAGCCCACATTAAGAAAGGTAAAAATGGACACTTCTTCCCTCACCTAGGACAGAAAGCATCCAGGCATCTCCATCTCTGCATCTGCTATCCCTTCTCGGTTCAGCTTCATGGCTGTGATGCCCCTCCAACCAAGGCCTCCCCCTTCCAGACCCGAGTGATAGTCAGGTAGGCAAAGTCTCTCTCCCTTTCTTGTTCTTCTTTGTCCTTCCTAACTTTTTATCTTTTAAAAACAGCTTTTCTGCCCTATTTGTGCCTTTCTCTTGCTAATTTGTCCCTTCTTCCCTCACCTAGGACAAAAAGCATCTAGGCATCTCCATCTCTGCTGTCCCATGGCACACTTGTGTGCTCTGCAGTTTTCCATTTTTAACCCAATTTTATTTTCTGTGACATGATTTCTGTTTCTTTCTCCTTTTTTTGTTCTAGTTATTTCCTTCTTTTTTTCTTTGCCTTTTTTCCTATTTGTTTCCTACCTTTTTTTTTTTAACCTTACTTTCCTGTTTTACTGCTCAGCCCTTACCCACTGCCTAGAGAAGACTAGATGCATAGAAGCTAAACATCTGAACATTGTGACTTTTAGAGAATTCTTTATCCCTCACTGTACTGGTTGTAAATAGAGTGAAACATCCCTTCATAAATATGATTTCAAAACTCCTGTGATTTCCACACTGGAGGATGCTGTAGAATGGAGAAAATAGCATCAAATTAATTCACAGTAAGGGAAACACATGAGTTCACAGCTGCAGAATCCTTCTCCAACAAGTTAGCCAAAGGTAAATACATTATCAAATGACTAAAATTGGAGAAGAACCTCAAGGATGAGAGACTCGAGTAATACATCTCTAGCAAAGGAATACTAACTCATCTCTAAGTAGGAAAAATTAGAGCATATTACCAAAATGTCAGAAAAAGAATTTAAAATATTTTTGGTAACAAAACTCTGAGATACAGGAGAAAAGAGACATTGAACTCCAAGAGATGAGGAAATCCTTCCATGATATGAAAGAATTGGACACCATAAAAAAGAACCAAACAGAACTGTTAGATATGAAGACTGTAATACAGGAAATCAAAAATTCTCTTAAAAGTATTAAAAGCATTTTATACCATGCAGAAGATCAAATCTCAGAAGTAGAGGTCAAAACCTCTGACCCAGAAAAAATTTTAAAAATATTGAAAAAACAGCCAAGAAAACTTAGGATAATATACAAGAAATACTAGATACCATGAAACACCCAAACATCTGAATAACTGGTATCCCAGAAGGTGAAGAAACTAATAAGGGCTTTGATCATCTATTCCACAAAATCCTGGAAGAAAACTTTCTAAGTCTAGAGAGGTACTCAAACATTCAGACCCAAGAAATACAAAGAACCCCAAATAGAATCAATCCAAGAAGAAACTCTCCACAGCACATTATAGCTAGTTTGGCTAAAACCACAAAGACAGGACACTAAGATTGGCAAGAGAGAAATGTCAAATCACTTACAAAGTCTATCTCCATCAGGCTAACACCAGACCTCTCATCAGATACAATGCAAGCAAGAACAGAATGAGGAAATATATTCAAAGTGTTAAATGAGAAACAATTTCAACCAAGAATACTATACCTGGCAAAATTATCCTTCATATGGGAAAACAAGATAAAAATGTTCTCGGATTGGGAACCAGCAGTTAGCGTAATGGCTATGTCGCTGGACTCCCACATAGTCGACCGCGGTTCGCGTCCTGGACCCGGTGGCTTAAAACTCATGCCGGGCGCATGTGCGTGCATGCCCAAGATCCCGAGAGGAGAATGGAGGAGAAGGAACTGTGGCGTGACCATCCCCTCTGGGGAGTGATTTCTCGCTTTCTGTCTCTATGACTCTCTCTGTCTGTCTGGCGAGTGTACGTGCCCTATAGCGAAAACCTCTCAAAAAAAAAAAAAAAGTGTTCTCGGATAAACAAAACCTGCAAGACTTTACCAACTCCAGACCAGCTCTTAAAGAAATTCTGGGGACCAGCAGTTAGCATAATGGCTATGTTGCTGAACTCCCATGTAGCCAACCACGGTTCAAATCCCAGACCCAGTGGCTTAAACTCATGCTGGGCGCATGTGCATGTGTGCCCAAGATCCTGAGAGGAGAATCGAGGAGAAGGGATTGTGGCATGACCATCCTCCATGGGGGGTGATTTCTTACTTCCTATCTCATCTTCACCCTCTGGGTCCACCTGTTTTCGTGCAAAGTCACATCTTAGTAGTGCAGAAGAACTGATGCCTTGGGGGAAGGAAAATCTACAATCCATAAAGAGTGTGGCAGACAGTGGGTAAAGGAACACATTCTTGTCCCAGAAGGAAAATTCTAAGATGTATGACTCAAGCTCCTAAGAGTCTCCCTGGAAAGATGAACCCCTATCTGGAGGCTCAATACCATGCCCTTCAGTGAGTGTTCTCTCCATTCCTCATCTGGGCTTCATGAGATCTCTTCCAAATAAAGTTCTAGTAGTAGATAAATGAGATGTCCAAATCCTGAAGATCAGGGCTTGTGAACCTTTTAAGTGACTTGGTGGTAGGGAAGAAGGGAAAAAATGGAATCGAGGTTGGTAATCATGGTCTTGAAAACACAGATAGCCTGGATTTTTCAAGGAGGCCTACTGTAATTGGGAGGAATTAAAATGAGAAGATTGAAGAGGGAGGGAGAAGTCAAAATGAGAGATTTCAAAATGTATTCCCAGCTCTGAAGCTAGGAGAGAGTCCCCCAACTATAAAGGAAGCTTACTTTGCTTAGCATTGTCTGTATTCATCTACTTCATATCAGATGAGTGTCTCATTATGGCAGAGTAATATTAACCTAGCTTCTTCTTGGCTGCCCCATAAGCAGACATTAAAAAGGTATGAACATGGCTTGACTCTGCAGCCTGGTAAAGCAGCCAGATCCCACATGGCCAATCCCAAACTTTTAGTCCTAGACCCAGCAGCTTAAAAAACCCAGGGTGCATGTGCCCCAAATCTCAACAGCCTGGAAAAATGGTGGAGATGGGATTGTAGCATGACCATTCTCCTTGGGGGTGGTGGGGGTGCTTTCTCCTTCTTTGGAGAGTGTACACACCTTCTGGTAAAACCAAAAGACATGAATAGTGCTCATTTAAATTTCAAATATATAGGTATAAAAGTGCCTTGAAACAGATTGGAAGTTACAATGGAAAAGATAGACTATATAGATTTTCTATGAACTAAATATATAAATTAAAAACCTTTTCACAAAATATTCTCTGCATTGAGAAAATTTCCTTACTGGATTCTACCAACAGCAAAGGTAGACTGGTATGTATATGATTGGTACACTAATTATATACAAATTATTCTTTTTAATTTTTTTATTTAACTTTATTCATTTATTTATTCATTTGTTTATTTCAGTTTGGCCAGAGAGGGGGAGAGAGAGAGAGAAAAAGCAAGCCTCCTGGTCCGAGACTTGGACCACAGATGGCCATGTGGGAATCCAGTGCCCTTAACCACCACACCACCTGCTGGCTCCAGTTATTCTAAGTCACATAAAGACTGGGAAACTCCAAATGGTTCTGAGTTAACCAAGAGAATTATCTAAGCTATGAGCATTCTCTACTTCTCTACCCTAGAAAGGGTGAGACTAAGAGTTCTTCACACAAGGTCACCGCATCTTGTAAGCTATCAGTTGGCACAGCTGCAGTAACAGGCAGGACATTTTTTAATATCCACAAACAGCAAATGTTTTTCTGACAAGAAGCCTTGAAGTTTCTCTGTGGGGACACATTTAAGAGAGAATCTGAAGCATGGGAACATGCTCTGAGCAAACACCACCTATCCTTTTGAGGTTTGGCAGAACCCTGTAACTTGACCTTTCCTTGACCTTTGCTGCAGACAGAGCAAGGGTGGAAATTGCTAGGGGCATTCCAACAGACACATCTGATGGACCCTAATTAGCAAAGTCCAATCCCTGCTCTGCATCTGAAAGGTTCTTTAGCCTTCTCTGGGTGTGGTGGTACACTCCTTATGGAGAAGTTCTTTAGCTTCTTCCCCACACCTACAGCTAGGTTTCTCCTCATTAGAAAAGATGAGACTTTCTCTTGATGGGATTATCACCAAGGGATACACCTGGCCCAGTATGACTAAGCCCTTATAGATTTGTTACCTGCTTCTTATCATCTGTAACCTGGCAACCAATCTATGAAATGTCATGAAATATACATGTGTAATGTCTCCCTGTATTATAAATAAAGATGCCCAGTTCATCTGGGCGGCACGAGTTGCTTGGGCTACCTAGGCTCAGGCTGCTTGTGTTCATTTCTACTCTATCTCTTTGTCTCATTCTTTCTGCTTCCTCCATAGGTAGCACCAAGCCCTGGGGTGGACGCCAACATTTCTCTACCCTGACTTTATGGAAGTCAACCTTCCAGGCTTTCTAAATCACTTCTCCAAAATAATAAAGCACAAACCAGAGAGAACCTATGACCTGGTAAGACCAGTAGTTGCTTCCACATCCGAGGAAGAGGTGTGTAATATACTTTCGCCTCAAGGAGCCCAGCAGGCCCAACACTCCTCCACCAGTGATGGAAATGGGAATGATTTCAGAATTCTGTTCCTTAAGCTAGAGACTATTGAGCCCTTCCTGCATGTTTAAGATGCCATTGTGATCATAACTCTGTCTTTAGATTTCCTGCAATGTTTATTGGTACCAAAGGCATTGAAAGAGACACTTCTTGAACCACGTATTCCATGTTCAGCCCTTTGTCTCTAGGTGGGTTTCCATGATGCTGCTCTCACCATTGAGGAACTACCTACTCCTTCCGAAGGAAACTGACTCAGAGTCTATGTTCTGCTCATTAGTATAGAGGGCAGGGACAGAATCAGTAAAGAGCCCAGGTGGGACAGATTACATAATTAACACCGAGGACATATCAGCTCCTAGGAGTCAGGGCTGCAGCTCTCCCTCCTCTTCAGGTTCTACAAAGTAGGCAGAGGAAACAATTTTCCTTAGTGCTCCTTAACCTAGACACCCCTAAGTGGGGCCCACGCATAAGGACAAGGGTCAATATATGAGAACTACCAACACCGACAAATCAGCTCTTCCTTGTCTGGACATCAAGAAAGGGTGTACTGTCCATATTTCTCCACGCACAGGCACTGCACCATCCCTTCATGGAATTGAAGCTCAGAGGGTGAGGTGGTCACAGGCCTCAGAAAGTGGGTGTTACACAATGAGTTTTCTTCAGTTTATATTGGGCTTAGTCTCTGGAACTTGGCAACTGAGAAGTTTGCTGGTTCTAGACTGTGAAATCATCCTGCATGGATAGAGTAGCTTGAAAGGATGAGAATATTTTTGATAGTACCTGAGAAAGCATCTTTGACCACAGAGGTGCTCATGGGACACTGTGTGACACTAAAGTCAAATCCTTTATGAATGTTTCATCATCCTCTTTGCTCCAAGACTCACCTAGCCCTTAGGAGACCAACATGTATTATACTGATTATAGACATAATATCCAAAGGATTGATGTTTATATGTAGCATGGGTGTTAGATCCCTAACGTCTTAACTCTGCTAATGAAAGTAATTCTTGCTCATTTTTAAAAGACTACAACTACTGAAATTTCCACAGAACTCTCACCCTATGCTGTTTTTCACCCAGATTCATGATGAAGTCTGGACAACACTGCATTATCAACAGTAAGTTTCAGGGAAGACCTTTCTTAGGTGATGCTGAAGCAGACCTCTTAAGAGGTTGCCTACTGCTTCTCCAGATCAACAGATTCAGGAACCTGTTGACAGCTTTCAGCCATCACATAATTTCTTCCTTGAGTAGCAGCTCAAATTTTGTAGCTGGGTTCTCCCAGACAAGGCAATTCCTGAAGGAATTCCCAGTGGTGCTGACTACCTGTTTGTCACTTCCCTGCATAAAGACCATATTGCAGAGCCTCTTCAATGTGAAGCCCAGAATCTACCAGTCAGCATTCCTCCCTGAAAACCATGTAGAAAACCCTGAACATTTCTCTATTCACCAAATGGAAAACACCAGTTTGACTTAAGGTAAAATTTACACTGAAAGATACACAAAGACCCAGGCCTTGGCAAGGTTAGTCTTATATGAATTCTTTAGGTATTAGATGAGATTGGAGATTCTTATGGCCATAGAAGTTCTTGAATCCACCAAGAGGATACCCTTGAGTATCTTCCAGTCAGACACATCATTCAAGTACAGAAATCAGAGATAGGCCACCGAGACCCAAGGTGTCAATGCACCCAGATAAATGATTCCCTAAGAACCACATGCAGAGGTGGATATGAGATTGTGCAGCGGACCAAGCTCAATGAGCTCACATTGTGAAGAGACAAGAGCAGGGAGGAAACCAGCCTAAAGGAACCCTGAGTCAAGCCTGGAAGTCTCGCATGTCTCCAAGCATACAGGAGAAAGTAGCCTTGAGTCTGAATTTGGAGAAAACAGCATTTTATTAACACTTGGGTTGTCACTGGCCTAATGATTTTAGAAGCAGAGATAAATGAGTATGAATCTCTTCACTTTGAATTCTAAAGTCCCCTTATTTCCGGAGTCCCGCCCCGTCCAGTACAGAGGAAAGCTCAGAACCTTCCAGAGCAGTACTGAGCAAGTGGTATAACTACTGTGGGTCCTGCTGTGCTGAGGCAGCACATCTGATTGCACAGATTCTAGAAAACCTACGACATTATCGGGTAATAACTGAACGTTTTCTTACGCAGGCAGAAGAGTATGTGTATCCATCTGCATAAAATATCATCCATTGTGGGATTTTTAGGCTTGGTTCAGATTTAATTAAAAATCAGGGCTAATTGAGCCTCAGACTAGAATCAAAAGTATACTTTAGGATTGGCTACTATGAAGACAGAAGAAAAAGTACTGGCATATCCAGTGCTAAGTTTCTGATCTAGTCACTTTTGAAACATTCATAAACACCGAGCAGACCCACAAAAAGTACTGTCCGTAAACATCCACTACCTTGCCTAGAATAAATGGTTACAACCACCTCATCCTGTACAAATAGAAAGAAAAACCTCAGCTGGATCATTCCAAGTGTTCTGGGACAAAAGGAACATTTTCTGGGGAGAGGAGAACACAGGAATAGGATTATCAAGGGGACAAAGATGTCAGAACAAGCTAGGCTTGTCTAGTAGGATCATGATAAAGATCACGACTGCTCCCGACACACAACCCCCTCGGGCAGAGGTTCAAGCAAAATAACTTAGGAAGCACTATTACTAAAGGGCCAGTACAGTGCCTAATCCAATCACATCTGATTTAGGATCTTTAATGGGGTAGGATTTAAAAGTTATTCACTCTCTT
>NW_006201352.1:120712-128205 GCF_000334495.1 Tupaia belangeri chinensis
AAAAAAAAAAAAAAAAAAAGCACATCATGAGTCAGGTCTCAGTACAAAGCAGGTACACCTGAGTAAATGATATAAGACTATGATGCTGGGTAAAGTCTCTTCACACTCTAAATGTATGTGATTTAATGTATGAATAGTAATAAATATATATATATAGATAAAACAAAAAAGAAACTCTTCTCATCAAGAAAAATATTGCTCAAGTTTAAATGAAAAGTAGCTCTAGGAGCTTAATGTATTAAACATCCATATGTTTAATGGGAAAATATTGTTCAATTACTAACTGGAAAAAACTTTTAATTATCTCTCTCCTTAAGCACTGAGAGTAAGGTGTATGCCATCAGAAATGCAGTAACACTGAATTATTTAGGTGTAGAAACCTAACATCTAGCTACCATTTTATCCCAATGAATAAAGGAGTTGTTCATTTCTTCCATCATATTGTGACTTACAAAAGTCTCCTAGTACCTAAGGGAGACTTAATTATAGATCTTTAAATGGAACACACTCATCTCACTGAAAATTTAAAAATAGATTTAGAAGACAGTAAGACAATCCTCAGGATCTGATGTAAGTAATATTCTTTCATTATCAGGGTTCTGAGACATTTGATCTTGGCCAACATTTCTAGGAAGCAGAAATGGAGACAAGGCTAAATGGAATACAGCACATACAAAGTAAATGAATATGGAAGGTTTACTGCTAAGCAAAGCAATCCAGACTATGAAAGATTTCGTGTGTCCCCACTTAATATACACCAAATGTCTACACTAGGGGAGAAACTGGAAGATACAAAAGCATGGAGAACAATTGCAGATACTAGAGACAGCATGGGAGAAAACTGAAAAGGGTGAAAGGAAGGGAATCAAGGAGAAAAAGAAGCAAAACATTTAAGGGACATAAAGATGGAAAATTATCTGTTAATAACATGTATGATAATATCTTTAACTGGACTAATACACAGTATATTCATGCTTGGAAAATTCATTTTGCAAGCTGTAATGATATACAGTGAATGAATGTATAAAAAAATATGTAAAAAGAATCTCTTCCCACAAGAGGAGAAAAACTGTTATGTCACAGAAAAAGGAGGCTGGAACATAGCTATAGAGTTGTGATAGCTTTGCTGTAGGTACAGAATCCATCCCTCTTATCTTGAAAGGAAAACTCAAGCATCTGGAATGATTGGATAAGCATGGGAAAGGCTGAGCCTGCCCCACACCATAGTCTGTGCTCAATTGTATTTGACACAGCTGTGAGGAGTAGTACCATGTCTGTCATGTACATCCCACCACAAACTCCTCCCCTTCTGCCTGTTTTTTCAGCCCTTGGGCTTTCCTCAAAATCTTTGAAACAGACTGGAATCCACTGGCAGAAGCTTCAAGCAGGTAAGACACCACAGGGATAACCTACCATAGATTGTACCCAACTGGTAACCAGTTCTATGGAAGGAGGAAAATTCAGAACAAGCACGAAAACCAAATTTCAGCCTCATACATCTTACCCATGATGCTAAATAATCACCTCAGATTCCTTGTGAGGAAAACTGTCTAGGCTGACTTTATCTGACCCATTTGGGGGAAGTAGCCAAGACACAGAACACACAATGGTCTTAACTGCCAAGGGCCAAGAAGATGCCAAGAGCCAAGAAGATCCACTGGTTACATTCTCAATGACAATAGTTCTGGCTCATGATTTCCCCCTCATTAAATTCTGTTAAGCCCAACAGTGTGATAGGGTGGGACTGGAATGGTTTAAAATGGTCTTTTCCACATCTTAGATTAGGTTTCTTCCCAGTAGAGGTGAGGCTGATATTGACCATGATGGGCATACTCCTCAGCTTGCCTGGAATGATCTCATCTTTACAAAAAACATTCGGGGGAAAAAAAAAGGCAGGAAACATCTAGTTCTAAACTTCCTGCATTCAGTCCTTTACATTCTGTGTTAAATTTCAAGATGCAGACCTTACATATCAGTCTCCTCAAATCTGAGAGCCAAGTGTGTGGAAACTGTGAGAAGACCTGAATGAGCTAGGGCAACGATTGTAACCAACACCCAGTGATAATTGTCTGTGAAATAATTAGAGAGTTCATCTTCTCTATGGCTAGTAAGACAATCCTCAGGATCTGATGTAAGTAATATTCTTTCATTATCAGGGTTCTGAGACATTTGATCTTGGCCAACATTTCTAGGAAGCAGAAATGGAGACAAGGCTAAATGGAATACAGCACATACAAAGTAAATGAATATGGAAGGTTTACTGCTAAGCAAAGCAATCCAGACTATGAAAGATTTCGTGTGTCCCCACTTAATATACACCAAATGTCTACACTAGGGGAGAAACTGGAAGATACAAAAGCATGGAGAACAATTGCAGATACTAGAGACAGCATGGGAGAAAACTGAAAAGGGTGAAAGGAAGGGAATCAAGGAGAAAAAGAAGCAAAACATTTAAGGGACATAAAGATGGAAAATTATCTGTTAATAACATGTATGATAATATCTTTAACTGGACTAATACACAGTATATTCATGCTTGGAAAATTCATTTTGCAAGCTGTAATGATATACAGTGAATGAATGTATAAAAAAATATGTAAAAAGAATCTCTTCCCACAAGAGGAGAAAAACTGTTATGTCACAGAAAAAGGAGGCTGGAACATAGCTATAGAGTTGTGATAGCTTTGCTGTAGGTACAGAATCCATCCCTCTTATCTTGAAAGGAAAACTCAAGCATCTGGAATGATTGGATAAGCATGGGAAAGGCTGAGCCTGCCCCACACCATAGTCTGTGCTCAATTGTATTTGACACAGCTGTGAGGAGTAGTACCATGTCTGTCATGTACATCCCACCACAAACTCCTCCCCTTCTGCCTGTTTTTTCAGCCCTTGGGCTTTCCTCAAAATCTTTGAAACAGACTGGAATCCACTGGCAGAAGCTTCAAGCAGGTAAGACACCACAGGGATAACCTACCATAGATTGTACCCAACTGGTAACCAGTTCTATGGAAGGAGGAAAATTCAGAACAAGCACGAAAACCAAATTTCAGCCTCATACATCTTACCCATGATGCTAAATAATCACCTCAGATTCCTTGTGAGGAAAACTGTCTAGGCTGACTTTATCTGACCCATTTGGGGGAAGTAGCCAAGACACAGAACACACAATGGTCTTAACTGCCAAGGGCCAAGAAGATGCCAAGAGCCAAGAAGATCCACTGGTTACATTCTCAATGACAATAGTTCTGGCTCATGATTTCCCCCTCATTAAATTCTGTTAAGCCCAACAGTGTGATAGGGTGGGACTGGAATGGTTTAAAATGGTCTTTTCCACATCTTAGATTAGGTTTCTTCCCAGTAGAGGTGAGGCTGATATTGACCATGATGGGCATACTCCTCAGCTTGCCTGGAATGATCTCATCTTTACAAAAAACATTCGGGGGAAAAAAAAAGGCAGGAAACATCTAGTTCTAAACTTCCTGCATTCAGTCCTTTACATTCTGTGTTAAATTTCAAGATGCAGACCTTACATATCAGTCTCCTCAAATCTGAGAGCCAAGTGTGTGGAAACTGTGAGAAGACCTGAATGAGCTAGGGCAACGATTGTAACCAACACCCAGTGATAATTGTCTGTGAAATAATTAGAGAGTTCATCTTCTCTATGGCTGCTTAATGGGGAGAAATAGCACCTTGACCATTTCAAGTATTCTAGGATGAGAAATGAACCCATTCTTATTGAAACTAGGAAACAGTAGGCCAGGCATCAAGGGCAAAATGTTGACCTAGTCTGTATCCAGCATTCTCAGACAATGTGCTTTCAACACGTATCTCCCAAGAAAACCACACACAGTTGTGTGTCAGAAGTCAAAACCAAATAGCTTTGGATGAATTTCCCCTTATAATGTTAGCATTTTCTAGAATGTGCATTTTCTAGAATGTTCTACATGAGAATGACTAGAGGAAAAAAATGTTTAAAAACAAAAAAAGCAAATACTCGCAACACTCTAGAGTGTTTATGCCAAAAAAAAAAGAAATGGCTAACAGTTAGGAAAAATATATGTTTGTGGCATGTTGTGAAACATGTAAATAAGAAAGTATGGTCAATTAAATAAATGCAGTTGATACTGTTCCTATAGAAGCCCAGGTGCTGTACTTGCCAGATTAAAAACTAAGTCAACAGTTTAAAATATTTTCAAAGAATCAAAGGAAATCATGTAGGAATCATAAAAGAACATCTGGGAACAATGTATCACTAAACGGACTATCAATAAGGAGAAATTTTATTTAAATTCTGGAATTGCAAAGTATAATGAGATTTAAAATTCAGGAGAGGTACTCAATAGCAGGTTTGAGCTGGCAGAAGTAAGCAAACCAGAAGATAGGACAATTGAAATGATATAGTCTGAGGAACAGAAATTAAAAATGTAAATGGGGGTACCAGCAGATGGTATAATGGTTACATTGCTGAACTCCCACATTTGTTGACCACAGTCAGAGAACCAGACCCAGCAGCTTAACACTCACATTGGGGTATGTGTGTGTGTGCCCAAAATTGAGAGAATGGAGAAGGGATTGCAGCATGGAGAGCCCCCTGGGGAATGATTTCTTACTGTCTCTAGTGAATATATGCACCTTATAGAAAAAAAACCTAAGAAAAAAATATATAAATGAGGCCAGCCCTGTAGACCAATGGTCAAGAGAGCTGGATTCCCTATGGCTGACCATGTAGTTAGAGGTCTAGGTCCAGTATCATGAGAAAATCATGCATGCCCAAAATCCTGATAGAATGAAGGGATTGCAACATGACCACACCTCACTGGGGGGAGGAGGAGGTTGTCTCCATAACTCACTATCTTGTGCATGTGTCCTCTGACAAAAGAAAAAAATGATAAATGATTATAATTCATATACCTGTGGTATCTCAAGCATACCAACATACGTACAATGGTAGTTCCAGAAGAGAAAAAGAAAAGGAGGCAGAATTAATAAAGAAATAATGGCTGATAACTTTCTACATTTGATGGCAAATGTTACCTACATTTCCAAGTTCAACTAATACCAAATAGGACAAACTCAAAGACATCCACACCTGGACCCAACACAAACTGTTGAAACCCAAAGAGAATCTTGAAAGCAGCAAGAGAAAAGTGACTCACATACATGAGATCCTTGTGAGATTAACTGCTGGCTTCTCATTAAAAAAGAAAAAAGAACAGAAAGCAAGGAAACTCAAAAGTGTTGAAAGAAAATGGCCTGTAATAATTCTACAGCCAGTAAAATCATCTTTTAAAACTTGAGAATTAAGATACTTCCAAAATGAAAACTGAGACGAGTGAGGTGATCATATCCTCTTGCCTCACCCACGTCCTTGACTAGCCCAGTAGTAGTATGAAATCGAACAGAATCCGAGAGCTCACATCTTGTCTATCATGTGAGCTCAGTCAGACACAAAGCATGGGGTTACTTGGCTCATGAATTTATGATCTTATCATCTCTAACTTATTCCTTCATAAAAAGAAATTCCAGGGAGACAGAAGAGAGCATGAGCTCAAAGAATAAGTTCTGTTTTACTGACCCCTCCTGTAGGAGAGGAAGAGCAGCTAACCTCCGCTCACTGAAAAACTGTAGCAGATGGAGTAGCATAGGGAAAAAAATTCCTTCTAGTACTTCTTTATTTATGATCCTCCACTTAAGAGTGAGCCACTTAAGTGCATTGGCAATAAAACAGCTCCTCTGAGCAGGACTGAAGGTCACTTCTAGAAAACATTCCTAACTAAAGAATTCTTTTGGATGTGTCTCCTCTTTCATGTGTGGGACTATCAAGTTTCTCCTTGTTCAAAGTGACTGCTTCATATAATGTAAGTGATCTCTTCCATAGAACATGCTGAAAAGAGCAAGAACAGGGCAAATGCAGTAAGACACCTCCCTGTTTGGAAATCTTCAGTGGAATTTTGCTATAAATATATTTACATATTTAGATTTCAGAGAGCTTCCTCCTACCAACCCCCCAGGCCTGTGTACATAAGAAAAAACAGTTTTTAACTATTGAGAGTGTGGGACTCTTTGCTAACTGACCCGGAAGCTTTCTATAACAGCGTCTGGTAATTCAAGCATGTGGCACTGAGTCACAGTTCATCTTTTAGTACAGAATTCTCCCAGGCAGGACTGGCCTACAGGAAACTAGAGGTAGGAGGACACCCAACAAGAGCATGGCCCCAGACAATATAGCCTGGCACTTGAACCCTCTTGATTCAACTGCTAAACTCCGCATATATCCTGGAAATAATGCAGGAATATAGAGCATACTTTCTCTATGTACCAAAGATGAATTTGGCAGATACATGAACATAAGGAATTTTATATAGAAAGATTCCTCTGATAAACAGGCCTCTTCAGCTCTTTCACTTTTTATATCTTTAAATACTGACTCAAAATAAACACAAGAGTTACTTACCCTATGAAATCAAATGAATAGATTTTCATGTAGTTTTTAAAATTTTTAATTGCTTTTAGTTACTTTTAGTATTAATAATACTTTAGTATTAATAATATTGGCTTTCTCAACATATCAAGGCTGGTAAAATTTTTCTTACCTGAAGTTCACTCGGTATTCCTATTCTGAGGATGACATTGGAGAAGGAACAGTTCTGTGAGTCACCTTCACTGGTTTCCTTTCTAAGAAATCGAGTAACAGTTCTGCCAATAAACAAATTACTTGTACAAATTAAGGATTGTACATGGATATGAGCAGGCAATGTAACTTGCTCCTCCTTGAGGCCTCTACAGCAGAGTATAAATCAGTTATAATCCTGGTAACCACAAGTAGACAAGAACAGCTCTCTCATGAACTGGGGCAGTGGTAGGCTAAGAAATTAAGACATATTCTCAATTCTTGACATTTAACCAAAGAATTATAATCAGCTCAGGGCCATGATTGCCTCCATCAGAGGAGTCTAGACCACCTGACTCTTGCTTTTCTCTACTTATGTATGTGTATTTTCTTTCCAATCTATTTCCACTCAGGAACTTGTTCAGCCATGCAGGTCACAGCAATTCCTGAACTGTAGAGAAAGTCACTGTGTGGGTCTCATTTGAATTATAGAACTTCCAGATAGTGTGGATGTTGTCATATTAGTAAGGGAATTTTTATTCTAGTAGGAGCTCAGGAGGAAGGCTTTCAGATGATACTATCTCTAAGAGGAGTCCATCAGCTTGAAGAATAAGAAACAGAGAAAAGATAACCATTTCAGAGAAGTTACCTAACAGGTAACTGCCTCTGTGCTAGAGGTTAGTGACTTAAGGAAATATCTTACTTGATCTTCAGGTGACCAAGAGCAGCCCAACAATGCTGCTTGCTTTTGTTCCCCAAAGAAAGGGGAAAACGTTTCATGACTAAAATTCTTCTGTGTCAAAAGCCTAAGTAATCTCAGATGATGACTCAGTATGAAGTGGAAAAGCCATCCAGTGATATGTCCAGCCAGAACATACTCTTT
>NW_006201352.1:128265-129488 GCF_000334495.1 Tupaia belangeri chinensis
TTTGACTAAGGTTAACATGAAAAGAACCTTGAAAATATTACCAATGTTCATAACTTTTATCCCCATTATATCTAATAAAGGAAGGGATTGCCCAGGAAATATTCAGACTGGAGATTATTACAGAAGAGTTGAAATGTGAGAGGTCTCCGAGTTGTTTTGGGAAAGTGAAGGAACTCTCATGAGCCATATGGAAAAGATGGATGAGAGTTAACATCAGCATCAGCCTAGCCATTAGTAGTCCCAGTCTTGGCTGCTACTTACCTCCTTTGGTAATCTAGTCATTTAATATAACCTGGTGGACTTAAGGCAGTCACTGTTTCTAAAGACTAGACACTTCAAAAACCAGAAAAACTGACCTATCAAGTCCCCCAAAAGTGGTTGCTTGGTATCATTCAGAAGATTGTGAAGACTGAAAAGTAGCCTAGTTTAAGGGTACAGAAAATGTTGCAGAAATTGCCCATAGAAGTTACCAAGGCTTAGAATGGATCATATGGCTTGTGTCTAAGTTTCCTGACCTAATACCATTTTTTCACACCCCAAATAATGATATGAAAAAGAAATTACATTTTATGCTTGGGTTAGAAAACAACCTTTAAAAGAGGACAAGAGGGGGAGTAACTGAACACAAAGGTAGCTGTCTAGATCCATATCTCAGTATTTTTAGCAAAGCCAGTTCCAAAGATGAATTAAGCTACATAAAAGCCATGCCTTCAAGATAACTTGAGAAAACATTACCAATTTTTTTTTTTTTTAAACATCAAATTCCAGAAAGCCATCTCATGCTATTGAGGGGCAGGCCCAGAGAAATAGTAGGAAAAGAGGGAGGCTGAGAGCCAAGAAAAGGCCAATGTTGATATAAAACCACCACCAGGGAGCCTAAGTTTATTATACAAGTGTGATCGCACTCTAAAAGCACCGTGGCAGGTCATAAACTATTCAAGATTTGAATGATCATTCCTTAAAAGGTCTAGCTTTTGGAGGAAAAAAAAATGACAAGAGAGTAGGGCCATTGGCAATTGAGTACTAGGGAGAAAGTAGTCAAAAGAAACATGTAATTTAAAAAGTTTTATTTTACAAGAACCCTCCAAATATCCCACATACATAGATGTAAACCTTTGACACCTATAAGTTTCATCTTTTGCTCTGATGATGGTAGATTCTGCCTTTGGGGTTGGGATGGAAGGCACAGGAATAGTAATTCCTGGGGGTTCTGTATATGTGTA
>NW_006201352.1:129519-141112 GCF_000334495.1 Tupaia belangeri chinensis
CACACACTCAATCACTGTATTTACAGCTTGCAAAATGATTTTTCCCAGTATGAATACACTATGAGTCCTGTTCAAGATATTATATATTATCAGATAACTTTCCATTTTTGTGTCCTTAAATGTTTTGAGGAAGGAAATCAATGGGAAAAAAATTTTGTGGCTTAAGACAACTGACTAGCAAAAACATCATGCTCAGTGGACAATTGAAAAAAGATGTTTAATTAGTGGGATGCAAATATAAGGGTTATGTCCATAAGGCTGGAGCCCACTCAGATCATGAAATAGCCTTGGGAATACAAGCTATCCACAGTGAAGCAACAGTATGGAGGTAGTTGTGCAGTCTTTACTGCAGAATGTTGTACAAGACTCATATCTACATTATCAGTATGAGGAAGCAAGTACTATATTGCTTTTCAAAAGGAAAAATAAGACCCATTACTGCATAATCTCCATCAGGATTAAGAAATTTCCACCTACCAAGAAGTAGGGAGAAACAGGAATATTCATACTTCTAAAGGCACAACAGATCATCATTTGGAAGGGTACAATTGATGTGATGTATGGGTAGGAGAGATTCCTTTCCCCTATAAATATGACCTTGAATTAAAAGTTTTTCAGACAAGTCTTTCTTCTTGTGGTTTAATAGTAAAATAGCCAAACTTGAGATCACAACAATGAAGGGACTGGTACCCCTAGCTATAACACATGCTCTGAAGGGTCACCTTTCAGAGAGCCCTCCCAATACCCATATGGACCTTGACAACTGCCATCTTCCACACGTATCCCAAGATGCATGTCAGGGTGTATAAGGCAAACAGGGTTTGACTTGCAAATAGAAAGCTTATTTCAAGGACATTGAAATTCAGCTGACATCAAGATATTTGTCTGGTTGCAAGATAGTCCCAGCTCTAAGGTATAATCAGCTAATAAAAGATCTACTCTTGACTTCGAGCATGACATTAACTTTACACCCCTGAGACCTCATGTTGGGTACACATTATAAAGGTGGGTTACAGTAGACACTAGTCCTACTGGAAACTACATAATTATGGTTTTAGCCTTGGATTATCATAACCTGCATGGGAAAGCAGAAGAGAACCACTCCCAGTAAAATTTCGATGTCCTCATAGAGACCAACAGAAACAAAAATACTCATTTTTGCTCATTCATCAGACACTGAAATTCAAGCTTGGTGTGAGTATGAAGACCAAGTATCTCAGCACCCCTACCAGGCACCTTAGTCTTTAGACTTCATGTCCCATAAAAACCATATGGGAAGCTCAATAGTCCAAATTTCCCTCAAGAAGAGCATGATTCCATGCCAGCAGCTGATAACCCAGAGTTCCATCCTTGTAAGAGAAGAAAAAGTAATGATCCATTTTTCTTACACTATGGAGTGTTTGCAGCCAAAGTTTATCCGCCTTAGGATGCTATTTGTAAACAGTATCACAACTGGTCAGATGAAATGGATTTCTCACAGGTGGGACCTATTAAAGTCTCTTTTTTGGGGTATAACTGGCAGGGTAGAGGAGTAGGAGCTACACCCACTAGGTTAGGACCACACACTACACCACCCCCCCATTCTAGGAGAAGGAATCACTGAGGTTATCCTCACCCACTCAGTATGGAAGGCATCCAATATACCTCATGAGGTGCTGGCAAGATCTCATCTTATTCCTTCTTTACAATAAAGCACCTTCACAGTTGTGATAATTCACTGAGAAAAATAAAGAATCTTATTGTAATAAATACCTTTTCCCTTGACCACAGTCAGGGCCCAGGACCTAGCTGCTTCTGATTAAAACTTAGAAACCAGAACAAACTTATAAGTAGGTATTTTCTACCTATTGGAGAGAATTAAATAGTACTAAGGGTCAAAATTGAATGTTGATGATCGCTACCTACCAGCTACTATGGGATAGTCCCTAGTGAAAAAACAAAGATCATGATGAATCATGATGCCACCCTGGGATTTGGCTGAATCACTCCCGTGCTCATTTGAAGTAATCACTTAGGATAGGGCAATGGAGAAGTGTGTTCACACACCTAGGGTCTCTAGATGAACAGTAGGAGGCTAGCAAAAAAGATCAAGGATAACCCTCCCATATGAGAATAAGGGACCTACAAAGAAGTACCCTTTCAGTATAACCCCTCCACTGCTTTCAGCTGCTATTCTGTGTCAATATACTAGGAGGACAACACAAAACCAAGGGTTTTCCCAGACGTTTTTCTACCAACCCCTGCAGCTCATCACCTGAGCTATCCTTGGCAGGGATCTGTGTCTCTGCTAGGATACCAAGGAAATCTCACCAGATGAGGATGAAAAAGTAGCCCAGGACAAAAAGATCTCTGCCATGAGTTGCTTGTTCCCATGTACATATCCTGCTTTGATAGAGTTCAGACATATCAGTCACAGGCATCTAAGTACCAAGACATGTGTTCCTCTTTAGGGATAGCCCTCACTCCAATGGGAGCAGCTTCAAGCCACAGCTATGGCCCTTCCTCAGGAAAGTCACATCAAGTGGGTAGTCTGAGAAGCACAAACTCAAGCCAGGTAAGTCCATTTAGATTGGCTCTCCAAAGCTGCCGTACCTACAAATCTCCTTATGAGGCTAGTTAAATCTTCTGTGCTAAAAGCATCACAGTTCAACTTTTCAACCCAAACTTGCTTTTTCCCCTTCCTTTCCTTCATTGTCCTAATGCATATACACAAGTAAACCTAATGCATGTAAGTTTTCACCTTTCAGTATGCACCAAGGCAACTAGGACAAGTTCTGCATATTCACTTTAATATCAAGACTTAGATAAGAAATTAAAGAAACCATTGTTCCTTGAAGAGAATATAAACTAGCACCACCACTCTGTATTGACTATTGTAGATTGATGGCAACTATTTGCAACTGAAGATTATTTGGCTTATAATTCAAAAGCTAAATTGGGACAGTCCTTAGGATTAGCCACAACCTTTCCTAGGAGATACTTTGTGTGCCCATCTTTAGATATTGCCAGACACGTGTTCTTTAGTCTGTTCATTAATGTAGACTAATTTACAAAATTTGAGTTATTTCATCTTTGTCAGCCTAAACCTAAGCAAGTTTGCTCAAGGGAAGAGAACAGAGAAATGTCTATATTGAGCTCAAGCAGAGACTTTGTGAGCCAGTCAGCACAGAGGATTGAATTCAAAGGACAACAGGCCTCCTAGTCTGAGATTGTTTCCTGAGGGCATGTCTGGATAAGGAAAAGCTGGCACAGCTCAGCTGCAGTTTCCTCCATGTCCCAGAAACCTCAGCTTCACTCAAGCACACATTCATTAACCAACCTGAAATGGGTCTCATCCTTCAGGCTGTGCTCCTTCACCAAGTTACTCCCACAGAGTGTTTGAAGCTCAGAAATCTACTAAGGAGGGAGCAGCAGGTGATGTGGTGCTTGAGGTGTTGGATTCCCACCTGGCCACCCACGATTTGAGACCCAGACCTGGTGGTTTGTTTTCTCACTCCCCCCACACACACACACACACACACACACACACACACACACACACACACACACACACACACACACACACACACACACACACACACACACACACACACACACACACACACACACACACTCTGGTGAGTACATGTGCCCTGTAGCAAATCAAAAACAAATGATAATGAAGTTAATTTTAAAAATATACAGAGGAAAGTTTAGCATGCTGTGAACTGAGTCATAGATGTCCCTTTGCACTGACCTGCAAATCTCTACAGAATGTGGTATTCCATGTTCTGATCTGTCTGTAGGTAAAAGGTAGATCAGACTGCCTCCATGGGAATGAACTGGTGTTTAAGCCTTGGACTTTATAATGATGCCAGTGTATGTTAAAATCCTGTGACTCACTGTAAAATTCTGTTCTTCTGGGGAAAATAGACCTAGTTAATAGATAACTAATCTGGATAAAGACATATCTTTGATAACTGAGGTCAAACTATAGTTGTCAGTATGCCTTGTATTACCTGAGTATACAACAAACACCCCATATCTTAATAGCTGAAGATTCCAGATTCTATCTCAACTTAATACAAAGCAGATCTTTCAAAACTAAGTCCTCAGTTATACCTGGTATGTATGCCAACCATGAGTCCATCCCACAAATCCAGCTAGTAATTCAATTAAAATTTTACTTTGATAAAATATCAGATAAAAGCCAAGGTATTGAAGAAACTAGGGACATTTGCTGTGACAATTTCATCAGCATTTCCCACTGACACATCTTCTGATGCATGAAGAGATATGTGGCATAACTGAGAGAGGCCAAACCTACAGAACCAACATCTGTTCTGTGTGCTCAGCAAACTTTACATTCATTAATTCAAGCACAGCTGTATCTTACTTCAACAATATATTCCTTTGGGAAACTCACTTGAATTCTGGTCTAACAGTAGAAATTCCTGGTGGAAATCACGATTGGATTGTATAGAATTGATAAGTACTATACTTCCTATACATAGTCCGCAATCCATATAAAAAGCTGTTTCTGCACAAATAGAGATCCTTCCCATAACATGTAAAGGGTTTCTCATTAGGCTGTTCAATGCGAAAGTAAACAGAAGAGGAGGCTGCAGGGTAAGAGGCTCAATCCCTCTCTCCACATGCCTTTTAACTCTCAGGTGTGTTAAGTGGGACTTGGAGAAGCCCATCTTTTCCCTCTCCTCACTCCATCAAGACATCTGCCTCAGCAACAGGCCTAGCTGCACTGAGCAGCAGGGACACTGAGTTTTAAGAGACTGGGGCTAATTTCCTGCCACATGCCTCTGAATTCTCAGACTTAAGCATTTCCAGAAATACTTGCTGCGCAACCCCTTATCTCATCCTCACTTGAAGCTCAGCAGCTCAGCCCTAGGTGCACCTGTGCTCTACAAACTGAGAGGTATTTGAATTATCCAAGTCTATAGACAACAGGCAGACTTCTGGGTGAACATCAAGGAGGCAGAGAAGCAAAGCGCACCAATCACCTGTTCACCTTTGAAGATATGGAATTCACTTGAATTTAGGAAAAAATGTATAATTTATCTGATGACTAAAAACCATCACAAAGGCACAAGAAATATGAGAAACCAAGAAAATCTCTCTTCACAAAGGTAAAACATCAATTCCTCATCATCCACAGATAATACTATGGAACTTGTGGAAATGTCAGATAAACGATTCAGAAAATGAAATGCAAGGGAGACAACAAACTCCAAAGATGCAAGAGAGACAATGAGCTCTGGGAGATGAGGAAGTCTTTTCACAATTTGAAAGAAGCAATAGACACCATTTTAAAAAAAGAATCAAATGGAATTGTTAGAGATAAAGATTAGTATATGAAATGAAAACCTCCCTCAAAGGTATTCAAAGCAGATTAGATCACACGGAAGACTGACTCTTGAATGTAGAAGACAAAACCTCTGACCTAGAAAAAATGATCAAAAAGAATGAGAAAATAACCAAGAATAACGAGGACATATATAAGAAATACTAGACTCGATTAAACACCCAAAAATCAAGATAACTGGCATTCCAGAAGGTGAAGAAAATAATGGCATTGATAATATATCTCATGAAATCCTGGAAGAAAGCTTCCCAAATCTAGAAAGGCATTCAAATATCCAGACACAAGGAATGCAGAGGACCCCAAATAGAATCAACCCAAGATGATCTCCCAGACACATCATAACCAGGCTGGCTAAAACAACAAAGAAAAGATACCAAAATTGGCAAGAGAAAAATGTCAAGTTACTTACAAAGGGTATCCCATATTACCATCTGACCTCTCATCAAAAACAATGCAAGCAAGGAAAGAATGTAGAAATATATTCAAAGTGTTAAATGAAAAACAATTTCAACCAAGATTACCACACCTGGCAAGATTATCCTTTATATGGGAAGGATAAGGAAAAATTTTCAGATAAACAAAATCTTAAAGAATTTACCAACTCAAGGACAGCTCTTCGAGAAATTCTGAAAGGAGTGTTATATCAAGAAAACTAAATTCAGACAGATAAGAACAAAAACCAAGAATAGCTAACTCAATGATAGGAACAGGTCCAAAAATATCGACAACTTCAAATGTTAATGGATTAAATTATCTTATCAAGAGACACAGACTGGCTGAATGGATAAAAACAGAAACCCTCTATCTGTTGCCAGAAAGAAATGCACCTCATGGCTAATGACATACATAGACTAAAAATGAAGAGATAAAAGGTATTCCATACAAACAGAAACCAAAATATATATATACATATATATATATTTAAATATACCTTATAAATATGTATACATCCAACACAGGAGTACCCCAAATGCATGAAGGAAAGACTGCTATATCTAAAAGGAGAGAGAGGTTGCAACACTATAATTGTTGAGGAGCTCAACATCCCATTATCTCCTACAGACAGATCTTCTAGGAAAATAAGCAAACAGATATAGGAACTAAATGATACCATAAATCAAATGGACTTGACAGACATGTATAGAACTTTCTACCCTAAGACCACAAAATATACATTTTTAATCACCCAACATGGAACCTTTTCAAAGATTGACCATATGAGAGAGCACAATCAAGCCTTCACAGATTCAAAGGCATAGAAACTATATCCAGCATCTTCGCTGACCAAGATGGAATTAAACTTGGTATTAATTTCAGGAAAAATCTTCAAACACACACCAACAATGAAAACAATCTACTCCTGAATGACTTCTCAACCATCGAAGAAATTAAGACTAAATAAAAAAAATATTATGGAAACAAATAATGAGTGCATGAGTTTCCATAATCTATGGAACACCATAAAAGCAGTCATTAGAGGGGAAATTCATAGCAATTAGTGCACATAAAAGATGGAAAGGTGGCAAACAGACAACCTAACATTATGTATCAGGGAGCTGGGAAAACAAAACAAAAAGCCAGGTAAAAAGAAAGATTTGAGCAGAAGTAAATGAAATAGAAAATAAATGAACTATACAGAAAATAATTGAAAGTAAAAGCTGGTCTTTGAAAAGTTTAACGAGATCAACACACCACTAGCTGGACTGATTAAGGAGAGAGAAAGGAGCCAGATTAATAAAGTTTGTAATGAAACAGGCAATATTACAACAGACACAATAGAAATACAAAGCATCATTAGAGGTTACTATGAGTGATATAGACCAACAAACAAGAGAACATGGAGGAGACGGACAAATTCCTGGATGCATATAATCCACCAAGACAATCAAGAGGACATAGAAAGCCTGAAGAGACTCATAACAAGCCATGAGACTGAATCAGTAACAATCTCCCAACAAAGAAAAGCCCAGGTACTGATGGCTTCACCTCTGAATTCTATAAAATTTTTTTCACATTTTATTGATTCAATAAGATCTTAAAATATGGACAAAGCTAGAACCTAGTAACAAGTGCACTGTAATTGTCTTCTGAAACTTTTTCTCCATTTCCTTTTACTAAAGAGGTATAAACTAACTTATTTGGAAAAAAAAAGAAAAATTAGGTTAATCTCAGTTTGGTCTGTTATTTATACAATGCTTCGTATGAATTCAATTTCTGATGCAATTCAACAGATACTAGTGTATTACTGAACTTATGCAAATAACCATTCTGTCACAAATATAAACGCTCACAAATATTTTCCAATTGGAAAGGGGTCAGGAAGGGAGAAAAGTTTGTTTCAATTAAAAATAATTTAACAAACTGCTGAACAAATAACTCAAAACAAAAATCCTTAAATCTGGAAGACAAAGCATAGAAGAAAATCAGTACTGTTTTAGAAAAAAGTCATAGAATTCTATTTCACCAGTTCAGTCTCATGTAATCTCTTTTGTTAAATTTGCAGTGTTACTGTCGTGTGATCTTTCCATTAACATTCAACATTGATATTTCAGAATTTGTCCCTACCATTAATTTGGCCTTTCTCTTGGTCATTTTTTGTTCTTTTCATCTTTAGTTTTCCTGGGATAGTTACTCTCTTCAGAACTTTTCAAAGAGCTGGTGTGGAGTTCGTAAATTCTTTTAGGTTCTGTTTATCTGAGAATGTTTTTATCTTTTCTTCCCACATGAAGGATAATCTTGCCAGATACAGTATTTGGGGATGAAATTGTTTTTCACTTAACACTTCGAATATATTTTCCCATTCTTTCCTTGCTTGCATTGTTTCCAACAGGAGAGGTCCGATGTTAGCCTGAGGGGATATCCTTTGAAAGTTTTTCTCTTGCCAATTTTAGTATCTTATCTGTCTGTGGTTTGGGTCAATCTGGCTATGACGTGCCTTGGAGAAGATCATCTACAAGTTTCTACATGCGTGGACTGGTCATGTAGGTATATAAAGAAAAACTAAAAAAGGTCAAGAAGTATATTCATTTGAAAGTTACATATGCCTCAAAATATACTCTAGTAAGAAACTGGCTTGACAGGGCACCAGGGGAGCCACAATGGAGACAAAAAGGGGGTCACTTAAAGCCAGTCAGCTGAAACTAGCTCTTTGGAAATCTAAATTTTTTTTTCTTTGCCATCCCTTGCCTACTGCACTCCACCCCCCAAGGCTTGCCAAGAGCTGTCCCCTCTCTCCTCCAACTCTTCAAAAAAGACTGAAGCTTCTACGTCTGAGAGTGAAACTCAGCCCATCTCACATTACCTCAGATCACAGCACCCAAGATTAGGACCCCTCACCCAAGAATACCCACTTCACAGTGGCCTCTGGTCTGTCTGGGACCTTGCAGGGCACTTGACCATCTCACAGGTAACACTTATCCAGCTGACCCAGCACCGCTGTTCTGTTCTCCCATTCAGACATGCCTTTCTGGGCCAATATTTCAGGAATAAAAGTGAGGCAGGTAATAGGAATTTCTAGTTTTTGTGATAAAAAATCCAGGTGATGAACAATACCAACAGGTTTGAAGGAATAGTTTTGCTATGACCAATGTTGGAAGCCAATAAATGATGTATTCATATAGCCATCCTTTCCAAAACACCAACCAGGGATTGAACAATTTAGTCTATCAGTTTTCAAAGGATAAACAGAAATTGGGACCAGCAGTTAGGTAATGGCTATGTCTCTGGACTCCTACATAGTCAACCGCAGTTTGAGTCCCTGACCCGGTGGCTTAAACTCACACCGGGTGCGTGTGCATGCGAGCCCAAGATCCCGAAAGGAGAACGGAGAAGAGATTGCGGTGTGGCCATCCCCACTGGAGGGGTGATTTCTCTTTCTATCTGTCTGTCTCTCTCTGTCTGGCGAGCGTACGCGCCCTATAGCAAAAACCTCTCAAAAAAAGCAAAAACCTCTCCAAAAAAAAAAAAAAAAAAAGGATAAACAGAAATTATCCCAGGATGGGATAGGTATCGATCCAGTGGCTACTTAGGTAGCAGTCACTTACAAGTAACCACCTTATAGCAGCATGAAGAGGCAGACGTGCTCTGCTCACACTGCAACTGCCACAACTAAATATAATCAGACAGCATCTGACAGAAGGACAGGAAGAGCATTCAAAGTCAGACCCATACTGGGCTGGCATGATTTTGAGCTCTAAGTTGTAGCATATAACTCAGCAGGGAAAAAGATTTTTCAGAATGAGATGGGAGAGTCAGAAATACTCAGAAGCCCTAGGAATTAAGTTTAAGAAAATCATCCCAGGAGCCTGCTCTCTTGGGAAACTCCACTGGCCCCCTAATCAAAGTCATCCGAACTCCTGCTAGAAATCCAACTGTGTACAGCGTAACCCCCCACCCAGAGACTCATGCAGCCTACAAGGTCAATACCACTGAGACTGAAAAAAGTGGATACTGCTGTTAGGCCGAACTAGCCTGTTAGACTGAGTTAGCATAGGCTGATTTAGCGTAAACACACTTGTGAGGGCTGCAGACCGAGTTAACTTTTGTTAGGCAGTTAGCATAGGCCAAGTTAGAATGTTCACCACCATGACAGGGTTTCAAAAATGGCGCACAGGAATTCGCAGCAAACAGGACACAAGAATTTGCGAGTTAACAGAGGATGGGCGGGTCTGACGGCGACAGGATGAACAAACCTAAAGGCATCAGAAGAAGGTTTACCTACCTTAACAGTTCTTATCTAAATTCAGGTGGGCAATAACAGTCCCTAACTATACCTGCCCCCTCCATTGTGTGCTGCATCCTATAAAAAGTTACTGATAGTATATCCTGTATTGTCTCCTGAGCTATATAAAGGAGTCCTTGTTGCGACCCATTATGTCGGGCATAAACTCGGATCCCAGCTAGCTGGAAAAATAAATGCCTCTTAAGCAGGTGCATTGCCATTGTCTCTTCTGTGTCACCATCAGATAAATCTATCTTTGACCCTTACAACTGCATTTTTTGTCTTTTCTCAATCCATTCCATTCGCCTGCTTCCACAGAGGATTCCACATCCCTTTGCCCTACAGGCTAGGGCAACTGGAAACCAGCATGGATAAACAAGTTCTTCTGAGTACAGAGGAACTACACAGAATAAGGCAAGTGGACACTCCTGAAAAGCCTGGGCATTGAAAGATGAGTACATGAAGAGTCAGGTGTAAAACATAATATCTCGTCTTTAGACAACGTTGACATGTATGTTCAAAAGTTGTTTCATATGCTAAAGCAAGGGGTGTCAAAGTTGGTATTAAACAGTTGTGTCAGTTCACGCAGTGATGAGACCTGGGATAATGCTGGAGAAAAGTTAGGGAATGCACAGTGGAGAGTCCAGATAGGATTCCTATTTTTGTTTTCCCATTATGGACTTTAGATATGGGGTATTTGAGGCAAGACCCTCTGGAAGAGCTGGGAGGTTGCTCGGAAGCTTGATTAAGAGATATTCCAAAGAAATTACTTCCTTGCTGCCCAGAGAGCCTGGAGTTAGTCCTGAAGTAGATAGCAAAGCAGCAGTGGATAGTGAAAATTACAGTCTCCCAGCTCAGGGTAGACTTGAGACTGCATTTTCTAACAGTATAAAAAGGATAAAGGCCACAGCTTCTTGGCCCTGCACTGCCCCAGAAAGACCCACTGCTCCTCCTTTAGAGCCCCCTAGGAGGGAAGAATACACCAGGAAATAAAGGTCATCTTTGCACTTAACCCTTAACTCTTCAAAGAGTTATAAGTTGAGGCTAAGAGGGAAGACATTTTGGGATTTAAACTGACCTGTCTAGTCATTGGGGTTCCAGATCCTAACAACCCAGGACAAACAACACATCTTTTAAAATTCTAAGAGTTAAAAATGACTTGTGTGCAGTAGGGTCCCATGGCACTGTGTACAATGGCTGTATTAGAAGCAGATACTCAGTACTTCCTCCTAATGATTGGCAGATGTTAGGCAAGGCATGTTTGGCTGGAGGTGGTTATCTTTTAGAGGAAAGCAGATTAAAGAAGTGCAAGATTAGGCAATTCAAAATCAACAACATGTGGTATCTACCACATTTGAAATATTGACAAGGACAGGTAACTTCTCATTGTTAATCAGCTCCTGGAGGAGTCCGACCTGGCGAGGCCCCAGGATCTTTCTGAGCCCCCCAACCTTTGAGCTCCGCTTCCAGTTGGATCAACACGTTGGCAAGGCCACTGTTGTGCGCCTCCCCCC
>NW_006201352.1:141879-168725 GCF_000334495.1 Tupaia belangeri chinensis
CTACAAGCTTATCAACAAACAAATATGATCTATTTGATGTGTTGGAGGAGACTTCCAGGAAAAGACCGGTAATTTGCTGGGTATCTGGAAGTCCTACCCAAGATTTTGTATCACATCTGGCAGAAGCCATAGGGTGGACAATTTCTGACCCAGAAGCAGTATAAGTTTTGTTAAAACAATTATCTTTTGAAGGGATCAGCAGTTAGTGTAATGGCTATGTCGCTGGACTCCCATGTAGTCGACCACGGTTTGGGTCCCAGACCCGGTGGCTTAAACTCACGCAGGGCATGTGTGCGTGTGTGCCCAAGATCCCGAGAGAATGGAGGAGAAGGGATTGCGGAGTGGCCATCCCCCCAGGGGATGATTTCTCGCTTTCTATCTCTCTGTCTGTCTCTCTGGCGAGCGCATGCGCCCTATAGCAAAAAGCCTCTCAAAAAAAATAAAGAAAAAAATTATATTTTGAAATGCAAATACTCCCTGTATGATCATCAAACCCCATATCCGGTAAAGGGCAAAGTAACTGATTACATTAAACTATGTTAAGATCATGGAGATTCTCAGACTCAGGGTATGGCTTTGGCTGCAGCCTTCATGAAAATAATCCAAAATAAATCAAGAGGTAGCTGCTTTAACTGCAGCAGGATGGGACACTTTGCTTGGGACTGTCTTATGTCCAATCAGGGATTTCCACTGCTGAAATACAAAAGGAGCCCAGTGCAAGCACCAGGAAGATGCCACGGTGCCAGAAAGTTAGACACTGGGCTAGTGATTGCAGCTCCAGAAGAGATATAGATAAAGCTTCTTCGGTCCCTGGAAATGGAAGAGGGGTCAGCCCTGGCCCTGCCACATAGTAGGGATGGCTGTAGTGTCTTGACACCAACCAACCAGAGATCCAAACAAGAGGATATTTGCCGACCACAAATCAGAGATCTCCGTTCAGCCACCTCAAGCAGCACAGGATTAGACTTCAGTCCTCCTCTAGGTGGGTGTTAACACCTAATATGGGTCCACAGGTGATTCCTACTGGAATTTATGACCTTTGCCACAAGGCAAAGTAGGATAATTTATGCCATTAAAAGGATTGATAGTAACTCCAGGTGTAATAAATGCCGATTATTCAGGTGAGATCAAGGTTATAGCTTCAGTTTCTCAAATTATTCAGCCTCTTGAATCTGATCATGTGGCACAGCTTGTGTTGTTGCCTATAGCTTTAAAAAGAACAGGAGTTGAGTACAGAGCCTAGAGGACAACGAGAATTTAAGTCCTTAGACTAAACCTACCTTCTTCAGGCTATTCGAGAGACTTGCCCCATGTATATTTAACCATATAAGGGCAAAAATTTCAGGGACTTTTAGATACTGGCACCGATGTTTCAGTAATCGCCCAAATACTGGCCCTGAAATTGGCCCTGTGAATTTACTAGCTCTACATCAGAAGGGGTAGGATATGTTAATTCATCAGCAAAGAGTTCTACTCTTTTTACTTGGAAAGATGAGGATAGTGTCAACTTTATGTTTTGTCTGATATACCTTTGAGTTTATGGGAATGAGATGTACTTCAAAGAATGGGATTGTATTTACATAGTCCTTTACCTGTGACAGATATGACATCTTTCTAGCCTCCTCTGAGCCGCAAAAATTGTTAAAACTATTTGCAGATACTCTTCTGGTTTTTGCCTGCAGAAGCATCAGGCAGCCTGACAAGGCATATCATAAAAATACATCATGTTTCAAATGAGTCTCACGTCCAACTGGCTCAGATGAGAGTGGAGCTTGTCACTGGTCCTATATCCTCAACAAAAGCCACATCCAGGAGCAGAATGAAGACTGCCTGAAACATCCTTGTCTGCTGTCATCTAGCTCAGGAGCAGACCTGGTACAGGTTGGTGTGAGGAATCTCCAAGAAATAGGATTGTTCTTGGACATTCAGTAGAGACTTGCTTTACGGATGGACTATATTCTGCTTGAGACCATTGGAGAGCAGGACGAGGCACTTACAAAGCAGCCCAGTTGAATAAGAAGAGTGCTCAGCCTAAGAGGAAAACCTGAAAAAGCAGTGTATTCAGAGGTTTGGACTATAAACTGTAAACATGCCTTTAAACAGTTTCTCCTATGGATTTTAAGGCCTCTCTGCCAGTGTTAACTTCACTAAGTACCTAATATATAATAACAAACCTTAACAGACTACATCCAGTTTAGGGATCCTCCACATGGGACATAAGAGATCTTTATTCTTCCTGAAGTAGACGAGTACCTACAGCAGAGTCTGGCATATGAAGATACTCAAATATTTGTTAACTGACAATGAAGGAAAATGGAAAAGGAACCTCAGCCTTTCAAAAAGGCACCCTCACCAAGCTGTGACCTCCTGGAAGTCACAGGTAATCTCCAGTCCTTATCACTCAAGGGGTACATTATGATGAGATAGCTCAAGGGCAGGAAGGTCATGACTAATACCTCCATGCTGGTATCTACAGTCAGCTGGGCTGCACTGTTTATTTCTTATATCAAAGTCAATGGCCTATTTCTCTGACCACAATACAGGAAAAAATATATTCATTTCCAGAAACCTGAGGGGAACATCCCAAGACACCAAGACCTGAAGTTCAGACCTTAGGACAATGAGGATCAAATCCAAAGCCCCCTGCGTCTACGAAGAGGGGTTTCTTCATTAAGATTGGACTCTAATGGTGTACTCTATGTCGATGTCCAAATAGAGGGCAGGGAACCTGCCATAGAGTAATCCAGGCCACAGTGTTGTGTCTCAAGGGCTTGATTCCCTAATCACTGACTAGATCACTGGTTCCATTCCAACAAATTGAACTTCCCAGGGCCAATATTTCATGGCCAAATATAGAACAGGCTCTTTATAATAGGCATTTCCAAAAAAATATAGAAACATGATCTAACCTGTTCTTTCATATGGGCTGCTCTATGGCTATCTCACTTTGCAAATCAGCCTCAACCACATGAGGCAGCATTTTGTCCCAAGATTCTCAATGTTCTGTTCCTCTGGGGAAACTCTGAATTATAGAGAAGTTATGTTACCTCAACTCGAGTGTGGTCAGAAGTCACCCCAAGCTGACTTTGGCTCAAAGAGGACTTGGTTCAGGGGCATCATTTATGTCACCCTCCAGTATTCAAGCCACAGCCGACACCAGCAGGATGCACTAGCACTTCTACAATATTAGCACCTACCCAGACAGTCTAGGTATGAACCAGCACATATCTCACCCAAGGACATGAAAGTCATTCATATTCCAACTCCTGAGCAATTGACAATCACCCTACAATATGTACAATGAAGACATGATGACATTGAGCTACAAGTTCAATGACAAGACTCAAATAATGAAAAGGCTTCTAAAGTGAGAGAGGAGACAACAATCCTAGGCTCTGGTCATAAACTGACAGTCTTTGTAAAGAGAGAGAACTCCTGTAGAAAAAGTTCCCTTGCCTCTCCAAAATATTGCCTTCCAATAGTTTTAAGATCATGGGGAAAATAAAAAGCATCCAGTTCTCTACCCATGAAGGCCTCAAGGGAGAACTGCAAGACACCCTAAGGCATTTGAGAAAACTAGTTTAATGGTTCTCCATTAGGAGAAAGATTGTTCATCCTGGAAACTAGGTATTCTACATTCTTTTCTCACACTGAAGAGTACTACTCCCATGTAGGAGGGATGGTCAATGTATTGGAAAGCCCCACAATGAAGACTCACCATCCCAAAATGTTGGTACTAAAGAATCTGACCTAACTGGCAGCACTGACAAAAAGTACAAATCTTTGAAAGCCTCTGGTGGATGCATAGGCTCACTTTGAGAGTTCCAAGATTATATATTCAAAGGAGCACACACAGAAGCCCCACCCTGACTGCTGAAGCATGCTATTCAGAACTGAGAAAAGCCACCTTTCACCTATTCCCAAGTTCCAGCCCTCTGCCATGCCAGACTTCACCCAAGGGTATGTATACAAACAGTGACATAATAATGAAGAGTTTGATATTATATTTCCTTCTAGAGCCGCTCTTAATACAGTTGAGAATGGAAGAATTAAGAAACACATGCAGAACTTCAGACCCAAGAAAATGGAGCCTCAAGTTACATGTGTGTTGAAAACTTCAAATATTTATATTTCCCAGCAGTTACAATGTGTCAGACTCACTGTCTGCATTTTTATGATTAAGCATGCTGACCCCAGGTGACCATGAGGTTCATCCCATTTCCCTTATTGTATTATTTAGCCACTCATCACCATACAAAAACCCTTGCTATAGCTTTTAACCAATGTAAGACTTAACTTTGTGATCCCCCTCCAATTTGCTTTCTAAATTAGCCTGAAATCAGTAAGATCTAAGTACAATGTTCAGGGTATCTTAGATATTGTGTCCCTAGGCATCATCCTCAACCCTGGCCCAAATAAACTTTCTTTATATTTCCTCAACAGTGCTTAGGTTGAAATTTCAGTTGATACAATGACAATCATGTGATATCTTGAAAGCTATGACTAGAGAATCAACCTGCCCATTATTCTTTCTACCTGTGGCCATACCTCATACCGTAAGATACTGATCTCTGTGGTCTTCACAGATGCCCTTTCTGTACTAACCTTTGTGTTCTGTCTGTATTCCTTCCACAAATAAGCAAACCAGCACAGACAAGGGTCATGCATTTATAAACTCACACTCAAGTTTAGTAATCCAACACACCTGTTAAAATACAAAGCTCACCCTCAATGGCAATTAGCCAAAGATAATTGTTATTTCTTCATATGGAATAACTTCAAGATACTTATTAGGTCCTGACATTGACAGCACAAGACACCTCTAACCTACACATCTCATGATGGCTTTACAATGCTGTAGTGAGACTGCATTCAACAACTGAAGTTTTCAAGTAGAACTTAACCAGTCAACAAGGGATGAAGTCACCAAATGTTGGGAGAAAATAAGTCACCTATAGAGGCAGAGATGTCTCCTTTGCAACTAACTTTGTTGTATGTATGAAACTTACAACAAAGCTGATCTCAAAGCTGCCAACAGCCAATCCCTGACCTTGGTTAAGAAGTGAAGCACATAAAGGAAAAGAGAAATTCACAAAGGAAGACCAGAGATAGAACTAAATGCTTCCCCCTAGAAAAAATGAGTCAAGTGATTTAAGTGAGATTCCAGTCAAACTGTCCCTAGATTATTGTCCATGTTTGTTTGGTTTATTTTTTTATTCGACATGGAGAAAAAAACAAAATCAGAGGAACAGGGTCCTGCAAAGAGTGAGGTAGGGAAGAATACAGATAATAGCCATGTAGCAAACACTGGAAAGGGACTAAGAAACATATTCAGTCCACTGACAAGCAACATGCTTTCCAACCAAGTAAAGACAGAACAGGTGAATTACCACGAACCCATCTGCCAGAGCATTCAATCCTTTTCATTCACTAATCTCTATTTTTTGAGGCTAAGGATATATCTCAGACATAGGAAAAAACATAAAAACAATGTTTGTTTGGTTTATTTTTTTAGTCGACATGGAGAAAACAAAATCAGAGGAACAGGGTCCTGCAAAGAGTGAGGTAGGGAAGAATACAGATAATAGCCATGTAGCAAACACTGGAAAGGGACTAAGAAACATATTCAGTCCACTGACAAGCAACATGCTTTCCAACCAAGTAAAGACAGAACAGGTGAATTACCACGAACCCATCTGCCAGAGCATTCAATCCTTTTCATTCACTAATCTCTATTTTTTGAGGCTAAGGATATATCTCAGACATAGGAAAAAACATAAAAACATTCTGATAGCAATACCCTGATGAATCAAATGTCAATGAGCTATCTCAGAAAACTGCTCAAACACAATAACAGCATGTCAGGTAGGTCTAGGTCTAGATGAGCTCCTCATGAATCGAGTCCAAGACATGTCTGGAATATCAGAATACATACATGGCATTGGTCACATTTGACTAAAATGATCCATACTTAAGGGTTGAGCAATGACTTGTCTCATGAGTGATTTTCTAAGGGCCTAGCAAAGGGTATGTTTCCTCATTCTCCATGAAGAGCTATCATGGTCTTTGTGCTGATTTAAAAAGCACAACACACTATTAGCGTACAAACTGGTCTCTGAGGCACCCCCAAACTGGTTTGGTCATGAACCTTAGGTAAACATACTTGCAAGAGGGTCTGGCCATGGTCAGTCCGTGCCACTGGAAAGTAGAAGACATTCATAATGCAGCACAACCAAATGGAGCCCACCCTAAGGCATAGCCATAGAGCCTTGAGGGAAGCCAATCCACGGGCAAATCTCAACAGATTCCAAGGTCTACACCAGGATCCTCTTCATGGGCAAAAGCAGCCGCCTTTATTCTTCTACTTAGAACACCTGAAGTGCCTATAGCAAAGCCAGGCACATAGTGGTACTCAGTACTTGTTGACTAGAAGGAAGGAAACTAAAAGGAACCAAAGGTCCTTATGAAAGGCACCTTGTCACCAGAAATCTCCAGGATTTAACATTGAAAACTTCTGATCAAATAGCCCAGACTTCAGCAGATCTCTGACCAAGGCCTCCAAGCTGATACCTACAGATGGCCAGCCTAGTCACAGGTTTACCACTCCCATAAGCCACAGTGCTGATTCCTTCTAGCCAGGACACAGTAGATGTTCCTCTACTGCCAACAAGCTTCAGAATGAGGGAAGCATCTCATGATGCTAATCACAGGAAGCCCCAACCTTGCCAAGGATAATAAGCAGAAAATCTAAGGACATCTGTGTCCATGTGAGTTTATAATTATTTATGGGTCTACATAGCTCTTATAGTTTGATGCCCATGTGAAGGCCACCAATCTCAGTTAAGAGCATGTACAAATTATCAGCACTGATGTTTTGGGGGTGAAAGTATGCTGATTTTCCAGTTATATCAGCAATCTTCCACCCATACTTCTGAAACTAAGTGAAGGTAGATAAACTTTCTAGAAACTTTCTTTTAATTTTATAGACAATGGAGTCTGAGCAATCTCTTCTGAAGTAATCAATGTTGATAGATAAATGTTATAGTTTGAATAGTGGTTTGTCTCCCAAAGGTTCAAATTTTTTGAACTTGGATGTGTAATTAATGGGACTTGATTGTAGTATAAGGGTGTTGAATAAAAAGTTAATTTCTGCAAATGTAAATTGGTATAGACACTGAGGAAAATATGGAGTTTCCTTAGAAACCTACAAACAGAATTGCTATTTGACCCAGTAATCCCACTCTTTCATATTTACCCCCGCCCCCCAGAATAGGAATGTATTCAGTTGGATAAACACTTGTATTTTCATGTCTCTTGTCACATTATTATTTGTAGTCAAGAAGACATGGAATCATCCTAGTGCCCAAGAAATGATGCCTGGGTTGAAAAGGTATGGTATATATACACTATAGAATACTCTTCAACCATAAGGGATGAGACACTGGCATGTGACTCAAAGTGTTTAGACAATAGAAGACTCAATGCTGAGTAAAGCAAGGCAGATTTTGAAAGACAAACACTGTATATCCTCACTCAGTATATACCAAATACTTACACCCTATGGCAAAAATTGAAATATCCGTAGACATGAAATGAGGAAGGATAAGTGTTGATACCAGAGTCTAAGGCAGGGAAATGTATGCATGGGAGGGACAAAAGAAACAGAACCAAGAAATGTAAATTCTCAATTAAAGATGATTTATATGACAAGATTTGTTTAAAGAATTACTTATTTTTATACTTTCTATAAGCCACTTGCACTCACCAGAGGAAGACAGACAGCAAGAAAGCGAGCTGCCAAATCTTACCACAGTCAGCCATGTAGGAGTCTAGAGCTTTAACCACTATGCCACCTGCTGGCCCCACATATGGTAATATTCTTGATTTGACTGTCAATAAAATGTTTAATAAAGAACTTAATGCCTTCATGGTAGGGCCTTTGGATTTGATAAAAGTCATGAGGATGGGGCCTCCATTATTGAGCTCTAGTGTGTTTATGAAGGAAAGAAATGAGGCAGGTAGAAGCCGCATGAATATAGGCTATGCTCTGCTCAAGATCCTGCTCTTTTGCCATGTTGTAACCTCACCAAATATTGGACCCTGAACCTCCAACCCATTGGCTGATGAACCTACATCTTTTTGTAAAATCATGTAGCATCTTAAGTATTTCTGGTGTTGAAGCAATAACAGACCAAGACAGAACATCTTTCACCAAATTGTCACTAAAGGCCAGTAGTGTGGGATAGTCCTCAGATAAAAGGCAAAAGCCATAGTGAGCTGTGATATGTCCCTAGGATTTGACCGATCCACTGAATCACTATGCACTTTATTTGTTGTAATCACCTGAGGTGCAGCAATGAATGAGAGGACTCTCATAGCTACAACAGAGCCTTCAGACAATAAGGTGCTAGGGAGGAAAAAAAAAAAAAGACCAAATGTCTTTCTAAAAACAAGATAAAGGTCCAAATAATCATCTAGGAAAGTCTTTCAACATTACCTAGTAGCACTATAACCAACCCACATTATAATTAAAACTTAGCATACTGTACTAAATCTATTTCTAACTTTCTCTAAGCCTCTAAGAAATAATAAATTGAGAGCTTTCTTTTACCCTGTTTTCCCTTAGGCCTATTTGGTAATCATTTACTCTATCCAACTAAGCAACTTGAGAAGACTAAGTAGGTGTTCTGTGATAACCATGACCACATCAGTTACCCTATGTTTCTCTTTTTATAATAGTTAACTGATCTTGAGATGACATTTTGAGTCACAGAAACCAGTAGGAATAGAAGAAAAAGAACACTCGATTTTTGAGAATAAGCTCTGGTAAGTTTATCAAAGCTGACATACCTCACCTTTACCCCAATGCATGTTTGTCCAACTTGGAATGGGTCTAACATCCTCCAGACCATGTGCTTAATGTGCTTATAGAGAGCTGTGAGGATAAAGCAGTCAAGGAGTCAAAAGACTCTTTTCTCAGAAGTCTACAGGGCAAAGTTAAGCACCCTGTGCTTTGAGATAGCACTGATGCTTCTTTGCACTGACCCACAAGTCACTACAGTCACTAAAGTGGGGGCTCCTCAAAAACCCTACAAATATAATTAACATATGACTACAAGTCACTACACCACGTTACAAGGTCTGCAGCTGGAAGTCTAATCAAGAATAAAGACACCAGAGTTTTCCCACATCTCTCCCCCTCATTGCTCCTTATAAACTTCTTTGGGCAGCTAACAAAAATGGATCTTTTCTCCCATCTTCACAGCTAGCACCCCCTACTTTGAATAAAGACATTTCTCTATGCTTGAACCAATGCCTTAACTATTTTTTTTTCTTCTGGTGCACTAGATACCCAAACTTGAGTCTGATAATCATTACATTTGTTTATGCCACGATTTGTTTATACCACATTTTTTGAGAGGTTTTTCATTATAGGGTGGGTGCACTCGCCAGAAAGACAGAGATGGAGAGACAGAAAGCAAGAAATCACCCTCCCAGGGGGGATGGCCATGCCACAATCCCTTCTCCTCCATTCTCCTCTCGGGATCTTGGTCACACACGCACATGCACCCGGGATGAGTTTAAGCCGCTGGGTCCGGGACTCAAACCATGGTCGACTACATGGGAGTCCAGCGACATAGCAATTACACTAACTGCTGGTCCCATACCACAATTTCAATAACTTCCAGCTGCTTCTGCTAATCTCACCAGGAGAGTAACAAGTCTGGGGTGACCCAGGGAGCAGCTTTGTTCCTAACTTTTATATGACTCATTTCCTGAGCCTACACTGTTAGGGATCTGTAGCCCCAGAATTGAGGGAGTCAGCCTTGTTGAGAAGCAATAGAAACCTCAGCAGATGAGGGTAACAGCAGATCACCAGGACAAATAGATCTCAGCAGCTATCTGCTCATTCTAGGTTGGATACGTGGTACGTACCCACCTGAGGTGGATGCTGTGTTACATCGCCAACAGCCCTTGAACTCACCTCTCTGGGGTTGCCCCTCAAATGGGAGCTGCTTTACCCCAGGCTATTCCCCTTGCCTAGGGAAGCCACATCCAAAGACTACCATCAGAGTGCAAGGGTACAGCCGTATTACTCAATCTGGAAGATGTGGAGGACCACCCTACCTACGGAACTTGTGGGGCTAGTTAAATTTTCCATTGCAATGCACCACAGTTCAACATGATTTCTAGTCTTGTTTTCTCCTTCAGGAATTTCCAAACACACTTTCCCAGTAAACTTAATGTGTGGGAATTTCCATCTATCAATATGCTCCTAAGGAACCCAATCTGAGATACTTGACTTTTCACATACCCATTCTCTTGAGTTTAATTTTCATGAAACTATAGGCAGTGAAATAAACCTGATTTTCCTTGAAGAGTACACAAAGTCCTGTGGGTTTGGCAGGACCAATTAATGATGCACTGGAAGACCACAATCTTTCCTAGGAGACATTCTAGGGAACATAAATGGAAGAGTAGACTCCCTCTCATGGTGTGCCTCTGTTCCACATTGCAGAATATGTGTCCTTTAACCTATGCAGTAAAGTCTAAATCACACCATAAAACTTGGCATTCTTTCATGTTTTTCAGTCTAAATCATGAACACTGAGAAATATTTATATTGACCTAGAGACTTTTTATTTATCATAATTGTTTGTTACACTGTATAGATGTGATTCAATGTATTACATTTCTTTTTCCAGAAGGAATACTATGTCAAGACAGACATTACTATCTAAGTCATCAAATAGCTTTTCATAATTTTTTTCCAGATTCTTTTTTTTAAACATTCAATCACTATATATCATTCTGCTTATAAAAGAATTTACCCAACAGGAAATACTTCTCAGACCAGTCGAGAGCATGTTATCAATAAGTAATAAGCCATTTCTGTGTCCCCCTAATGTCATGCCTATTTGTTCTCTTGCTATCTTTCTCTATTCCCTTCTTCTCCTGCCCCATTCCACACTGTCTTCGGCATCCCTAATTATTTTTACTGCTTTTATGCCCTTCATCCATCTTTTAGATTGTAGAGAGACTTCACCCAGCATGATATACACCTCAGTCCAGCCCAGCTGAGAATACTATACACATCCTCCTCAACAGATAACAAACCTTATCTGTGTCAGACAAATGTCTTACCTTTTCCCCAAATTTCCTTTCCTATGATCTTCCTCTCCCACACTCCCCTTCCACTTTGTCTCCAGTGTCCATAACAATTTTTAATGATTTTATGACCTGCGGTCTTTCAGTCTCTGCTATAGAGTATGGACAGTCGGTATATGCTAAGTGGAGACCTACAATATCTCTTTCATAGCATCACTTGCTTCATCCAGCAACAAATCATCCATATTCATCCACTGTCTATCAAATTCTAGGCCCTTGTTTTTTATGGCTGAGTAGTATTTAATGGAGTATATGTGCCACATTCATCTGTTTGTGGACATTTGAGTTGGTTCCATGTCTTAGCAATCATGAATAGTGATACAATAAATATAGATGTGCAAGCACTTTTCCAACTGAGTGTTCTACTGTCCAGTATATGTGCCACACTTTTTTCAACCCATTCATCTGTTTGTGGACATTTGGGTTGGTTCCATGTCTTAGCAATCATGAATAGTGATACAATAAATATAGATGTGCAAGCACTTTTCCAACTGAGTGTTCTACTGTCCTTTGGGTAGATACCCAGGAGTGGAATTGCTGGATCACATGGTAGTTCTATTTGAAGGTCTTTGAGGAACATCCATATTGATCCAGCTGCTGTGGAGAACATTTTACATTCCCACCAACAATATAGGACTGTTTCCCTTTCACCACACACCCTCCAGCACTTATTGTTTTATTAATCTTCACTGTTCTGACTGGGGCTAGGTGATATATCATTGTGGTTTTGATCTGCATCTCCCTGTGTCAATTTTACTGAGAGTCTTACTCATAAAGGAATGTTGTATTTTGTCAAATGCTTTCTCCACATCAATTGAAATGATCATATGGTTTTTGTCTTTCTGTTAATATGGTGTATTATGGTTTTGTGTACGTTGAACCACCCCTTGCATCCCTGGAATAAAGCCTATCTGGTCGTGATGAGTAACTTAAGTACCTTGTTGGTAGTTTTTGCGTCTATTCAAAGATAATAGGTCTGTAATTTTCCTTTTATTACCTAAATAAAATATCTTTTCATATTACTACATTTAATATTCAGACTTAATTGGAATAATTTATCATAAAATTGACATTATTTTGATCATGGGATATTTATCCAGTGATTCTCTCATTATAGACTTGACCATGAGTAGCCCAGTCAGATGTTATCCCCTCTCCCTTCTGACTCTGAAGAAAACCCATGAAGCAACAGTACCAGAAGTGGACTTCTAATCCCAGTGCACATTGCAGATCTGTCAGAAACCAGGGTTGGAACCTCTGGCCAAGTCACATACCTCACATTGGTCTGTGAGTTCCATTTGGGACATTGAAAGACACTTGATCAACTCACAGAACAGAATTTCTGTTGGTAGCACATCCAATCACTAGTTGTTCTAAATACCATGATCCTCCTTTCCCCATCCAGTACAGGCTAGCCAGGATTTATACCTAGGGCTAAATATAAAGCAGAAATGTCCTACATTTTAAGTCAGGAGCAATTCACACATTAAGAAATCTTCACTTTTTTTCTCAGTGAGTCTTTCTGCTAGTATTAGGGTCTCCATTCAAATATTCACCAAATTAAAAATCAGGTAAATCAAAAGATCCAATAATTTTTGGAGACAGCACTACTGTGTCTGACTCAGAACCAGATCAACACCATCTACAGTTCCACAGCTTAGAGGAAAATAGCTGTGGACTGATACAAGTACCTAACCAGAGAGAAGTTCCAAAAGCATGGCCTAGAGAGATTCACACCCTCTGGGGATTGAATCAGCTCCATCTTCCCATCATGGCAAACCAATGGTTCTGCTTCAAATATCTTGTGTCAGCTCTTGATGAAGGATATGAGGCTATTTCTTGACTTAAAGGACAGGTTCCCTGCATCTCAGCATTCCCAAACTTAGAGCCTTCCTTTAGAAAAACTTGTGTGAGCTCAATCTTTATTCTACCTACTACAGTCAGAATGCCAAAATATAGGAAAAGGGGTGTCCTCAATTGGTTCAATAACAATCAACTCCTTCAAAATCAGAGTCAAATTTAAGAGTTGAAGACTGGAGGGGTAAGCAGGTGGTATACTGGTTAAGGCACTGGACTCCGAGTGAGTCCTGAACCTGGCAGCTTGCTTTCTCCCTTTCTCTAGTGTCAAATTGAATAAAATTAAATAATTCTTAAAAAGTTGAAAACTGAAGCTTGAATACTTCCATGGTGTGGAAAGCAGGCAAGTATACTTCAATATGTAGTGAGGGACTCACTGAACTTGGGTTCTGGGGTCTTTCTCCTATGAGTTTTCTTTTCCACTGGCTTGGCAATTTGTCATTCTAGCTGTAAAAATGTGTAAGTTGGCAAAAGAAAAGCAGATGGCGATGACATATTTAAGCATCAGCATACCCTGCAAGAGTCAAGCAGCTTTTGCTGACTCTCCTCTGTGGTGGCTGTTGCAAACTTGCAGGTCTGAGGCAATGGCTCAGGACAACTGCTTGAGCCACTGACTGCCTTCCCATTTGTGTGTCCTGGGGGTAGAATCCCAACTCTTCTAAATCTGAATGTTTCTGCTGATAAGAACACTCTGCTTCTTTGCTTCCTGCAAACTCTCCAAACATTTCCACACTCAGGAAATTGACTCTCCTGGATCCCATTAGGGCAGAATAAGTACCAGCTCTCTACAGGCTCTGGGTAGGCCCTGCAGCTGTGAAGAAAAATCCAGGTGAAAACTTGGAGGTTAAAAATGGAGAAACTGAATATTCAGACTTAAATTACCAGAAAATCCCAGGGAAGTAAAGAAGGAACGAGAAAACAAGGAACCAATAAAGCCATCAAACCAGTTCACTAGAACTTGGAATGACCAAGATATCCAGAGTTTCCTTCAGGAGTGGGAATTTCTGCAATGTGAAGAGTTGAAAAAGAAAAATCATGAATAGTCTAAAGCAATTGCCCAGTGTCTGAAGCAGGACAAAAACTGTCAGCAATTCTACAGGTGCTGACAAGGTTGCAGAACTCAAGTTGGGCTGCTCAGGCAGCCAGATGGAGGCCAGGAAGCAGGAGTCTGGCCTACAGAGAAAAGCGCAACACATCTCAAAGTCCTCAAGATATAAATTTAGCTGATCTCCCAACATGATTCTGCCTGAAAGACAACAGATAGCACAGTCTTACACACTGGTGTGGACATTTCCCGGCACATGTAATAAAGGATTTAATAACTAACTATGAAAATAAAATTCTGCCCTAAGTATCAGCACTGACACTCCAGGGGCTCATCTTAAAGAGAATTCAAAGGTCCTAGAATGACCCTTAAAGCACAACTCTGTTCTACTCCAGTGTGACATGGGGCCAGGAGACTTCCCAGTCCAGGAAACCTCACAGTGACCACAACTGCAAGTTAAATAATCAGCAAAAGGGCCTTCTGAATGCCCTGCTCTTGACCTGGCCAGCAAAAGAAAAAATCCCTCTGCATTTGACCAGCTTTTATAATGTTTTAATCAATCATCTGGAGTCCCTATGCCAGACGACAGTGAAATACCATATATTCAATTGATCACAGCTATCACAAAAGACATAGTATCTTTACTAACAACCAGTAACCCTTATGGTAACAAGGGTTACTGGAGAATGCATTCTTTCAATCCCTTTCAACGAGGGTGTCAATTTTTTCTTTCATGGGAAGGTCAGAAGTATACATAAAATCTTGTTCTAGGGTTATATTATCTGATATCTGCCACAATATCATCTCCAGAAGTCTTGATTATATTGGTATTTATTATTAACATGACACTTATCAGATCAGGAGTTCAGGAAGTAGCAAGTACTCTGGAAAACACCTCTGTGTTTAAGAGAAACCTTCAAAGATTCAAGGGCCTATCACATCAGTGACTTAGGTGTCTAGGTCATGCTGGGATATCACTTCCAACGTCCACATTAAAAGACAATCTGGACTAATTTACATTCCCGCCAGCAGTGTAAGAGTTCCCCTTTCACTACACCCCGCCAACACTTATTTTTTGTTTGTTTGTTTGTTTTTAATCTTAGCCATGCCGACTGGGGTAAGGTGGTATCATTGTTGTTTTGATCTGCATTTCCCTTATGATGAGGGATGTTGAGCATTTTTTCATATGCCTTCTGGCTATTCGTATGTCATCTTTAGTGAGTGTTCAATTCCTTCTCCCATCTTTTAATAGGGTTCATCATCTTTTTTTCCCAAACAGCTGTTGGCAGGGGTGTGGTGAAAGGGAACTCTCTTACACTGCTGGTGGGAATGTAAATTAGTCCAACCACTGTGGAGAACAATTTGGAGATTCTTCAAAAATCTACAAATAGAACTGCCACATGATCCAGCAATCCCATTTCTTGGCATCTACCCAATGGACAGAAGAATTCCTCATTGGAAAAGTGCTTGCACATCGATGCTTATTGTGGCACTTTTCACAATTGCTAAGACATGGAACCAACCCAAATGCCCCTGTATGGCTGAATGGATTGAAAAACTGTGGCACATATACTCTATGGAATACTATTCAGCCATTAAGAACAACAAAACCCTGACTTTTGACAGAAAGTGGAAGAATATGGAAGATTTACTGCTGAGTGAAGCAAGCCAGGCTATGAAGGAGAAACATTGTATGTCCCCACTTAATATATACCGAATATCCACACTCTATAACTGAAATGGACAGGCTATAGGATGTACAAACACAAGAGATGGATATGAATGCCAGATGTGTGTGTGGAGGAGTGCGGCCTGGGGAAAAACATTTGGATGAGGAATTTGTAGACAGCATTGTTGAGACAGGGAGGTAGTACTGTTATATTTTGATCAACTGGACCGGGGAGAAATGTTCACATATTGAAATGATCACCCTGTAAGCTAAATAAAGTGATTGAATGTATTAAAAAATGTAAATTAAAAAAAGTTTCAGCACCAAAAAAATAAAAATTGTACAATCTGGTACAATTCAGTCATAAAATGTTAAAATTTGTAGCCCCATTAGACTTTTAGAGACCAAACATTTCACACTTTTGGAATGTTGCTCCCAACTATTTTTTAGTAGGCTTAAGAGGCTGCAAGTTTTGAAGCAGATTCAGAGCAAAAGAGGACTCTAGAGATGGTCTTGAGTGTGCTATCTGTTGCCTCGCCTCTCATGGTTTCAGATCCATGGTAGGAGAGGATGCTGTGGAAGGACTCTGGGGGATTCAATAGGAAAGGTATACTCCAGATGCCCAGAATTCAAATGGCTGAATGGATTGAAAAACTGTGGCACATATACTCTATGGAATACTATTCAGCCATTAAGAACAACAAAACCCTGACTTTTGACAGAAAGTGGAAGAATATGGAAGATTTACTGCTGAGTGAAGCAAGCCAGGCTATGAAGGAGAAACATTGTATGTCCCCACTTAATATATACCGAATATCCACACTCTATAACTGAAATGGACAGGCTATAGGATGTACAAACACAAGAGATGGATATGAATGCCAGATGTGTGTGTGGAGGAGTGCGGCCTGGGGAAAAACATTTGGATGAGGAATTTGTAGACAGCATTGTTGAGACAGGGAGGTAGTACTGTTATATTTTGATCAACTGGACCGGGGAGAAATGTTCACATATTGAAATGATCACCCTGTAAGCTAAATAAAGTGATTGAATGTATTAAAAAATGTAAATTAAAAAAAGTTTCAGCACCAAAAAAATAAAAATTGTACAATCTGGTACAATTCAGTCATAAAATGTTAAAATTTGTAGCCCCATTAGACTTTTAGAGACCAAACATTTCACACTTTTGGAATGTTGCTCCCAACTATTTTTTAGTAGGCTTAAGAGGCTGCAAGTTTTGAAGCAGATTCAGAGCAAAAGAGGACTCTAGAGATGGTCTTGAGTGTGCTATCTGTTGCCTCGCCTCTCATGGTTTCAGATCCATGGTAGGAGAGGATGCTGTGGAAGGACTCTGGGGGATTCAATAGGAAAGGTATACTCCAGATGCCCAGAATTCAAGAAATCCATGCCCTCCCAACTAGAAAGCTACATAATCTTGAGAGCAGCTCTACGCATGTTACTGAACCACAGCAAAGACCAAGTTTTTGGCCATGAAATCACAGCTGCTAGAACTTCCCAGAATGAGATAGGTGCTATAAATTCTATAAAGGTGTAAGCTCCAAGAAGCTCAACAATTTAAAATGTATTTCCACAGCCCTCGACCTATTATACTTACACCCTTCTTGGTTCACACCAATGGTCTCATAGGGAGACCCTTATGACATGTTAGCAATGGAAGGAAAAACAAAGTCCCAATTCAAGGTGAGCTGGCTCAGTATCTAAGAACTTAGGATGAGCAGCTGTCATCCTATGGCTTAGAGGGTTTCCTAAAACCTGAGGGAGAATCAATCAAGTAGGCAAATGTTTAACTTAGCCATCTCTTAAGAGAGAAGGGGCCCAAGGATAGTCAGCATCATGTGTCTTAGCAAGTGGATTGGCAGTTGGCAAGACCCTTCAAGAAAATTGGAAAATGAGATACAAATAAGTCTAGAAAGAAGCATATAGAGGAACCTGTGAGAAAATGCACAGAGCATAGGTAGGTTGTATTACAAGTTAGAGCATAAAATGGAGCATTCACCTCAGAGGATGTACTCAATCAAGTGGACAAGATGACTTGTCTAGAAGTCAGTTTCTATGCTCAGCCATCCAAGTGCTTCCAGAATGGACCCACTAATACAATAGCCTGTCCACTTTGTGATACTGACCCATCAGCCACAGATACAGACTTTAAGACCTCCCTAAAGCACCAGCCCCCTTAGGGTATCAAACACCTTTTGCTGGCAAGGTGATTATATCTGACTTTTCTACTCTGAAGGAGACATTCATCCCTACTATGAACTAATGTATTCTCTATATAGATGAGAAAACAAGAAAATCTCTCCCCCTCAAAGGGGCACAATAACTCATTAACCATTGACAGTACAAAGGAATTTATAGAAATGTCAGAAAAAGAATTTGGAATATTCATGGTGACGAAACTAAAGGAGATGCAAGAAAAAACAATCAACTCCAGAATATGAGGAAATCATTCCATGACTTGGAGGAACCCCATAAAGACACTTTTTTTTTGGAGAGGTTTTCGCTATAGGGTGCATATGCTCGCCAGACAGAGAGAGACAGAGACAGAAAGCGAGAAATCACCCCCCCAAGGGGATGGTCACGCCGCAATCCCTTCTCCTCTCAGGATCTTGGGCACGCATGCACACGCGGCCTGGTGTGAGTTTTAAGCCACCGGGTCCAGGAAGTGAACCTCGGTCGACTACGTGGGAGTCCAGTGACATAGCCATTACGCTAACTGCTGGTTCCCCCCATAAAGACACTCTTAAGAAGAAACAGCACTTCTGGAGATGAAGACTAATACAGGAAATCAAAACCTCCCTTAAAGTACTAATAGTAGATTAGACCATGCAGAAGGCAGTCTCTGATCTGGAAAACAAAGTCTCTGACTTAAAACCATCTATGCCCCAAGTGCCCATGGTGATACTACTAGGGGCTTTTCAGAATACTTCACTGTATAAAATCCCACATAACTTGGAATAACTGATTCATATTACAGTAATAAGTGATTCATATTACAGTAAGAATCAACAATGGAATAGGACAGACTGCTTGTATCATACATTATCTAGGAGCTGCTATCCTGGGATAATATTGAAACATCTAAATATTTAGCAGAAACACCAGGGTGGAGATAAACTGTATATGGATTGCTGTGGTTGACCTAATTCACTGATCCTGGCAAGGCAAGACATTCTCTTGGGTAGGGAGAGCCAGCCAATCTTAAGTTATCGGTTTCTTGAGGGCCAGCCCATAGCCAATGACTAGTCAAATCATCAGGAGACATTCTTAGCCATCTAAGCATGATGTGGGACAGCCTCAATGGGAGATATCTTCTCTGGAGCTCAATCTTGACTATCTTTCCCAGAGGGCTCACCTGCACAATCATCACAGAGCCTCAGTAGCTGTAGACTGAGCAGGGAGAAAGGTCTGAGACTGATGTCCCTCCCATAGTTCACTCGAGTACACTAGCATGAAAAACAAAACCCTGGCTGTTGACAGGAAGTGGAAGAATATGGAAGATTTACTACTGAGTGAAGCGAGCCAGGCCATGAAGGGGAGACATTGTATGTTCCCACTTAATATATACTGAGTATCTGCACTCTAAAACTGACTAAAGGATATAGAAATACAGTAAATGGATGTAAATACCAGATATAGTGTGAGCCTGAGGAAGGACATTTAGAAGAAAAGTAGAGGCAAAGCATTAATGCGGTGAATAAATGTGGTATCTGTTGAAGACACTTTTATAAGTTTTATCAACTGGACTAGGGAGAAATGTTTACATGCTGAAATATTCAGTTTGTAAGCTAAATAATGTGATTGAATGTAAAAGAAAATGAAATAAAAAATGTTAAAAGTAAATAAGCAGTTTAAAGGGACAGTTCAAGTCCACTATGTATTCTGGATATTAACCCTTTGTCAGATGTAGAGTTTCCAAATACCTTCTCCCAGGCTGGCCCTGCAGTGCAGCAGTTAAGTACCAGCAGTTGAGTTGAATCCCATAAGTCCAACCTTAGTTCGAATCACAGCCATTGTGGTTAGAAAGATACCAGGTGCATTTGCATGGTTGTCCAAATCCCTGACGAGAGAGGCATAGAGGAAAGGACTATGGCACCATGCCGCAAAAACAGTGCTTTATCTGGTGAGAGAATGTGCCCTCCATCTGGCAATAGGAGAAAAATTCTCTTCTATGAAGGTTACCTCTTAACTGTTGGTTGTTTTAACAGAAGAGCCATAAAGTAAACTTAAACTCAATAGTAAGACAAATAGCCCAGTTTAAAAATGACCAAAAGACCATAATAAAGTTAAAAAGAAATCATGTCAACAGGTTATGTGAAAAAAGTACTCACCATCACGATCAGGAAAATATAAATCAAAACTACAAATGAGATACCACTAACCCCAATTATAATGGCAATTATCAAAAAGACAAAATGACAAATGCTAGCATAGATGTGGAGAAAGGGAACTCTTACACACTGTTGATAGAAATGTAAACTAGTACAGCCACTATAAAAAACAATATGGAAGCTACATGAATTAATAATAGAACTACATGATCCAGCAAACCCTTTATTGGGTATAGATATAGATATATATCAAATAAAGGGAAATCACTATTATTGCACTGCTGTTTACAATAATAAAAATATGAAATCCACCTAAATGTTTGTCAAAAGATAATGTGGCTTTTATACACTGAAATATTTTTTAGCCATAAGAATGAAACTTATTTGCAGCAATGTGGATGAGCCTAAAGGACTTCAACTGAAGGAAAGGGAAGAGTTTAGAGCCCAGGTTATTCACTGGGGCACTTCGTAGTGCTTCCATGCCCAATGTTAAGAGTAAATAAGCAAATGTGGCCTGATACAGACAAGGTCATGAGGGTTTGAGGCATCTTACACCAGTGGAAGTGTTGACCATATATAAAGGACCTTCTGACTGATGGTACAAGATAACATTAAGTATATCTTACATCTATGGTCCTTACAGACAAGCTGCAGCAGCAGATAAAATCTTAGCAATTATAGATGCTCATCACTGCTCAATATGGCGATGTGTTACCCATCTCATGTGTTCCTTTAATGCAAAGCTAAACAGACTACATGGGTTTACCTTGAGATCCCTTCCTAGGATGCAAAAACAAACATTTATCTTTCTAGGAATAACACAAGTGTTTACAACAGAGCCAGACCCAGAGATTCTCAACTATCAACTGATTGTGAGAATGGAAGGAAATGGAAACAGAACTCCAACTTTATCAAAAAACACCCTCTCTCTTTGGTTATGTCATTCTGGTAGTCTCAGAGATACCAGATAAAATACATATCCTGATTAAGTGACTTATATTTCAGCTAATCCATGAGCTACTCCTCTGACATTGAAACAGCCAGCCCAGATGCTTCCTCTTCTCCCACAGCCACAGTGGCCTATTTGTTCTAACCAAAGGACCAGATGCACATATGATCTTTCAAGCAAGCTCTAGAAGAATTGCTCAGACCTTGACAAGGACAATGAGGAACAGGTATAAGCTCATCTGTCTATACAAAGGATTTTCTGACTAGAGATGAATCAACTTGGTTCATTTTTATACCTTGATGCCCAAGTGAGACCATGAAGCAAATAGCTGGGTAACCAAAGTTGCTTGCTCAACCCACAGATATTATAACATGAGGGAAGGAATCTCTAATGAACGGCTGCCCCAATATTATCAGTCCCTTCCCCAGGAAGGCAAGCCTGCATAGGCCAATGTTTCAGGGCTAATATGTACATGGCCAAAATGACTTACAGGCATTTTCTTCAGAACTACAAACATGAAGAAAAACTCGTTGAGGAGTCATAGTGTGGCCCGGGTCCGCTGCCACCGAGTAACGGCAGAGAAAACTCCAGGAATACCTTCCAGCCAAGAGAAAACTAAAGAACCAAAACACCAAGCCTTATGGAGTCATAGTGTGGCCCGGGTCCGCTGCCGCCGAGTAACGGCGGAGAAAACTCCAGGAATACCTTGCAGCCAAGAGAAAACTAAAGAACCAAAACACCAAGCCTTATCTAAAAGCCAAGAATAACTGCCCAAATCCACCACCTCCTAAATCTACTATTAGACCCAAAAAGGATGTTAGCCACCACGTTGTCTTGCCTGTCAAAACCACACAGCCCATTAGCATTAAACTCCGGTTCAGAACAGCCAATATCACAGGGTCACAGAAGCCAAAGTTGGAGCCACCAAAACTTGGGGGCAAAAGGCTGACTTCAGGATGTGTTTCTTTGATCCCAAATGGTAAGTGTTCCAGCAGGACTCATCAGCTGCATGAAAGTGGATTGTCTACTGCAGGAGAACTGTCAAGAAAACCTATGGTGTCACTCAATAAGAGGAATTGAAACCTATAAAGCAGCAAGTAACAGATAAAGGAAGCGCTAAATGTATAGACTCTGTGGACAATACCCGTGTTGAAAACCAATCTTCGAATATCTTTTTGAAAGAGATGAACAAAGAGAACTTGCCCCAAACCTTATCAGAACCTGAGAGGAAGCCAGATCCTGAATCATGTGTTATAACTAAGACAAAGATTAACTCTCAATCCAATCAAGGGAAGTTTGGCTCCTAAACAGGCCATGGGCAAAAGTCCAGTGAATAGTGCTGTTCTTAAAGACAGAGTTAATAAGCGACTTGTTGGAGAAACACAAATCAGGACTCTACCAGTAAAGTCACAGCAATTGTCTAAAGGAGCAGGTCTTAAAAGACCAGGAGAAACACACTCAAGAACAGTTCCCTCTCACCATATTCAGACCTTTAATAGGACTCAAGTATTAAAGAAGCCAGTGGTCAAGGACATAAAGGTTAGTAGGAGTAAATACAAAGAACTAAAAGAAACTAAGTCACAGTCATACCTTGTTAATGAACAAAGTAAAAACCTACTAAACCCAGGATATACCCCAGTTTGCCTCAGAGTATGGTAACAAACATCCAAATGTGAAGGAAAATCAGAAGTCCACTCAACCTTGTTTTAGACCTCCAACATCATGTGCACTTCAGAGATCAAAAGCCATAAGCCAGAGGTCTCATCTGACAACTGCCAACTTTAATTCAGTTATTCCAAGCACCCCAAGCATCAGTGCAGATGGAACCAATGGTAATAAATACAACAACTTTCAACAAAAATCACAGACTTTGGACTCCAAGCTGACAAAGACTGTTCCTCAGAATCATTTTCTGAATAAGGCATCTCCCAAAACACAAGCTGGTCGCATAACCATAAATAGGAAAGGAATCCTAAATGAAACCCAAATTAATCCAGATACGAAAAAGTAGCCAACAGCGAAAGATCGAACGGAGATAGCATTGTTGAGACAGGGAGGTAGTGTTGTTATATTTTGATCAACTGGACCAGGGAGAAATGTTCACATATTGAAATGATCACCTTGTAAGCTAAATAATGTGATTAATGTATTAAAAAATGTAAAAAATATAAAAAATGATCGAAGGAAACAACTAGAAGAATGGCAGAAATCTAAGGGGAAAATCTATAAATGGCCTCCTATGGAACTTAAAAGAAAAATAGAGGAAATGAATATTTCATTCTGGAAGAGAATTGAAAAAGAGGAAAAGAAAGCCCAACTTGAACTGTCCAACAAAATTAACAACACTGAGCAAATGTCTACAGCTTATTGAAGCCACCACGTTGTCTTGCCTGTCAAAACCACACAGCCCATTAGCATTAAACTCCGGTTCAGAACAGCCAATATCACAGGGTCACAGAAGCCAAAGTTGGAGCCACCAAAACTTGGGGGCAAAAGGCTGACTTCAGGATGTGTTTCTTTGATCCCAAATGGTAAGTGTTCCAGCAGGACTCATCAGCTGCATGAAAGTGGATTGTCTACTGCAGGAGAACTGTCAAGAAAACCTATGGTGTCACTCAATAAGAGGAATTGAAACCTATAAAGCAGCAAGTAACAGATAAAGGAAGCGCTAAATGTATAGACTCTGTGGACAATACCCGTGTTGAAAACCAATCTTCGAATATCTTTTTGAAAGAGATGAACAAAGAGAACTTGCCCCAAACCTTATCAGAACCTGAGAGGAAGCCAGATCCTGAATCATGTGTTATAACTAAGACAAAGATTAACTCTCAATCCAATCAAGGGAAGTTTGGCTCCTAAACAGGCCATGGGCAAAAGTCCAGTGAATAGTGCTGTTCTTAAAGACAGAGTTAATAAGCGACTTGTTGGAGAAACACAAATCAGGACTCTACCAGTAAAGTCACAGCAATTGTCTAAAGGAGCAGGTCTTAAAAGACCAGGAGAAACACACTCAAGAACAGTTCCCTCTCACCATATTCAGACCTTTAATAGGACTCAAGTATGAAAGAAGCCAGTGGTCAAGGACATAAAGTTAGTAGGAGTAAATACAAAGGACCAAAAGAAACTAAGTCACAGTCATACCTTGTTAATGAACAAAGTAAAAACCTACTAAACCCAGGATATACCCCAGTTTGCCTCAGAGTATGGTAACAAACATCCAAATGTGAAGGAAAATCAGAAGTCCACTCAACCTTGTTTTAGACCTCCAACATCATGTGCACTTCAGAGATCAAAAGCCATAAGCCAGAGGTCTCATCTGACAACTGCCAACTTTAATTCAGTTATTCCAAGCACCCCAAGCATCAGTGCAGATGGAACCAATGGTAATAAATACAACAACTTTCAACAAAAATCACAGACTTTGGACTCCAAGCTGACAAAGACTGTTCCTCAGAATCATTTTCTGAATAAGGCATCTCCCAAAACACAAGCTGGTCGCATAACCATAAATAGGAAAGGAATCCTAAATGAAACCCAAATTAATCCAGATACGAAAAAGTAGCCAACAGCGAAAGATCGAACGGAGATAGCATTGTTGAGACAGGGAGGGAGTGTTGTTATATTTTGATCAACTGGACCAGGGAGAAATGTTCACATATTGAAATGATCACCTTGTAAGCTAAATAATGTGATTAATGTATTAAAAAATGTAAAAAATATAAAAAATGATCGAAGGAAACAACTAGAAGAATGGCAGAAATCTAAGGGGAAAATCTATAAATGGCCTCCTATGGAACTTAAAAGAAAAATAGAGGAAATGAATATTTCATTCTGGAAGAGAATTGAAAAAGAGAAAAAGAAAGCCCAACTTGAACTGTCCAACAAAATTAACAACACTGAGCAAATGTCTACAGCTTATTGAAGGGGGTGTATCTTCTAAGGAAATATTTGCCATATTGTCCAGCATTCCTGAGGTTGAAAAATTTGCTAAATTCTGGATCTGCAAAGCCAAGTTGTTGGCTCATAAAGGCAGCTTTGATGTTATTGGACTGTATGAAGAAGCCATTAAAAATGGAGCAACACCAATACAAGAGTTGCAAGAAGTTGTTCTTAATATTTTGCAAGACTTAAGCAGAAATGAGGAAGAAATAACCTGTTTAGTTGCTGAAACTAATAAAACATCAATAGAAGAGCTGGTCAGGAAGACTGAATCTGAAAAGCCTTGTCTTTCTCCAAGAGAGAGGGAACAGATTGTAGCAGTACCCCCAGATAACCAAGGCAGAATCACAGCATCATCCTAGTATCAAATTACAGATCACCTCAATTCCCAAGCTTAAGTGGAATGCCGGAAGTGCAAGACATGAAGCTCATCACTCCTGTGCGGCGTTCAGCAAGGACAGAGCGAGCAGTGTCCCACTACCCAGAAATGCTGCAGGAACATGATTTAGTAGTGGCATCTCTTGACAAGCTATTATGGAGTGTTTCATATTTCGTAAAAAATGAGGTTAGGGTTTCAAATTCTTAAATCATAATTTTTGATGCTTCTTTAAAAAAATAAAAGTGTTTCCAAGCCTCTGTGAGACAAGAAATGCCCTTTTACAGATAACCTCAAAAAATTTGTATCATGGATGTAGATTATGGTCTAAGAGCCTAGAAAGTAGTTGTCTGAAATCAAATTTTATATCCCCTTGCAAAGTCTTCAGTTTGTGTATTTAAGACTGTAGATTGCTATAGTTTTACAGCATATAAATTTCAAACTATTCAATATCCAGTAAGTATGGTTTTTAAAAAAAGTATAGCTTATTAACCTGCTTTAATCCCAGCATGGTCTTTTTTTTGCATCTGAAAGCTGGTCCCACAACATGATGTACCTTCCTTTCTGCATCCACCATTATAGAGAGGACAGGTCTTTATGCTGTGGAAGATCTGAGCTTTGATACCAGTTTGCCAGACTGGATGGGACGCAGCAGATGGCCTGAAGAAGTCCCCTCATTTTACAGAGGAATTTACACTAGTTACGTGGATCTTTGGCTTCATCACAGCATTCCCGTAGATAAAGGGTAATTCTTAACCCAATCTATTGCCAGGTCTCCTGGGATGAAACAGTCCTGAATTAGGGTGGTCATCTAGCTTTTTAATATAAAAAACAAAACAAAAAAAACACCACTTCCTATTCAGAAACATTTCAAGTTAAAACATAAGAAGTGGGAAGGGAAAAAGACACCTACCTACTTTTTATTTCATTGCTTTGTTAGGGGGACCGCTGGCCTGAGGAGGCAGTATGGGCCCCAGAAACTATTACAGGTTGCTTTTTCTTCCTCCTGGGCAACTGTTCTTGGAAAGGTATAAATATAATGTATAAATATAATGTATAGAAAAACCTAGTCAAGGTGTTTTGACTGTCTTAGTATTTAAGTATTATCTAAAACAAAAACCACTGAATCTTTTCTTTTCTGAAAAACAAAAACTACAAACATGACCCCATGATCCCATTACATACCAGATGACCTAAGCCCAACACCTTCCACTATCTAATAGATGACTTGAGTTACAATGTGAAGACATTTAGAAGTACATAAATTTAAGTTAAAAAATAAATTTAAGTTGAATATTTCTTTCCTCAATTTCATCATGCCACCCACACTTTCAGATCCATAAAAACCTGCAGACTCAGGCTTCGGCAACACATGCCAGTCCAGAGCATCGGTAGAACCATTCAGGCCACAACCTCTTCCTTGTACCTGGCATTGGTAGATGCTGTATAAACCAGGGTTACTGCTACATGAAGTCAGAGAGCAGATTCCTGCT
>NW_006201352.1:168756-207241 GCF_000334495.1 Tupaia belangeri chinensis
ATGTTTTGGGAAAAGAATCTGTTGGTAATGAAACCACCATCCTAGCGATTTCAGGACATTGCTATACAAAAAAAGTGAGATTGTATAATGGGATCGATTTCTCAATTTCTAGGAAATACTTCCTCCAAAAATAAGAGACTAAAACTTGTCAGTTTTATCTGTCAGCTTATCTAGGGAGCAGTCCCTGTTATTCAAAGCAAACAATCCATTACTATCAAAGATGTTCTTTAAGGTGGTTAGCATCTGTAATCCCTTGGCATTAAAGTAAATTGATCCTAGATCACTTGATTTAGCTAGCAACAAAGAATAGAGTCAAAGCTTCCTGAGAAGAGCATCTGCCTATGGACAGAACCATTAGCTTTTGACTTCATCCGGCATGCCCTTCCTGGTAGGCTGCCCCAGGCCGACTTGGCTAGACATCCCCAACCACATGAGACAGCTCCTTACAATAAGTCCCCTGGTGTTTCTCTAGCAGAATGATGCAAAAGTTATGCCACATCAACTCCAGAGGGTAATCAGAAGTCATCTCAGACAAGTTTTGGCTCAAAGAGAATATGATTCAGGGACAGCCCTTATATCATCAACAGAGATTCAGGCCACAGCAGACACTAAAAGGGTATAGTAATGTCACTCACTACCTAAACAGTCCATATAGGAAGCAGTGAGTATCCCACACAAGGAAACAAAGGCCAGATTCAGACCTCTGAATGGTAAGAAGCCCATTCTAAGACATAGCTAAATGTCATCATGTCTCCTATGCACAAATTTCATCACAATAAGTGCCGAAAAGGGTTCCTCAGAGTAAGAGAAGAGAGAACAGGAAGGAAATCCCAGGCCTTAGGAACTACACCAAGAGAATCTTTTCAAAAACGCAGAGTTTACTTACTGTATTGATGTACAATGAATGACTAAATTTTTTAAAATAAATTTAAAGGCAGTTTACTTCCATAAAGTGATTATCCTCTCCCCAAAATATTCAACTCTCCCACCATTGTGAGATCATAGGGAAAATGCACAGGCATCTAGCATTCTATCCATAAAAGCTCTCACATTCCTCAAGGAACCTAGTTCACGATATCCTCCAACAGGGAGATCTTGCTCCCTGAAAATTTGGCAATATAGAGACATTTTTATTTTATCACAACTGGGGATGCGACAGGCATCCAGTAGAATCATTAAGGGAGGCTTTTAATAATCTGGCAGCACACAGAGGAGTTCCCTCACAATTCAAAATATCAGTACTAATTAAGGTGAGAAGTCCTGACCTAGCTGATGGTACTGGCAGCCATGTTCATGTAACTTGAAACTTTTGGAAGATTCCAAGAGCTCAAATATACCTTAAGAATTTTGAAGATTCTTCAGACTGAGGAAGCACACAGATAAAGACCACCTTCTCAGGTTGCAAAAACCTTGTCATCCAGAGCTGAGTGATGACTCACCTTCTGCTGATTCCCTCAGATTCTCAAGACCCAGACCTCTTCTCTGCAATGCTGCCTTCTGAAGGGCCTGCACATGTATATCAAGGTGAGTTTGGTATCACCTCATTTTCTACTGGGGACACCAACAGTGTAATGACCACATAGTAATAGTTTGAAGGCTATGACTGAAGGGCCACCTCACCATCAATCTTTCCACCCAAGGCCAGACCAGGTATGTTTGGTGCTGGACTCACGATCCAAACCAATGTGACCAGAGTAAATATTTCCTACTACATAAGGCAGTCCAGATACCTAACCCCAAGGATACACTTCATCTTAATCATTGGTAGGGGACATGCCTTCTTCCTCAAGTCTGTCCTACACATAATTATAAACTATATGACCATTGCAGTAAGGAGCCAGATCTTTAGTGTGACTCCACACAAGGTGCATATTTCATGAAATGTACAACTCAAAGAACATCAAAAGTTTCAGTAGTCAAAGATCTACTCTTGATGTGACTATGGAGTAGAGATATCTGCCCTCCATTTTCCTTGGCATAGGTCAGCTGTCACAGTGCTAATTCCTGGGTGATGACACAGTACCATGTTGATACAACTAATGTAGTTATGAGTAAGATTTATGTTTGTAGTTAGTTTGGAATGAGACTTCTCTGGCTAAAAATGTCCCCAGCTCTCCAAGTCCCAAGTATTTAGAAATAAAGGATCCATATAGGATTTACATCCATGTATGTTCTCATCCTCTAAAACTTTGTGTTAGAGACCTCATGCTAAAGGGTGTCTAAGAAAAGAAATTTTTACAATTTGAAAAGTTTGAGTAAAAGTAAACTTAGGTGGACAGATGAGTAACCTGCACTACCAAAGGTCATGGTGGTCTAGGAAAAGACAGAAGAGTTAGTGTTCCAAATGAGGACACAAAGGTCATTCAGATTCAGACCCAAATAATAAGTTCATGCTGAGATGTGTGCAATAAAGATTCAATGGCACTGAATTACAAGTTTCATGACAAGACTCAAATGCTGAGAAGAATTTGAGTGAGAACATGTAGCAAATTCTAGACTCTGGAACTTGAGAAAATCTTTCCAAGGAGAAAATTAACTGTTATGGGGGAACCTCTCCAAAATAGTCTCACATTTATATTATTGCGGAAGAGAATGCAGAGTTATCTAGCACTCCACTCACAAAGGCCCCATGGGAGAACTGCCCCGAGAGGAACCCAAGTGTTCCTTGAGGAGCCTATCTCAGTTGTCTCGAATGGGAGAATCTGTTTCCAAAGGAAATGTGGCAACATCTAGACATTTTTCTTTTGTCACAACTGGGAGATGGAGGTGGGAGGAGGGGGTTGATTATAGGTTGCTGCTAAACATCTTACTATGCACAGGATAGCCCCCCCAGTGAAAAATCAATCTTCTAGTCAAAGTGTCAATAGCAGTGTGATTTAAAAGTTCTAACCTTGCTAGTAACTTTGACAGAATGTGCACGTAACTTTGACAGAATGTACACGTAACTTTGACAGAATGTACACGTAACTTTGACAGAATGTACACGTAACTTTGACAGAATGTACACGTAACTTTGACAGAATGTACACGTAACTTTGACAGAATGTACACGTAACTTTGACAGAATATACACGTAACTTGTGGTTCTGGGAGGATTCCAGAACAATTTAAGTTCTTAATTATGTCTAACATTCTTCAGGCAGAAGCAGCACAAAGTGATTACTGAAACATTCTGATCAGACCTAAGCCACCCCCATTTATTTTATGTTTCCAAAGACTCAGACCTCTGCTTTGTACTGTCTTCAAGGGTCTGTATATGGACATGAAGGTAATGGTGAGAGTCTGGGGTTACCAATGACTTCCCAGTGAGCACACTGACAATAGAGTGGCCACATAGTGACACCCTGAATGCTATGACTGGGAAGACAACCTGTCCATCGCTCTTTCCACCTAAGGCCAGACCTGATCTTACGTTTCATGAAAGAAATAGCCACATGCTAAGGTCTCTCTTCATGTGAGAGAGGCTGGGATCCAGCAATATCCCTTACACTGACCAGGGCACACGGCTTTTACAATGTAAACACTGTGGTAGATACACAGTACTACCTGTGACAACTGCTGTGGTGTATAGAAAGGATGTTCATTTGAATCTGGTAGTTTAGAATGAAATGGACCTCCACAAAATGGCTGTAAAATGCTCCTAGCTTTCCAAGGCCCATTCAGACCAAAGGGCTCCAACCCAGATTTACATTTATGTATGTCATTATCCAAAACCTCTAGTTGATTCCTCATGATAAAGACTCATCACAAAGTGTCAATAGCAGTGTGATTTAAAAGTTCTAACCTTGCTAGTAACTTTGACAGAATGTACACGTAACTTTGACAGAATGTACACGTAACTTTGACAGAATGTACACGTAACTTGTGGTTCTGGGAGGATTCCAGAACAATTTAAGTTCTTAATTATGTCTAACATTCTTCAGGCAGAAGCAGCACAAAGTGATTACTGAAACATTCTGATCAGACCTAAGCCACCTCCATTTATTTTATGTTTCCAAAGACTCAGACCTCTGCTTTGTACTGTCTTCAAGGGTCTGTATATGGACATGAAGGTAATGGTGAGAGTCTGGGGTTACCAATGACTTCCCAGTGAGCACACTGACAATAGAGTGGCCACATAGTGACACCCTGAATGCTATGACTGGGAAGACAACCTGTCCATCGCTCTTTCCACCTAAGGCCAGACCTGATCTTACGTTTCATGAAAGAAATAGCCACATGCTAAGGTCTCTCTTCATGTGAGAGAGGCTGGGATCCAGCAATATCCCTTACACTGACCAGGGCACACGGCTTTTACAATGTAAACACTGTGGTAGATACACAGTACTACCTGTGACAACTGCTGTGGTGTATAGAAAGGATGTTCATTTGAATCTGGTAGTTTAGAATGAAATGGACCTCCACAAAATGGCTGTAAAATGCTCCTAGCTTTCCAAGGCCCATTCAGACCAAAGGGCTCCAACCCAGATTTACATTTATGTATGTCATTATCCAAAACCTCTAGTTGATTCCTCATGATAAAGACTCATCAAGCCTCAGTGTGGCTAGAAGCCTTGAGAATTAAGACTTGAAAGCTTCTTGAAAGGAGTAAGGAGTAAAATTACACTTGGCATGTGGAGAATGGATTATACAAAGACGTTGTGATCTCACAAAGTTGAGGAAGACAGTTACATGGATCAAAGTCATCTAGAGCAGGGGAAATATAAATGGGAGTTCAGGTTCTATATCCTGATGTCCCCAATACTTGTCCCAGTACACACACCGAGACCCTAGTCACACACTTTTATGTTCTTCATAGTCAACAAGTACTTTTGCTTGAGAAGGGACTGAACTTTCAATATTCACAAGATGTGCAATGATTTTAGCATAAAAGTTTAAATTTGAGATACAGCAAAAGCCCCCATGGACTGGAACTAGTTCATGGAGACATGCCTGGATCAAGAGGAGAAACTGAACAGAGACGCTCCACTTCAGCAGTTTCCTTCATGTTCTATGACCCAGAACAGTGGGGGAGTAGGAAAGAGATCCCTATATACATGGCATCCTCTTTCCAACCCTGACAGATGGAGGGACAAGGAGGGAGAGAAAGAACCATCACTCACTGAAGGATGCTGCTGATGGAGAGAAAAATCCATAAATTTCTTTGGTCATTTTACAAAAGCACTAAGGCAGTTATAATGTTTCTAAAAACTATAAACCTTTGAGATCAAGGTATCTACCTGTTCTTTTGTAAGGTTATCTTCAATTCAGTAACCAGAAAATAAATTTTTTAAAGATACTTTACCTTTAACCTCAAAGCATGTTCATCATCCAATTTGGAATATTGTTTAAACAAAGTTGAAGACTGGAGCCAGGCACAGCTTCTTGGCATGTCAAGTAGGTGACTGTGCCTCAATATGCAGTGACAGGCTCACTGAACCTCATTGTGGGAACTTCTCTTGCTCCTAAGGTTCAAGTTCTTTTCCACTGACTTGATGGTTTGTCACTCTAGCTACAAAAACACGCAAACTGGCAGACAAAGTGCTTGACAAGGCACTTTGGTGTGACATGTCTAAGACAGAAAACCCCATGAAATTCAGGAAGCCTTTGCCACCCCTCCCTGTGATTGCTATTGCAATCTCTCAGGCCTAGGGCAATGGTGCAGGACAACTGCATGGATCACTTTGACTTTCTACCTAGCCAGTGTCCTGGAATAGAACCCCAGTGTCCCTAAAGAAACCCAAATTCCTAAAGAACATGTTTCTGCCAATAAGAACATCCTGTCCCTTTTTGGTGGGTTTTATTCAAGATGTCTTTGCCTACTCTGGTGTCCCCAAGAGCTTGCCATTTTTACCTAAGGTTAAAAAGCTTCTGCACAGCAAAAGAAGCCATAATTAGAGTGAAGCAACAACCCTCGAATGGGAAAATATATTTGCAAACTATGCCTCAGATTAGGGACTAACCAGAATATACAGGAAATTCAAGCTATTTACCTGCAAAAATAACTAATCCAATTAAAAAATAGGCAAATGAGCTGGACAGACCACTCTCCAAAGAGATACGTACAGCCAAATAGCATATTTTTCAAAATGTTCAATGCCCCTTAAAAATAAAAGGGGAAACAAAACCACAATGAGATACCACCTAAACCCAGTCCAAATGGCTAAGGTTAAAAAAAAGTGCTGGTGAGGCTTCTGTGAAAAGGAAACTCTCCTATACTGTTGGTGGAAATGCAAATTAGTACAGCCACAGTAAAGAAAAGAGATTCCTTAAAAACTTTCAAACAGAACTACCATGTGATCCAGTAATTCAACTCCTGGGTATCTACACAAAGGATAAGAATACACTCAGAAAAACACTTGCACATCTTTATTACAGCATTATTCATGAGCGCTAAGGCACAGAATCAACATCAATGTCCAAGAACAGATGGATGTATTGAGAGTGTGGCACATACACACCACAGAATACTATTCAGCCCTGAAAAAAAATAGACCCTGGCAATTGATAGTGGATGAGCATAAAAGACTTACTGCTAAGCAAAGCAAGCCAAACTATGAAACAGAGGTACTGTATTTCTCCACCTTACACCAAATTTCTGTACTCTATTGCAGAAACGGAATGATTGGAAGATTTAAAAACAGAGCAACTGGATACTAGAGACAGTAGGGGAGGAGAATGAGTAATGGAGAAGCGGGAGAGAGGGACTCAAGGGTGAAAAAAGCAGAGCATTTGACAGAAAATTATATGATAATATGTTTACTGATATCTTTGGACTAACACACAGTGTATTCACTCTGGTTGGGAAAATTCATTTCATATACTGTGAAGATGTACAGGGATTAAATATTTAAAAATTTTTTTAAAAAGCGTTCTGTCTCAAGAGCATTGGCACTGATGCTTCAAGGGCTCACATTGTGAGGTAGAAGATCTTAGAATGTTCTTCAAAAGTACAACTGTTCTATTCTAGTTGAGGGGAACTTGGGATCAGGAAGGCATCCAGCACAGGGAACCTGTGACCACAGCTTCAAGTTGACTATTCAATAACAGGGGCCTGCTTTTATGCACCTATTCTTCACTCGGCCAGTAAAAGAAGCTCCCTACTACCGCATTTGACCAAAGTCTTTGTAATGCTTGGTCTTAATCATTTGGAGTCCCATGTCAGATGACAGTGAACTACCATATATTTAGCCAATCACAGCCATCATGCAGGACATAGTATCTTTACTTACCACCACCACTTCTGGCATTTAGTACACAGGTAGATGTGAAAGATACATTTCTACCCTCGGTGAGTATCAGTTTCCTTTTCTTACAAGCAGTCAGCAGTATGGGTTTACAGTTGTGCCCTAGGGATTACATTAGCTGATCCTACCACATATCCTAGTCCATATAGAACCGAGAATAGACTGCTGCAATACTGTGGCTCCTTAGAGGACTCGCTAAGAAGTCTATTGTGGGAAAACCCTCTCAATGGATATACATTGAATCAATATGCTCTGTCATCTTTTATACAAATGGAGTAGGTGTCTAAAACAAGGACACTCAATCATGTGCTTTAGCAAGTGATTAGCAACTAGTCAGACCCTGTAAGAACTAGACAATGGGACATGAGGTCATCTGGGGAAGAGGCATATAGACCTAAAGCAATAGGCACAAAACCTAAGTAGGTTGTATCACTGGTCAGAGCATAGAACAGAACATCCATCCCAGAGGATGTACCCAATTGAGTGGACAGGAGGACTTATCTATAATTCAGTCAGCTTCTATGCTCAGTCACCCAAGTGCTTCCAGAATGGGCCCTTTAACACCTGCCTATCCACTTTGTGGTCGTGATCTGTCAGTCATAGATGTAGACTTCAAGTCCTCCATCATGCACTATCCCTTAAATGGACCAGACAATGTCTAGCTGGCAAAGTTATTATATCTGATCCTGAGAGAAAAACATTCATCCCTACGATGATATGAATTCTGGATACAGATTTACCTTCCATAGCGTTATGCGTCTATGGTAACACCATTATTTAAGGTCTTTCCAAGTAAGAAGTCTACTGGATAAATTCTATGTAAGTCACCAGTTTTACAGTGCAACAAGCAACCCATTTTACAGTAAAATATGACAATGTAACAGAACACCATATCAAGGAGCTGTCAGCCTAATGACATTGACATGCCCTTACATAGGATTCCTCAAACTATCAATAGTAATGTCTGCTCCAAAGATCCCTGTTGGTTGGTAGAAACTATCAGGTTCACCTTATGGTCTGATAGCTTCCCTCTGCATAATCAAGACCACCAGGATAGCAAATTGTATGAATGGCATATTTTAGTACACAAATTAACTTCCTGCTTCCTTGGTTAGGAAGAGTCAGCCAGCCTTGAGGTTTCAGTCCATACAGGGTCAGCCCACAGCCAATGACTAGTCAAGCCAGAAATGAACATCCCAGTCATCTCGTCATGGTACAGGACAGCCTTAATAGAAGATACTCTTAAGCTCACCAGCAGGTTTGACAAGGCATTCCAGGCTGGCTGCTCAGGCTGACCTCTATCCAATCCTGGGTTCTTACCCCTCTCACAGATGTTGATCTGGTAAACATTTTGTACAACAAACTTTTGCAATTTCAAAATCTCCTTTCCCAGAGGGCTCAGCTGCACAACCACCATGAAGTCTCAGTAGCCTTAGACGCAGTGTGTTCCAAAGGGGAAAACGACTCAGGCCGTGATACTTCCTCCAAGCCCACCTGAGTTCACTAACAGTTTCAAGTGAGTTTTAGCAAAAGAAAATTCAACCTGTGGTGAGCACACAACATTTAAGTTGCAGTCCTATTATGAATTAACCATTATAAGATGCTATTTCCCAAACAGAACATGAGTCTGAAAACCAAAGAGTAGAGGTCTCTCCATATTTGAGAAATCATCTTCCATCCCCACAAGTTTAAGTCTAATAGGTCAAGCATTTTTACTTCCAGACACTTCTAACCAGGGGACTCAAATGGCATCAAGTCGTCTGGAGTTCCTTTTGCAGCAGACTAGCAAAGGTTGCTGCTATAGGAAAGAGGGAAGAATATGGAATTTGGGTGATTCACTGCAGTTCTTGGTGCTTCCATGTCCAGAGTTTAAGCACATAGCTAGGTATAGCCTGATAAGGGCAAGATAAAGATCTTAGATGTCTAAAATAAGTAGAAATGCTGGCTTTGCGTGGAGGACTGATTTATAGGTGATAACATCACTTATATCTAATAATGATGGTCCTGTAGGCCAGATGTATCATCAGGTAAAAATTCAGTGATTATAGCTATTACTGGCAGACCTGGTGATGTGCCACTCATCTTCACAAGAGTTTGTGGCCCAGCTGTGAAGAATGTGGTTACCTAGGAGGCCAGCTATTAGCTTGTCTTCTCCAGGCCAACAGTGAGTTAAGGCAAGTCATTTCCCCACTCACGTAGGATTCTTCAAACTGGTCATTCTATTCCATGTCTGTTAGCTGGCAGAAACTGTCGGGTTCACATTCTAGCAAGACGGCTTCCCTCTGCCTAATCCTTCTCTCCACATCTACTTAGGTTATTCAGCCATCCAACCAGTATTAAGCATCACTGGCAGATCAACAGGGCCCAAGGGGTGGGAGGAATCAGATTTGTGAAGAGCTCTTCACAATCACCTAAATTGTGGCTCTCAGAGTACTTTGGCACAGGACAGGCCCACACTGACAGAAGCAGCAGCTTCCTGCATCCTGCTACTGAGCACAGGCCCTATGAATGCCTGTCTCCAAGTCCTGACTATTCTCCCATTGGTCTAGATCAGTAGGCTCCCATTTGAATCTCAATCAGAAGTTTCTGAAGTTCATGAAAGGACAGTCAATATCAAGAAAAACTGTCTCCACATCAGAAGAAACAATTTAGTTCAAAGACAAGATGTCTTGTTGGTGTGTGTAGGTTTTTGTCACTATCTCAACATATAAGATTAACATTTTGGATCATCGCCAATTAGCAAAGGGAAATAATGCTAATATTCTTAAATAAAATGGCAATAACCACAGATGAAACATTTTCAAACATCCTATAAATACCATCTGAATGTTTTTTTCTGTCTTTGTGTGGTCCTTGTTGAAGAATATTGAAAACCCTCTGTAACTCCTTTGGTTTCCATAAACAAACTGACTTCATTAAGAAGGCTGCTTTGGGGTTGGTATGTTACAGCTAATCACAGCAGCTAGGCTTCAAAGTCAATCACAGGCATCCCACTTTTATTATTTTTTTTTTAAATAAAGATTTTTGGTATAGGACACTTACTGGAGAGAGAAGAAACCACCACCCCCTCCCCAAGTGGGGATAGCCAACCAATCCCTTCTCTTGGGATTCTGGGCATGCACACATGCACCCAACATGAGTTTTAAACTGTCAGGTCTGGGATTCAAACTGCAGTCGACTTCATGGGAGTCCAGCAATGTAACCATTATGCCATCTGCTGGTCCCATAGCATCCCACTGTTTAAACTGTTAATGCAGACAAACCTCAGAGCGTAAAACCAATCCATGGGTCTTTCTGCCTCACTCCTTTCAGTTTCATTTTTGTACATCATTTCCTCTTTCCAGAACTTAAGATAATGTGTGACCATGAGGGTACCTGAGTTGCTCAAAAGTCGGTCTAGGAAGCTGCCCGATTCGAACCATGTTTTGTTCAACTAAACTCCATTAAATTGTTGTTGGTTTTTTTGTTTTTGTTTTTGTTTTTTTTTTTTTGAGAGGTATTTGCTATAGGGCGTGTGCACTCGCCAGAAAGAGAGAGACAGGGATAGAAAGTGAGAAATCACCCCCCAGGGGGGATGGCTACGCCGCAATCCCTTCTCCATTCTCCTCTCAGGATCTTGGGCACGCATGCACATGTGCCCGGCGTGAGTTTAAGCCACCGGGTCCAGGACTCGAACCACAATCAACTATGGGAGTCCAGCTACATAGCCATTATGCTAACTGGTGGTCCCCAAATTGTCTTTTTCTTCAGCCAGTTGCAGTAACTTACTTTGTCCTTACCTCTGCTAAGGATATATTTCTGAAATCCTCAGGCTGTCAAGTGAACAGACTTTGGCTTACACCTGTCTGCTAAGTTCTAGGAAACAGTCCCTTTGCCCTTCAAAATTCTAACCAGGCCTGACCTATGGAATTGACCTGGGTTTCTGAAGGCCATCTTTCACTATTAGTTCTGATGTCAACAGAAAGACTCGAGCAAAAGTAGTTGACAAACTGGATCATAAGTTTCAGCAGAAACAGACCATGGACCCAGGAACTTCAAACAGAAAGTTTGAATAGGTCCCACCTACCCCCAGAACCCAGCAATTGAAATGCAGGTGCAGGCAATTGGACATTGTTAACCAATGTTTTACTACTTATAAGAGATTTCAATACAAGCTTTAAATTTTGCTCAGATTACAGGTAATTGCTGGTTATATATTCATTAGTAATCAACTCAGTATTTAATAAATTTAATACCTTAAATATCCTAAAAGAATCAAGATTAAGTGAAGACGCTGCAACTACTGCCTTATAGATTACTAAGGCTCTCATCCAAGGCTTTTGACATCTGAAAAGATGAATTTGTTTAGCATCAAATGCTTTCACCGTATGAAGAATTTACTTTTGCCTTTACCAAGCGAGATTTTTAGTTTGGGAACCACAAGTCAAGGTTCTGATTTTATATTTGCTCTTTGAATAAAATTTTTTTATTGAAGAAAAAACTCGTGCCTGTGGTCACTTGAGTATAACATCGTAAGACATTAGTAGGATATTAAGAAATACATTTGTCCACTGTGTGCAGAAGCCCCCAAGCTGAGAGGCAGAGAGTCAGATGCCAGGCTACTGCTTAAGGGTGATCGCTCCCTCAGGGCAGAAATTACCTGCGTTTTAAAAGGTAGCTGAGCTTGATGATAGAGGTACATTTATTCACAAGATTAAAAAGCTTTCCTCTAAAGGAAGATATCAAGGCAGAAGAATCATCCTCATTGCAGTCCTCAAAAATCCACCCTTCAAAGTCCCCAGAAAGTCACTCATTCCACTCTAGCCACTGGCTGAGGAGTCCTGTCACGCCACCTGGTGGCCCTGAGGCCCCATAACAGTAGACATGGGCATCACAAGCCTTAGAATCTTAACGTTCTGACATTAGAATCCCCACCCTTGTGGAATCCTGCATATACCAGTGATGAGGCCTTTACGTCTTTACGAATCAAGTCATCTCCCAGGAAACAGACATCACCATGAAAAGGGAAAAGGAGCTCAAGTTGAGTTTCAAGAGTAAGATGGTGGGGCCACACACCATCAGCACTAAGCAGCAGGCTCTAGTGTGGAAGTGGGCATAGCAGTCAGCCCCCAGCCATCAAAAACAGTGCCTCTAAGTCACGGATCACCTGGGACCCCTCAAGTTTGGGACGACCCCCCACTTCATTGTCAAAGAATTAGCAGGAGAAAGGCAGGTGGCCTCCTAAGTGGCCCTAGGCTCACTGTGCACAGCACCAACTACTTCTCATTGCAGTACTTCTTACCAAGTTGTGACTGGAGGAGCTAAAGCTACGTAAGCTTCTGCTTGTGTCAGGGAAAGGAATAGCTGGTGAATAAGAAAAATATCAGTTGTAAGAGGAGACAGGCACTGAGTATACAGAAGAATTTCTACCAAAAAAAGTCACTTCCTAGGTCAGTTTTCAGTACAAAGTAAAATGCTCTTATCATATGTCTTATCCTTATGTCCCAGAACCCCACGTCCACCTGGAGGTACCCAGGTCTCTTGTCCGTGTTTCCCAGGAGGCCAGATCGGCTCATTTATCAGCAGGATCTATCTTAGGCTTTCCAAAATGGCTCATAGGCACTAAGAGGCAATGCCAGTAACTGGGCAGTTGAGTTTGAATCTACTCTTCTGTTCAGTTTCTCAGTGTTTTGATTCCTGTTCTCTGACCTTCATCCAACACAATTGCTGCTGTGTGTCTTCCCGGAGCCATATTTTGTTCAGGAAAATCAAGGACTTCCAATTTTTTTTTTTTTTTTTTTTTGGAGAGGTTTTCGCTATAGGGCATGTGCGCTCGCCAGACAGAGAGACACAGAGACAGAAAGCAAGAAATTACCCCTCAGGGGGGATGGTCACGCCACAATCCCTTCTCCTCCATTCTCTTCTCAGGATCTTGGGCACGCACGCACACACGCCTGGAGTGAGTTTTAAGCCACTGGGTCCGGGACACGAACCGCGGTCGACTATGTGGAAATCCAGCAACATAGCCATTACACAAACTGCTGGTTCCCAAGGACTTCCAATCTTTTGAGTTAACAGTATATTAGCTATCAAAGATTTAATTTTCTTTGGATAAAACAAGCTCTTACTATACATTTACATCTAAAAATGTTCAAAAGAAATGCCTTATTAAGAGTCATTGTCATGCAATGACAGGGTATAATGAAGCGGTTTCTATAGTTCATTCACTTCCTTGACAGAAGTGAGAATCCATGTGTATCTGAGGTTGTGAACCCACCCCTACTTGTGGGAGGCCACGCACCAGCGAGTCTGCCCAGGCCATTTTCATGAGTCTTATTATCACCATCTTAGGAAGCCCTTAGGTTTCGGTTTCTCAGAGAGCAAACAATTACACAATGCCCAAGGTCATGATTGGCTCCCCTTCAAAACTGCACTCTGATAGGCCAGTCTCCAATGCCCACCATTGGTGAACTCAGAATCCCTCATATTTGCATATCCAGGTACCCCATGATTGGTCCATCTAGAATCCTTCATTTACATATAGAGCAACCAATCACTGCCCACCACATGTATATAACCACGATCTCTGCCGCATAATAAACAGATGATCCTGAAGAGTTGCAACACTGTCGTCTCCGTGCTATTCATCCTGTCTCTCACTCCTTCCCTCAGGAAACATGTTTGACTGTCCTGTGGGTCAGGACACCTACTCCTTTCATTTTTTGCTTTTAAAATTTTTTCCCTCTTTTATTGTTGGGGGTTGTTGTCGTCTTTTTCCCTTTGTTTCTTTTTACCTGACTTTCTTCCCTTGTTTCTTGGCTTCCACAAATTGACTGTCTAGACAGGTCTAGGTGCAGAGCTGTGAAACATTGAATACTTTTAGGGTCATAGAAAACCTCAACCCCCACTGTACTGCTACAGAGTGAGAAACTCATCTTCATAAATCTGAATTCAAATCTTTCTGTGGATACCACGTTGTGAAACAGTAGTAGGAGAAACTGGCATAGAACTATCTCACAGTAAAGTGAAGTATATGAGCTTACAGTTGCAGAAATCACCAACAAATTAGTCATACGTGAATATACTACCGAATGACTGAATATCAGAAGAGGCTGCAATGTGAGCAGGTGGGAGACATGCAGAGCTGCAGCAGTGAGTGCAGCTCAACTCCTCCCACATGCCTCTGAACTTAGTTGAAACCCTGCAGCTCAACCCAGGTACTCCTATACTTCAGAAACTAAGAAGCCTTTGTAACATCCAGTTCCATTAACAAAAGTGCAAGTTGCTTGGTGAGAATCAGAGAAATACATCTACAGAGCTTTTATAGGTCATCTCTTCCCACATGCCTCTAACACTCAGAATTAACTCCAAGAATGGAAAAATGCATAATCCATCAGATGACCAAAAACCAGAAGCATAATTTGGGAAATCAAGATAATTTCTCTCCAAGGGAAAAGAACAGTCCTTCATCATCCACAGACAGTACAATGGAAGTCGTAGAAATGTCAGGTAAAGAATTTAAAATATTTGTATTGACAAAGCTAGCAGATGCAAGAGAAGAGAGACAATGAACTCCAGAAGATGCAGAAGAGACACCAAGTTCCAGGAAGTGAGGAAGTTCTTGCATGATCTGAAAAGGGAGATACACACCATAAAGAATCAAATGGAATTGTTAGAGATGAAGGCTGTAATACAGGAAATCAAAACCTCCCTTGAAAGTATTAAAAGCATTAGATCATGAAGGTTGAATCTCGGATGTAGAAGACAAAACCCGTGACCTAGAAAAATTCACCAAGATAACAGAAAATTACCCCCAAAAAAATATGAGTAATAGGTAGATACCATTAGATGCCCAAAAATTCAGATCATAGGTATCCCAGAAGGTGAAGAAACTAATCAGGGCATTGATCATTTATTCCATGAAATCCTGGAGGAAAATTTTCCAAACCTAGAGAGGAATTCAAATATCCAGACCCAAGAAATACAAAGGACCCCACATAGAATCAACCCAAGAGGATCTTTTCCAAGGCATATCATAGATTGACTAAAACCAGACAAACTAAAATTGTCAAGAGAGAAACATGAAGCTACTTTCAAAGGATATCCCATCAGGCTAACATTGGACCTCTCATTAGAAACAATGCAAGGAAAGGATGGGAAAATATATTCTAAGTGTTAAGGAAAAAATAATTTCAGTGAGGAACACTATACTGTTAAAATTATCCTTCATATGGGGAGAGAAGATAAAGACGTTCTTAGATAAACTAAACCTGAAAGAGTTTACCAACACCAGACCAGCTCATTGTGAAGTTCTGAAGGGAATGCTATACCAAGAAAACTGAAAATTAAAGCCAGAAATTAAAATGTGACCAAGAAAAAGGCCAACTTAATGGTAGGGACAAGTTCTGAAATATCAATTGTAATGTTGAATGTTAACTTCCAGGATTTAAACTGACCATAATAATCTGTCAAATTCAACAAAAGTGATTACATGAGACTAAACTGGTGAAATAGAATTCTATGACTTTTCTAAAACATTACTGATTTTCTTCTATGCTTTGTCTTCCAAATTTGGGTTCTCTTGTGAGTTGATTAATTTTTTTTAATTGAAACAAATTGCTGAACCTAACCTCTCCCTTCCTGACCCATTTGCAATTAGAAAATATTTGTAAGTGTTCTTATTTTGTGGCAGAATTGTATTATTGAACTTATACAAATAACCATAGTATATGTTGCCTTGCATCAGAAATTGAATGGGGAAAATGGAGAGGTAAGACACTTGTGGAACACAGGTAAGGTTTATTATCTGTTGACGAGGATGTGTATGGTGGTCTCAACTGGGCTGGGCTGAGGTGTATATCACGCTGGGTAGTCTCTTCACAATCTAATGTATAGCAATTTAATGTATGAATAAAAATGCAGCTAAAAAATTGAATGCTTATGGGGCTTTGTGTAAATAGACCAAATTGAGACTTTACAAATAAGTTTATACCTCTTTAGTAAAAAGGGACAATGGAGAGAAAAAATATTTAAGAAAATTACAGTGCATGTCACTAGATTTTAGCTTTGTCCATACTTTTAGTTTCAGATCTTTTGTGAATCAATAAGATGTGGGAAAAAAATTTTAGTATGGAAGAGAAAGGGAGAAGGAAAGTAGAAGTATGTTTGATTGACAGAAAATGAGAAGCTGTTCACTGAGAATGTATAGAGTAATATCTTTGTCTTGACTGACATGCATGGTATTCATGCTAGAAAAATGAAGTGCTGTACACTATAAAGACATGATTAAATGTAGATAAAAGGGAAAAAACTCAGACTCACATTGCCCTTTCTAGACATCTCAAACACACAAATGGATCAAGTCTAAGATACCCACCCAGGAGCTCCTCAGACTCCCAGCAGACTGTCAGTCACTCTGGGGAAGTTAGAGAACATAGCTTCACCTACAAGGATGGCTTTAGAACTCGGCCATCCACAGTATTTATAAGAACAGTCTTTAGCAGCTAGTCATGTCAGAGTATTAAGAACAAAGAAAAAAAGGCACTCAAGTCTTAGTCCTAAAAGATGAGATGAAAACCCCCATTCTGTTGATCCCAATCCCTAGTCAGATCCTCTACTGTAAAGGATCAGGGACCAGCCTCATGGTGAGCCACTGTAGTCTTGGGAGTGGCTGCCTAAGGGAAGCCGGGCATGCCACCTGGAAACTTCTGAACTTTAGGAGAAGCTACCTGCTTAGCTCAAGAGGTTTCAGTGCATAAGAAAATCTAAGTGATGAGACACTGTAAAGAGATCCAACCTGTCCTCCATTCCTTGCAATGCATCATCACCTGCTTAAATCCAACATCATTCATTAGGTCAAATCTTTAAATAAGAATTCATATTTTACTTGAAAACTGACTCCCAGATATGATCCTTGAGGTATCTGATTGACCTTTGAGGACCAACAGATCTTAGTCCATTAACTCTTAACAGCATCCAATGAGCCAGGAGTGTCCCTAAAGTAAGACTGGATCTGGTTGGGAGAGTAGTGAGGGTTTCCGGATATTTTTGAAAGAGATATGACCTTCAGAAATCCTCAGAAAAACATTCTTGACAGAACCACCTCCAGAAGCAGTTCATGGTTTGGCAGTCCAATAACCTAAACATAGAATTACTATGACTCACCAATTGGACTCAGGTATATACCCAAACTTATTTTAAACAAGGATTCAAACTTCCATGGCAATGTTCATTACAGTATTATTCACATTAGCCAAGATGTGAAAAATACCAAGTGTCAATATCAACAGATTAAATGAGAGATACATCCATGCAATTATTTGGTCATCAGAAGGACGGAAGTTCTGACACATTGCCACAACATGGATGAGATTATGTTTAAAAGCCCGTCAAAATGGACAAGTTTGATCTGCTTATGAAGTAAACAGGCAGATATATAGAAACAAAATTAATTAACCAGGAGTTGGAGGAAGGGGAGAAAAGCAAATTATTGCTTAATGGTTGCAGAATCTTTATGGAGTGCTGAACAAGTTTTTAAACAGGATAGCAACAGTTGTACAACATTGAAAGTGTAACTGATGCTGATTGTAATAAAGATGATTAAAATAGTATGTTTAACCACCATTTTGAAAAATCTTGGAAAAAAATAAGCAGCAACTCATCTATTTGGGCTGAGATGCTGGAGAGAAAACCCAAATGTGAAGTGTAGGAAATCCTCCTGGCAAGGATTAACATTAGACACAAAGTACTTAAAAGTTTACTCTTGTGAAACAAAATGGCAAGTTAAACCAAATGGTCAACTCTTCTTAGGTCCAAAAAGGAATGGACAGGGCAATCTGCTCCCTGAAACTAAAGTCCTCTTGTCTGACTCATCATCCCAGCTCACAGGGAGCAGCAGGCCAGGGGAAATCTGAGTCAAGGCAATACCTGTATCAAGCAGTTTAAGTTGCTTGATAACTCAGGCTCAGAGTGCTCTGGATGAGTTCAAATTCCAGGGAGGACCTAGTTATAGGGGAACCTCCACAATTTCATGACTTCTTTCTAGGATACCTCTGTCTTACTGCAAGAAGGAGGGGAGTCTTGTGTTTCCGACCAGGGGCAAGTAGAAAGCTACAGTAGTCCCCTCCTACCCATGCCCTACCTAGTGTTATCCATTGTCAGAAAGCATCAAATAGACCGCTTCCTGCCCAATCTGCAGGTCAACAGTAGCCTACATCACAATGCCTACATCGTTCACCGATCTCAACATGCAGGCTTTATGTTATTAAATCACAAGAGGGGTAAGTACAGCACAATAGGATATTTTGAGGGAGAAGTCATTCACAAGTTCTATCAGTGTAATATTGTTTTATTTTGTTGTTGATCTTATTACGCCCAACAATTTTTGTTGTTTTGCCATGGGGGAATGCACTCACTGGAGAAACAGGGAAAGTGAAAAATCCCCGCCCTCCCCCAGCGAGGATGGCCATACCATAGTCCCTTCTCCATTCTCCTTTCGGGATCTGGGGCACACACGCATGTGCCATGATCTTCAGGCTGTTGGAACCAGGGTTTGAAACATGGTCAGCCATGTGGAAATCCAATGCCCTAAACACAATGCCACACCCTGGCTCCATGCCCAATTTATAAACTAAGCTTTATCATAGAAATGTATGCATAGGAGAAAGCATAGTATATGTAAGGGGTCAGTTCAAGCTGTGATATTAGGCATCCTCTAGGATCTTATACTATATTCCCCATGGATAAGGGGGAAAGGAACTCCTATATTTTGAAGTTTTCTCAGACCTTGGTTCCTCACAATGAGGAAAGTTATTTACCAAAGCCTGACCTGAGAACAGGAAATATCCAACTACAGCCTTCCAGTCGCATCAATAAATGAAGTATTTGAATAATGACTGAGTTCTCCGAAATTAATGAAAGACCCCAAACCACACCTAGGAAGTTCAGAGATTTTTGAACACCAAGAAGTCTACACCCAGTATATCATAAGAACTGCAGAAAACACAAGACAGCAAATCTGAAGAGTTAGGTGACAGAAGCAAGACCTTGGTAAAAGTCCACAAACCTGTTTCTCCAGTAGAACCCAGTAAAGTCATCTCTTTGGGCTACTCTACTCTGAAGCCACACATCCCACCATGTAGATAAGAATTCAGAGACCATGAGGATGAGGAGCCAAGACATCCATAAAGCTCTATCTGGGACAGGTCAGCTTAAGATGGTTACAAGAGGTGACTCGCCATGTACTGGGCCCAAAGGCACTTTGGAGACACTTCCCATTATTCTCAGTGATCTAGGCATTCTTTATCTCTAAATGAGGTGGCAACTGTCCACAAAACATCCAAACACCTGATTGCTGAGCAAGAACATGAGAAAGGTCTCAGCCCACCAGCACCAGGCCACATACTCTCTACTTGGGATAAGGGACTCGGCTGGTCAGGAGCAAGACCCCAAGGAAGACTCTCTAGCATTCAAATGCAGAAGCCCCCAACTGTTCTGCTAGGGTGAGGGTACTCCTAAGAGTCAGACATGCTGGGCACATAGTTACAGGACAGTGCTGGTTGTGTCCATTTGGGACCAGCAACTGAAAGACCTGCATCCTTTCCAGCCTCCTCAGGAAGGCTACACAGGGTCCATCTTGCCCCAAATGCATCATATTATGCTCCAATGTTAGGTAAGGTAGGAAAACACTGGCGATAAACCTTACTTCTTTCCCCAAGACACCCTGTTGGGCTCACTGGTGAGAGCCAAAAAGGTCCAAGTTAATCTTATCTGATGACAGCGGAGAACCTTTTGAGAACTGAACCTATAATAACCACATTAATACAGAAGTAACCTCTGGCAAGTGTGCCATAATCTATTCTCAGCAACATTTTGACTATTCCAAACAGGAGCAATCCCATCCCAAGGTTCAAGGGCAACCATGGGCCACATCTTAAGGACCCTACAAAGTGATCCCAAGATCTGGCACATAAGTAAGGAAGTCTCACAGCATTATCTATCGGACAACTGCCTTTACCCTTACACTAGTTGTTACTTGCAGATGAGGTATAGCCACCACGGCTTGGCTTACACATCACAAATACAGGTTTACCAAAGCCTAACTTAACTTGGGAATATGAGATCAGTTTAGGTCAGAGGAATCAAACATGGAATTAAAACCAAGTCTGGTAAAGACTAGTTGCTAGAGCTGGCATGCAATGCACTCAAATTTAATTAAGTCAATGAAAGGTCACCAAGAAATAAAACATGTTTTGAAAAATGCAGATCCCATAGAGAAGATGAAGTTCCCTATCCCAAGTCTAAGATATCAAGACAGTTCAGCCAGAAAGCAGAGACACCTGGTGAGTCCAGAATCATTTAAAGATTAAAAGGCACTAAATCTCTAGAGTTTCAGGATCAGAACTTATGAGTTGAGCTACTTGCCCTTTCAGAGGGCCAGATCTACAGCCCATCTTCTCCACGTTCATCTGTTCTCTAGCATCTCCGTAGAGAGTGACAAAGTACACAAGAACAGGAACAGGGGTCAGGGCAGGCCAAGATTCCAGGAATGTCCCCAAGCAAGGTGCCCAGATGGTCACCCAAGAGCTAGCCTCTTCTCACTCAAGGTGATCAAACTGAACTCACAAGCTCTTGACGGAGAACAATGCCCACATGGAAGAGTGGTCAATGGAACATGCTCCCCATTGCAAGTGTCTCATCATTAAAACCATCAATAGTCTTAGTATACTCAGCAAATCCAGGGATCTAATAGTATGCTATTAGTGGAAACATTTTAACACACCTTTGGAAGTAATTGTGGAATGTTCTCCTTCAATCCTAAACACTGAGATGGAAGGAAACAAGTGTATCTTTTATTCCTAAGTATCAGGAAAGCACAGTTAACAGCAATACAAAAACACTCTCCTTGCCCTCACTGAACTCCCAGTCGGTCAGGGACCACAATTAGTAAGGTACAGCATCAATACTAACTAGGCAAAAAGAACCAGCAGGTTTACACATTCACCCACAACGCATCCTAGCACAGTAAGTAGTAGGGTGCCCTCCAGGAAGAATCACACTTCCATGAGAACCTCCGACATAGGAGCACTTCCATAAGATCCAGGCTGGATTCTACATTGTTCCTGAGCCTTCTCCCCTCAGTGGCCCAGGACACTACCAAGTATTCTTTCTGGTTTGTGTAGGTTACTAAGTTGGATAAGATAAAGGCAAGTCTTCTGGAAGCCTAGAATTTCAGAATCGTTTTGAAAACATAAGAATGACAACCAGAGAACAGAAGCATTGAGAGTGACGAATATAGTGTAACAGACTTCAAAGTTTGTGGCCTTTACTCTTATGGACGGGGTTCTCTCTTCCTGGGCAGGAGCTTCCTCCTGTATGTATTTGTATAAAGCCTTTTTCTGCCTTAGGAAAATCAGACCCTCACTGGAATCTGCCTACAAGTGTGTGTGTGGGAGGGGGGGAGGGTCTTTTAACACTATAAACTGACTGCACATCTCTTGCGGGAAGATGCCAACATAGACCCAAACTACAAGGAATGTCAGGATTCTGTGGAGTCTGACATCCACATGCACAGGGCAGTTTCCATATTAAAAAAAAAAACCCTCAAATCAGCAAATACACTTATGGTGCTATAGCTGCCCTGCACCATTCTTGGGCTCCAGAGTGTCTCTTGCTCCAGAAAAGGCAGGTATAGAGGAGAGGATTGCTCCTGAGCAGATTCTCTGATTAAGTTCATCAAGTTGCCAAGCCATGTCACTAGATCAGCCTCTTGGAGCTGCACATCACATAGCTACACCATGTCCTCACATGCAGAGCCTCTCCCACCCGACTAGGTCTGGGCTTTTCCGTCAATATGGCCCCAGTAAGGAGGAGGTACACTACAGGCAACTAGGGTCTTGCTCTTTGGGCCCCAGTTCTCCTGCCTCTCCTTAAGTCTTGCACATCTTCTGAGTACCAATGCCTAACCCAAGACAGCTCTCAGCTCAAATCCTGGTGTTTTCTCAGATTACAGACACACATGCTGTAATGCCCAGCAAACCCTTTTTCTTTTTAATCTGACTGGAGCCTTATACCTGAGGAATCCTAAGGTATAAGGGCTGATACTCCAGCTATGGCAAGAGCCCACATGACCATGCAAGATAAAACCCACTGTGGCCATAATAGATGCTAATGTCAGCCAACACAGGTAAAGAGCAATCTTCTGCTTATGTAGGAATAGGAACCAACAGTTCTAACCACATCAAGAGGTTTCACTCCATAACGTTGGCCTCCAAGCACAACTATTGTGTTGTCAGAGGTCTTGATGCGTTTTTGCAACAGATGGCGCTAGTTCATTTTCAGAAGTACTAGACTCATTAACAGTTATTGCTATGTGATTTGATAGAATGAAACTTGAACTGTCAGCTAAAAAAATATATAAGTGATTTGGTCGAGTTTGAGATTTTACAAGATGAAAGGCCAAACTGCATTTCACTATGTTTTCAGTTTTACTTTGTAAAGGTAAGAAAGCAGTCAAGCTTGGGAAAAGTTGTGTAGTTTATGGGACAATGCTCTACAAGAACATCAGTGCCGATGTCGGCTCACAAAACGCCCTGGTGATTTTGATCTCAGTGATGTATCTCAGTCAGGGAGGCCCACTGAGATCAATAACAAAATAAAGGCCTTGAATGAAACCCGTGTTACACAAGAGATTGCAGAAATACTGAACATTCATCATTTAAGCATTTATGATCACCTGAAGCTGGAATACATAAGTTCAGTGTCTGGGTTCCTCATGTATTCAAAGTTCATTTGACAACACATAAACACCTATGATATGCACATTAAGTGTGAAGAAAATGATCTTTTTGAAGCAATTGATAACTGGTGATAGGGGATTTTTTTTTTTTTTACAACAATGTGATGAACAAATGGTCTTGGTGAGGATATGATGATTTGCTTAAAACAGAGGAAGATTACACTCTCAGTGTGGTGGGATGTTAAAGATGTGTTTTTCAAGCTCCTACTAAGGATCAATTCAAATGTATACTGCTGGCAACTAGAGAGCTTGAATCCATCTTCCAGGAACATCTAGTTGTGTTCCATCACAATGTGAGACCACAAGTAAGTTTGATCACCAGTCAAAAAATTACTGGAGCTTGGATGAGACGTGTTGCCACACCGACCATACTCGCCCAACCTTGTGCCCTTAGACTTCGTTTGATCTCTTCAAAACTCCTTGCATGGTATAACGTTTGATTCAGACAAGGCTGTAAATCAGCCCTTGTTCAGTTTCACAGAAAGACAGGTCCTTCTATAAACAAGGAATTATGAAGCTCACTGAAAGATGGCAAAAGGTTATCAAATGAAATGGGCAATGTATCATTGATTGAGCTTTGTTCTTTATATAAAAGATGACCTTTGATGAATAGGCAAAATTTTTCAACCCAATAGAGTAAAACGCCTGTGGTGAAAAAGTGGGGAGCCCCCTACTAACCTAATGTGTAGGTTAAGTTCTCCTCATTCAGCTATACCACTACGATGACCTCAGGGGAAAAGGTATGGGGCACCAACCCTTTACCCCAATACAAGCATGGGCAGCTCTAAGTACGCTCACACACACAGCCCTACAGAACCCAGAGAAAACCAGAGATCAGAGCACACAGTGATGTCAGTGCCCACCTGACATCTCTACCTCCAAGTGGTGAAAATGATGGAAAAAAGTCAAAGGCCAACACAGCTCCCTCCAGAAGCATGGCATAGACATTCCACTCTTCCATAAGGGAAGGATAATTTCTTGTCCCTTTACCTCATGACAGAAACTAAAAGCAGCAGCTTAATATACCACCACCCCCCATTGCCCCTGGTACCAAATTCCCAAAGACTTCAAGAAACAGGTAGTCCTAACTGATCAGCTAGAACCAGCAAGAATTAAGTCAGTTCTCAAAGCCAGCATAGTCATAACAGATACCAGTGTTAAGAGTACACTAGATATGGATAGGCTTTTTTCAAAATGGACCAATTACCAAGCTTAGCAAACATTGATCTCCCAACTGTCTTTAGACAAACAGTATAGAAGTAGCCATGTGTTCACAAGAACAATGGGGAACAAGCATTTATACTTCCTGAAAATAAGAGCTCAAGTTCAGAACTTCAAAATAATTTAATCTGTGGTTCTACAAGTAGTCATTTTATCTTTTCCATTTGGATTGAGAGCATTATAAAAGCAAACCACTTAGCAACAGAATCAGGCCTCATGCCCAGACTGGCTTAAGGCCAGATAGTTCGTATCTCCAAATCACACTATAATGGTTAAGGGGTTCAAATATGCACTCATTTAAGTATTTGAAGTTGAAGTGATCAACCTGAAAAGCATAGGGAAAAACTTGTACCTACAAGTTCTCCAAGGTGTCCCTGGACCCACTGACTTGCCCTAACTGAAAAATCCTTAGATTCAAACTATAAAGGGTTTTCCAGTAGATGCATTTGTTAACAGTGGCCCAAACCTGCTTCCATCCATGCAGTCTGCCCAGCAAGCTGCCAGAGATGGATGTTTCTAGAAGGAATACTCACAAACTCCATGCTCCAGGAATATGGTGATGACAGATACAAGCTAGGCCCTCAAACAAGTCTCTAGAAGACCTGTCCCTAAGAAGCAACAAGGTTTCCCTAAGATTCAGGAAACCTTCAATGCCTTTCCTTGGTGATGAAAGCTCAAAGGTTCTGGTGACTTGCAGACCAGCTCCTTCCGGGCAACCCCCATGACAGTCCCTGGCCCCAGCCCAACAATGGGGGAGGGGGGAAACCCCAAGTGAAGGTGGTGGTGGATTTAGAAAAAAGACATACAAGTAGAGAAAAGGGGGGATCAGGTGGTCCCCGGGTGTTGCTGATAGAGACTGCCACAGCACTGAGTTGTTGCCAGGTTTATTCTTTCATAGAGCCAAGCCAGGGATTTTCTATTATTGACCGACTGCAGCTGTGGGGTTTCTTGCATCTCATGGTTCTGAACAAGACTCCTCCCCTGGCCTTTTCTGACTGACACACAGCTTTCCTTCTGCTTTAAAGATCACTAGCTTTTTGGGGTTTTTTTGTTTTGTTTGTTTGCCTAGATAAAGCAGCTTCCTACAGTCCCTGGCAATAAATGACTCATTAGTTTAACAATGCACCTTGCACCTGCCTTCTCACTCCTTCCCCAGCTGGGAGCTTATTTTTGTGCCCCTTAATTCAACTATTCTATCTATTCTCTCCCTCCAGGCCTCAAAAGACAGCTCTAACCACTTATATTTTATAAGGTAGACTTAGGTGTCAAGCAAAGTCAGCTAGAAATAGCCTGTGTCTCAATACATAAAAATGTCTAAGAATCATCCATGTTCCAAATATACCTGGAAAAAAAATCAGACTTCCTATCCACAGGGTTCAGGTTAAAGCTAAAGTACACTTTTCAATTTTAGACCAGCTCAAAAGGATAAAATATCAAGTCCAAATCTACCAGAATTCTGAATGTACACACCAATGACTTCAAGCAGCAGTTGACTTAGATTTTTTGTCATAGGGCACATGTGCTGAGAGAGGGGCAAAGTGAGAAATCCTTCCCCCGCCCCCCGCAAGGGGCTCAGGAATGGCTATGCTACAATTTCTCCATTCTCCTATTGGGATTTTTTGGGCATGTGTGCACATGCACCTGGTGTGTTTTATCAAGCTGCCAGGTCCAGGACTTGAACAGAGTTCGTCATGTGGGATCCGACATCCTAAACACTGCGGCACCTGCTGGCTCCAGCAGTTATTAAATTGCTTTTACTATGTAGATGTATTACTTGTATCATGTCAAAGTAATTTTGGTCATGTTAGTGACTGGATTGTCATGGGAATAAAAATATTTTTATAGCCAAGAATACCCCCTTAAGCCTGGAGCTAATTTACCAACCCTGATTTTTTTCTTTTTTAAAACATACCATCCCAGCTCTATTAGTTCAGTGAATTCCCTTTACACACAAAGCATAACTTAGTTCATTAATAGCCAAGCAGAGAGAATTGCTTGCTTTGCTACCTGATCAGATATAATCCTGTGGAAACTGCAGGGTTCTAACTCCTTTAAGTTTAACAAGGTGAGCCGAGGGTTCATTCTGTTCAGACTGAGACAAATGGTTGGGAAGCCAGCTGTGTCCACTGGGTCCAGGTGGTGACAGCACAAGACAGAAGGCAGTGGACACATTTCCTAGAGTAAATGTTGGGGCCCATGAGGGCAGCTCAAGTGGAATAGGTTTATATAGCTGCTGGGACTCATGCGGATACTTGCCAGCACAAGGAACAGACTCTGGTTCAGAGTACTGCACCCAGAAGTGCTATCAACTCCACTGATAAGGCTAACGACAAGAAACTTGAAATGGCTGTTTCAACAAAGAGGCCCAAGAGCCTTCCTGAATAACTTTGCTCTATAGAAGTCATGACCCGACTGCATTTCTTTTGTTTAAGTGAACATCACTGTTTAACATGCAAAGTATTTCTTGGAAGAAGGTTATAATTAGTCATAAAGTCACTGGGATACACCAGCTATTTTATTCATTTGCACTGTGACAGAGCTAAGAACATGAGGTTCCCAGTGCTGATACACAAGGATTATTAATTTTTCACTAGTGCAGGCAGAGGAGATGCTCAGCACCTAGGTGCTTAGCGGCTTAGCTTTTAAGCAACTATGACCACCCACCATCCAACTGTTCAAGCTGGAAACATGTCTTGGCTTCTTTCCTCCATCACCCAGTACAATCCAGTGTTCTCTGAACATCTATCTCACTGCCTTGCACCCTTCTGTACACCATCACCCTCTCATGCAGCCATCCCCACGTCCCCGCTGGTTCCCCGGTCCTACCTCACTCCAGACAATCCACTCACCACCAAGAGATCAGTTGTGAATCCAGCAATCAGTCTGACCCAGAAATTTAACGTCTTCGGAAACACTCAGTGCCCTGAATATACGGTCTAAAATCTGAGGGCTTTGAGGACCCTTCACAAAACTGCCTTGGCCATTTTCTTGCCTACCTCTTGCCAGCTCTCATTCCCAGCCTTACTCCTAACTCCACACAAGTAGTCCTGCAGGCAGGCTCCATCTTTCTGCTCAGCACATCATGTACCCTGTACTCTTCATTTTTTAACATGCCTTTTCATCCTCAGGTCTCCAAATGTTGGAGCTATTTCTCCTACAAAGCATTCCCTTCTCATGAGAGGATGGCATTACACCCATGTTTTCATAGCACCCCTAGCCATTTAGTTCACACCTGACATGTGGCCCCTACATTCCAACAAGGAATATGCCTCCAATACAACCAGCTGCTCTTCTTAGGAATACGTGTCTAATGCACTAGAACAATTTTACAACAGGGGACAAAAACTTAACTGGCCCCAAGTTGCAGAATATCTTACATTTGTGTCTAACCTTTAGTTTACATATCTTTAATGTGTGATATGTACATTTTCACTTACCATTTAAGCATGATTACATGAAGACAGTCTGTATAGCTAACATATCTTGGTACACTGCCTTAACTCCATGACCATGTGAGATAGTCAAAGCATTCACCTAAAGGATCCTTTTGGTACTGCTTAGTTGGGTGAGGGTTAGGGACTTGGAAACATTTTTATAAACAAGTATTAATACTTCAAAATAAAATAGGCACTTGGTGATGGATCAGCTCTACCTATGAGCATTCAGATTTGATGTGTTTCAAATGTCAGAAGGAACATTACTGCTCCTAGGATTAAAACACCACTTCCCTGAACCAACAGAAATCAATGAGATTGAGCATTTAATATCCATGCACAGCCAGGCAGACTCCAGGTGCTTGACTATATGAATGAACTGCCTGGCCTTGGTCATCTCTAACCTGCAGGGTCAAGTCTCTCATGAAGTTCATTACCCTACGTTCCAAGTCTCCACCATGGCCCAAACTGCATCATTATCCCAATTCTGCAGTCTCCGTTTAGAACAATTGTGGCACCAACTTCTTGAGAAACTAACAGCTGTGCCCAAAGATGCTTTGGGTTTCAGTGAGACAGACATTGAGACTGAAAGTCTTATTTAAAACCAAAACCAGTTGTCAAGTGTTCCCAAGGCTATATAGCGGTACTAGTTGATCCATTCAGTTTGATATCCAAGGTCTGAGAATCTTCCTTTCATGTGGCAAAATAAGCCTCAAAAACAGACTTAAGTTGTACCTATACAAAAGCCCTTAGCCTTCAGTAGTGAACAGAGCCAACCCAGCCAGGGACAAGGGGCCTGAACCTAGCCCAGACCTAAGGTCCAAGCAGAAGTCACTAGGACAACAGTTAGCCTGCAGCAGCCACCACCATCCTTCAGCCGCACTTGGAAGCAAACATACTTCTTTCATACCAGTTGTGCTGAGGCAGGTACCTAATAAAGGAAACTCTTGAAGACATGGCAGTAGGCAAAGATTTCTTAAATAAGACCCCCCCCCGAAAGCACAGGTAGTATCTCAAAAAATAAGTGGGATCTCTAAAGTTTCTGCACAGCAAAAGAGTGAAGAGACAATCCTCAGAACAGGAGAAAATGTGAACTATGCTTCATATAAGAAATTGATAACCAGAATATGTAGGAAACTCAAGCAGCTCACCCACAAAATCACAAATAACCCAATTTAAAAATGGACAAATGAGTTGAACAGACAACTCTCCAAGGAAGACATGAATGGCCAAAATACATAAAATATGTTATCCTCTTACCATAAGAGAAATGTAATTCAAAACCACAATAAGATACTACTTAACCCTAGTAAGAATGACTTTGTTCAAGAAAACAAGCACTGGCAAGACTGGTGTAAAGGGATCTCTCGTACACTGCTGGCAGTAATGTATTTTCCATAGTGACTGTACCAATTTACAGAAGTTCCTCAAAAACCTAGAAATAGAAATACTGTATGACCCAGTAATCTCACTCCTTGGTATTTACCCAAGAGACAGGAACACTCAATTTAGAAAGACGTGTATATCCACGTTTATTGCTTCATTATTCACAATTGCTAAGATATAGATTCAACCTAAATGCCTAAGAACTGATAAATTTCTTAAACTGGCACTACGCACCATGAAATGCTAAGCCAGAAGAACAATGAGATCAATGAGATCCTGCCATTTGACTGAAGAAAAATGAAGATAGAAGATTTAATGCTAAGCCAAACTAGGAAAGACCAACACTACATTCTCTCTAATGTCTGCACTGTACAGGAGAGACTGAAAGATCTAAAGGTATAGAACGGAGGACAAGTATCGATAAACTGGAAAAGCAGTGGATAGCAGAGGGTGGGTGGAAGAGGTTCAGGGAAAAAAAGCTTATCAGAGATAAGACTAAAGTTCTATTCAAGATGTCTATGGTACTATCCTTGATTTTGTTGTATACTGTATGCATACCTTGAAAAAAAAAAAGAAAATACACTGCTAGAGATATTCAGCTGTTGAATGTAGCTTTTTCACGTTTTGCTATAGGGCATGTGCACTTACCAGAGGGGAAAATTAAGAAATCATCCCTAAGGGGGATGGCTACACTGTAATCCTATCTATTCTCTTGAGATTTTAGGCAAGCATGAATATGTGCCCAGCATGTTTTTCAAGCCACTAGATCCAGGACTCAAACCTTAGCCATGTGGGGTCCAGTCACCTAACCGTGCCACCTGTCCGGCCAGGTTTTTTTTGTCTTAAAAAGACACCAACTAAGTCCAAATGAGACCAAATGCTCCAATAGCTACCGTCCAGGCCATCGTGTAATTTAAGCTGCTGTACTTCTGTAGCAGAGCATTTTAGGATGCAGACCAGAAATGAGTAGGATGAAAGCATATTCGTAGTCCTCTTCAGTGACCCTTTGGCTGGGCAGCTTTAGTGCTGGCACTTGCCCTTTGGTCTGAATGTACACTGGTTGGATCTTTCCCAAAGGCAGTGTTACAGAGGAGATAAAGCTTTCATGGTGTAAATGATACTGTCACCATCCACAAGATGGACCACTGCAGAACTCTCCATCTGAAGGGCTCAGGGTTGAGCCTTTGGTCTGTCTAGGAGGAAGAGGCAAACCCAGTTCGATCTACTCTTGTTGGCCGAGTACAACTCCCACAACTCTTAGGTCCTCCCTCACCTCCACTCTCAGAATGTAGCCTTATGTGGAAGTAATTTTAACAGTGGTGACCTTAAGATGAGATCAAAGTGGAACAGGGTAGGGTTGGCCCACATCCCATAGGACTGGCACCCTTATTGGGAAATGCGTACGTAGGCACACACAGGAAGAAATCCAGGTGAAGGTCAAGACAGGTCAGGGTGATGTTCCAAGCCGGGAAGCGTAGATTTGCATCTGAAGCACCAAAAGCTAGGTGAGAGGCCTGGAGCAACTTCTCCCTCACAGCCCCAGAAGGAACCAACCCTGCTCACACCTCTTTACTTCAGACTTCTAGGCTCAAAACACAAGTCTGAGCCACTGAGTTCATCCTCCTTTATATGACACCTTTCAGTCACGTGCAGACCTGGGCAATGTTGAGTCCCCTGCTGCTGCAGTGATTTCTATCTGGAGGCCTCCTAAGGGAAACTGAGGGCAGTGGTAAGAGGAGCTAGCAGAATCCACAACGAATATCTAAAGCTGCTTTAGCACCTAGTCCAAGATCCTCACCACCCCTGGGAAGGGGGCTGCATCCAATCTTGCAGAACTAAGACTTGAGCATGCCCAATTCATGGAGAAGCTCTATACTTCCATGCCAAGTTCTCAGGGCTGGAGTGACACTGACCAAACTGATGGGCAAAGAAAGGTGGGGTGGACTTTCTGCAGGAAGCAGAGTCACTGTGGTCTGAAACTCCTTATCAGCAACAAGCATGGTCTCGACCCTCAGATACCCCTCAGTACTGCAGGATACTAAGTGACCACAGAGCCCTTGTACAACAGTCACAGCCGGGCTTGACAGCAGCACCCAGAATCAAGAACACTATGACCAGCATGCTCCTGGAGGTCAGCAGGACCTCAATAACTGTCATAAGTCAGAAGGACAAGCACTAGATTTGCCGAAAGGGAAAAAACTTTTCAACTACAGGGACTGACATCCTTTAGCTTGGCCAATAAAGCCTCTGGAGGAAATGGTGTGAGGAGCACAGGTGGAGGATGAGCCCCAGGACTGCAGGTGGGTTGCATTGAACCCTAGTTAAAAGGTTTGGGCATCACCAGCCACTGACCTCTTTGCAGAATGTAAGACTCAGGCCAAAGTCGTCTCACCTTAAATGAATGATGCAGGGGTTGTGAATACACACGGACAAGTGCTGACAAGATTGGTGTGCCTGGTGTGTTTTTCAAGCAGCTTAGACTGGGATTCTAACTGTGCAGTCAGCCATGTGGGATCCAGCTGCTTTAACCACCATACTACCTTCAGGTCCAAGGTTGGAACATTGGACACTGCTGCAATATTGATAGACATTGATGACAGACAGAGGCTGCTTGTTGCAACTTCCAGACAAGAGACCGAAGAACTTGAACTAAGATGTTGGCAAAAAACTAGATGAGAGCAAGTTACTCACTATAATTGATGAAAACTTCAGCAAGTTGGGGCCTGAGAGCATGGTGGAAAAGCAACACTCAGGTTGACCCACATGGAAAGGTTCCAGTTTCACACCTGGAGACTCCCATAAGCATGCTGGGAATGTTGGTGCCCATAACCTGAGACTGGCTGAAGCTGGGGGTGGGTACAGTACCAGGAATCTGTTGGGGGGTGCTGACTTTCTCTCTAGGTCATGGAAGAAATAAAATAAAAAAGCCTCTGGATTTTACCATTTACTAAAGAATAAGTCAACTGTTTAGGGGCACAACCAAGATGCAGGTCTTGGTCTACCCATTTCAGCCACCTCATGTGCTAAGCCTAGGCTCAAAAGCAGTAGACTAGATTGAATTTGGATGAGTCACAGCCTCTGAACCCCTGAAGTCAAACAAGGGCTAAGTTGGCAACTGCACAAAATTAGAGACACAGAATAAACCCTTATTTTACAGCAAGGGTCCCCAATCCCTGGACCAGCATCAGTCTATGGCCTGGTAGGAATTGGGTCAAAGAAGTGAGCTGCTGGCAAGCTAAGTGACGCTTCATTTGTATCTACACAGCCACTCCATTACTCTCATTACCACCTGAGCTCATCAGTGGTGGCATCAGTTCGCATGGGAGCCCCCTACAATAACCATCTATTGTAGTTACCAGAAAATAAGCTCAGACTCCCACTGATTCAGCATTATGTATTACAATGTCAGTAAATGGAATGCACTTGAATCCTCCCAAAATCATCCCCCCCACCACCATCCCAGTGCCAAAGATTGGGAACCTCCATTCTATAACATAAGAGGTATAGTTTATAGTGTATTTCAGAATAGCTAAGAAAGACTGAGTGTTCCCAGCCGTGACAAATGCTTGCGATAATTACCCTGAATTATGATATTCAGGTACTGGGGAAAAAAAAACTGTACCCCATAACTATATTATCTGTCAGTAACTTTTAAAACCAAGGACCAAGAGAACTCACAAACCAGTACTTCACTCATAGAAAGTGGTCCCAAGTGTAAGGGCAGAAAAGGTAGCTATTGCAGAAGGGCCCATCAACAGACAGACATGAGAACAGACAAAAAGGAGAGGGAGTTTGAAGTCCCATCACATGTCCCTGTGGTGAGACAGCAGGCAAAGGCAAGAGCAGCAGCTACCTGTTACCCCATGTGGGAGCTCCTTTACCAGAGGGGTTAACAGGAACTGACCCACCAGAGCTCATGGCAGCAGTGGCTTGAGTGAATCCGTGTGGGACACAGGCTTAGGTGTCCAAGTCCCCCAAACGAGTCCGTCAATTCCAGCTAACACTTCTGTGAATCTTAGGTTATTAGGTTTAGTTGCCTAAAAAAAATGGTTTTAATAAGAAGTTTGAGTAGGATCTATTTTCTGAACTGCAGCTGGTCTAAAATTGTACCAGAAACAGTAAATTCTCTTATGCCTGCTGTAGGAACCTCAGGTAGGGTAATTTACTCAAGCACAAGGCTTTATAATTTGCGGGGATTTGAGAGCTAGCATAGCACCGATCTAGCTGTTAGATATCCACCTGTCAGCAAAACCCACTTAACCCCATGGCCCCCCCCTTTTCAAAAAGAAAAGGTATTTAACAGGTATGACCCAAGAAGAGATCTATTAACAGGCTTGGGGATAAGAATTTTTCCCTTTCCTTGCTTTGGAAGAATTTACAATCCAGAGGTTACCACTTCTACATAGGCTTGTATAGACAGGTTAGGGTCTTTGTTATTCTTTGGCAATGCCAAGGAGAACGAAAGCAGTAGACAGCTTTAGAGTGATAGTTTAACTCTAAGTTCTCCTTTCTAAGACAGCCCCAGGCACCACCTGATTTTGCAAGTCACGGGGATACCTAGCAGCTAGTTTTGCCTTATGTGGCTATACCACCCCATTTGTTATTTGACCAGCTTATAAATGAATACAACCTGGGCTAGATTTATCAGCATTTGGGATCTGAAAGATGAATTTTATAGCCAAAGATCACAATGTTGACTTGGGGGCAGCTTGCTGCCACTTCCCTGTAGTCAGGTCTCCTCTTAGAGGATCTTATTCTGATACAGACTGGAGGTAGAGGCAGCAGAACCTAAGATAGTAGAGGCTCTGGTAATTACTCCAGAGATGTTTTAGAAGGGATGGACTAAGTGTGACTTCATTGGGTTTGTTCAAAAGGTACAGAAAAGGCATGTAAAAAAAGGGACTAGAATTCCTGGAGTAGACTGGCTATGGAAAAGGCACACCCAATAGCAACATGGGCGCCCCCTCCTCCATGATGCCTAGGAGGGGTGCCAATCTACCGGGACAAACAGCACCCACCCTTGCTCACTGCTCTCTAGCACCTGCTTGGAGGGGCTCAGGACTGCTGAAACAAAAAAGCCCTTTTATCTTCTGAATTTGGACATGAGGACTGAAGCAAGTTAGCTTGACAGGGCCTTGGAGGAAAATTCAAAATGGACCCACTGCTCCTTTCTCTGCTCCTGCAAGCTTCCAACAGTGTAGGCCTTACATCTCATACGTTCCCAGTTTATGGAGACGGAAAAGCTAAATGGTCAGAAGAGGTAGATTCCTACAGGGCCACACATCCCACGCTTGCTTTTATTGCATGGCAAAGAACTATCCTGAAACCCCATTCCCACCCCCGCCAAGGGGCAGCTGAAAGACCAATACATACCTAAGGGTGGCCTATTAAAGGTTCGTCTGTGCTACCCAACTAAAGGAATCAACTAGTTTATGCCAAACGCTAGCCCAAGAATTTCAGAGAATTTGAAGAGTTGCCCCCAGATAGGACATTTTGAAACCAAATGCAAACTTAAGGGATGTTTTTGTTCAGAGCCTCCCAAGAATGAAAGTTACCTTCGGATTGGAGGGCCCTGTGCTAAATCCCTGCTCTCACAATGTCTGCAGAGGGAACAGGGAAAGAAACAAATTCAGTAGTCACAGCAATGACTGTAGCCAGTATGTATAAGAAATACAGTTTAAGAAGAGACTGGCCTTAAACTTTTCCTGGGGAGGCCAGGAAAACACCAAGTGGAATATTCTCAAGGCAGATGCCAGTCAGATCAGCACAACCACCTAGGGAACTAGCTATTTGTGAGCCAGGCAGGGTCTGGATGCTCCAGGACCTCGTAAGGCCCAAGGAAGACGCTGCCTCCATAATGAGACAGAAAAGTGGGTTGGGGGTTGGGAGCTGGGAGTTTTCAAGGTGACTCCGGCTGCAGTGAGGAGCTCTAAGTGGATACAGGGAAACTAGTCAGGAAGTGGCTAAGCTAGTCCAGGTGAGGTAAAGAAGTCTTACGCAGGGCATGCAAGATGGAGCAATGAAGATTCAAGAGTTGTAACGTTCAAAGTGATGGAATTTGGTGTAGGATTGAATGTAGAGAAGTCAGGGCAGGTGTGGGTCAGGTTTCTGATCAGCACACAGAGATAAAGGATATTAGTCCCTGTGGGAAGGGACACCCAGAGATGTTCACAGTGGAGGAGAAGGAAATGCCAAGTCAGGGTTAGTCGGGCTCCAGCTTGGTCTGAGTAGGTGCCTTTCTACTTTCCCGTGAAGATTCCCGGAGGCAACTGGTTATAGACATGAGCAGAGAAGTGGCTGGGCTGATCCATGTAACTGCAAGTCAATATGCAAGCATGAGGGTCCCCACTCTATGGTGGAGGGTTATGGGTGGGGACTATGGAAACAGGCCACAACTAAGCACACCTGATACCACTCAGGTGGTGCTGAATCCTAAACAGCTGAGAAACTAAGCGCACCCTACAGGGAGTAACCAGAGGAATAAACCCCCTGGTGTTCCCTTTCAGGGACCTCCCCCAACACACACACACACACACACTTGGCTGCCAAAAGTTCACGTTGCCTTCAGACCCCATTATAGCAGAACCTCTCTCCCCAATCCAAGTTTTCTAAAGCTCCAACAATAGTTTCCTAAGCTAAAAATAACCATAGAGCCCAGCATCCTACCAGGGCTTTGTAAATGTTTTATTTGATAGTCTCATTTCCAACTGACAAACTCCGACAATGCTTTTATGTACCCACAAAGGTTCCCAGCCTGCCAGAGCTTGAAACTGGTACTGAGTTTTCCTCACAAGTGTCTATGTAAATACACTACAAGTGAATGTAATCGTAGCACTTGCTCTCACACTTTGAGGTCTGATAATTAAATGTGCTTTCTCACATGGGGAACAGCCCCCACTCAGATCATTTGTGTTCAGGAACTTCAGCATTTTGTACAGATGAGTATACTTTTAAGGCCCTTTAGTTCTCAAAGCCACCTTCACAGCCTTTTATTGACGGGGAACAGGGGCACGTATTTGAATATCACAGTGCCAGGGTTATACTCTAGACATGAATCAGAAAGGGAGGGCCGGGAATGTATACAAGGGCTGAAGATGGCAACTTAAAATAAGAGGACACTCACTAAGGCAGACAATGTACTTTAAGAAGTGAGGGTACAATTAGAGTAGAGGGCCATAGAGTCTGAAGTAACCTAGAGACTTACAGAAGGCCCTAAATCCGCCATTTAAGTTTTCAATTCCATTTGTTTTTAATTTGACCATAGAGAGGGAAAGTGAGAAGAAAAAAAAGCTGTGAAGTCCAGGACTGAACCCATGGCCATACAGGCAGGGGTCCAGCTCCCCGACAGGTCATCCAGTTCAGCTGACTTGATGTTCAGTCCCTGCAGACTTTAACGTGAGGGAGTCAGATCTGATGTACTTTACAAAGCATCTCCCAGCTACTGTTTGTAGAGCAGGCTGCAGGTGAAGGTGGGGGAGAGTAAGAACATTAAGCCTAGACTAGATAATGAGGCCCAAAGACCGTAACTGGAGGCAGGTGAGAGGGCTGGGGCATCTTCCCACCAGACTAGAGGAAAAAAACCCAATCAGGACAGGACATTCCTCACTCGGGATAATATAACATAGATGGGAAGACTTCCAGTGGGGAATGTCTAGCAGATTAAACTATTTGATATAACTAGTGATATGTCAGCAGATCCAGTCATATTTGACATAACCAATGGGAAGAAAGCAATCGGTGAGCCCAGCCAATGATCAACTGACACCTTGGTTGAGGAATTATAACCTTTCTTTGGAAAGTAACTATGGCCCTTGAGCTTCTCCCGTGCTCAGCTTTTTCCTAACCCATCTGCAGTGTACTTTTGCAGGGCCCCATCAGCATCCTTTGCTGTTAACCTCTGGTTCAATTTGTCCCCAACACCAAGAACCTAGACTCACCAAAGCCACCCTGTAACAATAGGCAGCACGTGTAATAACCCACCCCAGGGTTATTGGTTCTGCAGGTAACCAAGGTGGCAAGTGATTGACCTGGGCCCGTTTTTTGAAATTCAACAGGATTTCCCAGGTTGGGCGGCCAAGACCACCACAAGGGGTTCAGAACTCGAAGTACCCACGGGTGCCTTCCATCCTCATTTGCACCTTCTTGCCCTACAACCCCTGGGAAGTCTAGGAACCTGCTTTAAAATAAGGCTGAATACCGACGCCTTGCAGCCATCCCTCTTCTCTATTGAGACGCTTCCTGATTCCTAGGGCGGGTTCCCATTTTTTGTGCTTTAAGAAATAAGCCTAGTTTTCTTAGACCCCACGTCCTCTTTAGCTTTCTAAGCATTGTTTTGAGCAGAGCTCGTGCAACCAAGGGTCCAGCGAGACCCAGCCCTCCAGTTCTTGCTACCCACAGCGCTTCTAAGTACTTCTTAGTTTTTTCATTAGTAAGTCCTACTTTTCTTAGGATCTACATCCCCTTTGCTTTCTTCAGCTTTCTACACGAACAATGAAGAACTCAGCGAGGCATAGTACTAAAATTCCTACTTTGAGGCCTACTTTCATTTTAGTCTCACTCAGTGGCAAAGAAAAAAAAGTTAAAAAGTACGCCGCTTGTGCTCGCTAAACGCGAACCGGCTCTTGACAGCCTCGGCAAACACCGGGCGCTGACGCGGCAGGAGGGCGGGAAGTTCGAGAACGCCGGCGCTAACCCAGCGGAGGGGAAGCCCAGCCGACCGTTCAAAACGAAGAAGGCACCCCTAGGTCATCCGCCCCCCAAAAGTAAGCAGTCTCGCCTTCAGGGCCACTAAAAGCTCAGCTAACAGCAGTCTAGAGCATCCGAACACAACTCCCCACGCTCGCAGATAACAAGCAGGCGCCCGGTAGTCCGCGCCGTCTTTTCAAGGACCTGCGAGCGTGGCGTCACTTCCGGGGCGGGGCTCGGGGGCGGAGCCCGGGCCGGGGGAAGAACGCGCAGGGCAGGCGCGAGCCGGCCTCTGAGCCCCGGCCTCGGACCGCCCCTCCGCGCCCGGCACGCCCGGCGCCGCCTTCCGCCCCGGTCCCCCGGCTCGGCCTTGGCAAGGTCTGATTTGCAGTGCGGACTGGCCTCAGAGGCTCTCAGCGAGTGCGGCGCCGTAACAAGTGGGCGAGGATGCCGTACGAGATCAGTAAGTGTCGCGGCTCGGGGTCAGCGGGGCGGGCGCCGTGCTGCCCGGCCCCTAGGCCCTCTGCGCCGGCCGGGGCCCCTGCGCGGGGGAGAGGTGCAGGCGCAAGCTGGCGGCGCGGCGCCCCCGGCCTCGGGGTGCGGGGCGGCGATGCTCCGCTGGGGATCGCCCTGGAGTTGGCTCTGCGAGCCCGGCCGGCGGAGCCCCGGTGCCCCCGAAGGGCCTGGCTCGGAGCGCGGACCAGGAAGTGGCGCTGTCTCCGGTGCTCCTTGAAAGTGGCTGGCGCCCCCCCCGGGGG